>NC_135497.1:36720692-37058146 GCF_052857255.1 Amblyomma americanum | reverse complement strand
CTTCCGTAATACCTTACATATTTAATGCCACACCCGAGGAATGCGTCCTGTCGCCTTCATAACTCTCCGAACGTGACCTCCGTCATCCCGTTTTCTAAACTACGCTATGCATGAAACCCTACTTGCGGAATGTTGCGGGAGCCTCCTGAAGGGGCGCGTCGAGCTGTCGCAATACAGCAAGCGATCCTGTAAAAATCCCGCCTATTGCATGGTGCATTGTAACCCGCACAACTCTTTAGTGGGCGTAACAGCAGTCGTGACAACGAGCGGAAGGCCCCTGTCGCTAGGTCAAAAAAATAGCCTGGCCGCGTAGTTTCGGTTTCTGAGCTTCGCCGCTGCCCTGTAGCAACTGCAACTGATGGCCCGCACATTCGCTGGTAGTCCAATCCCAGCTCTGTGTGGCTTTCGGACGGCGACTGGCGCATCGCAGGTGATTTCTTTTTCCTTTTTAGAAACAGTCTCGCCGTTCCGACGTTAGTGTGTGTTCCCCGGCCCCTTGCTTGCATTTGTGTTGTTCTTCCAGCACACTAAAACGGGCGGCTCGTCACGTGCTTACAGGTGTTAGCGCGAAGAAGCCACCTCATAAGGCCTGACTGCATCTTCGCATTTTGGGCAGGTTGCTTTCTTTTTCGGGGTGGGGGGTGGGGGGTGGGGGGGGGGCACGGTTAATTTTATAAACCGAGGCCTTCGCATGAACCGGGCATTTCTTCCAGTCCTTTGAACTCCAAATGAATGAGGTTTTACTAGTCATCATGTTATTTTTTGTTACCAGTATTGTCATTTTACGGATTTTGTTTTGCATGACCTCGTTATAGTTTGGATACTGTTATGCTGTCTAATCAAGTAGTATACATTTCTGTGCACATCATCTTTTTTTATACGGTACTGAGGCAGCCTAGTTTTCTTTATTTTAGTTGAAAAGACAATACACTACTTTGAAAAAAAAATAAGGGCAACAACATTTGCTTGTTTATCATTTTCTGAAAATTTTTTTTGTACTGAACAAATATTCGATATTTGATTCGATATTTGAAGCCATTTTTAATCATATTCGCATTCGATTCGTATACCAAAATTTCAATGTTCGCACACCCCTAATATATATGGAACATATAGTGATAGTTTTAAAATGAATAACAGCGACTGCCACAGCTTCATATTTGGTTTTTTCAATTTCATGGGGTGGAACACCGGACCGGATGATAATCGCAGCTCCTCCAGAGAGCCTACTCGCTTGCTCTCGGATCACACCGAAAGACTTTATACTATATAAAAATGTTTGTATGTTTAGAACCTAGGTTAGTTTCCTGAAGGCATAATGCCACAGGGGAAAGCGAGTTTAAAAGATCTGTCATATCACTGTAGTTTTTTAAAAGTCCCCGACAACTCCAACTAATTAGGAACGCCATGTTGGATGAGTTTTGCGGGTGCAGTTAAAAACCTATGTTCACGGTTTTGAGGGTCCTGTTACTGGAGTCCTCTCTTTTCCTTTTCGCTAGCAGGGGTGAGTTTTGCATTGTGTCCATCACCTCACTAGAGGCTCTGGAGGCCTGCAGAAAAACCGCAGGTGTATGGATTAGAGACCTCTCCCGACTGGGAGAAGCCTTGCGGGCAGCCAGCTGAGAAGCCAGCAGGCCCATTTTCAGGGTTGGCAGAGTAGCCTTGGCTGCGCTTGCTGGAGGCGGGGATGGCTCTGTCAGAGGTTTTGCCTGGGCAGTGGCCAGAGCAGGGTGTGGTGCTCCGCCCCTGCACACCACATCCATGAAGTTAGTTTTTACCGTGATTGCAAACGGATTTGTGCGTGCCAACCTTTTTCTGACTTCTCTGAATGTTATGCTTTTTTTTTTCAGGGTTATGATTTATTTTTCGTTTTTCCATCTTGGACAAGACCTGGAATAAGCAGGGTGGTCTTCTTTGCAGCTGGCATAGAGGGATGCCACTGCATCGCAGTTCTCAGTTGCGTGCTCTTTTGAGGCACATTTCGCGCAGGTTTTGTGACCGTGGCAGCTGTTCTGACTCATGGCCATATCTTTGACAGGTAAACTATCTGCGGGGGTTTGGTATGTATGGTCGGACTTGGCTTTTCAGGTATCCCACATCTATTGTTTCAGGTAGTGTGCTTGCATAGAATGTTAGGCTCAGGTGCTTTGTAGGAATTTCTTTATCATCTTTACGGACAGCCATTCTCTGGACATTGACCACGTTTTGGTCAGCAAAACCATCTAGAATTTCGTTTTCAGTGAAGTGGAGAAAGTCTGAGTCAGATATTACGTCACGGACTGTAGATAACGTTCCATGTGCACTGACGGTCACAGGGACATCCCCAAGAGATTGGATGTTTGGGAGCTTTGTATACAGTGCTTCATTGACAAGTTCCAATAGCAGATCTCCACTGGCCCTTTTGCTGACTTTGTACCTTAAGCCTAAGGATTCTGTCAAACATTTTGACACGACGAATGGGCACAACATTCAGGATGGTTTTTCGTGGATTTCAGAGTGAATTACATGATATTTAGCGAAAGTTTTTTTGGTTCTCTGCCAGAACTCTGCTGAGACTTCGGTCTGCCTCCTTTCACCGGGGCAATCAGGTTGTGGAGAATTGGAGGCCATAGGATGTATGTGTTGTTCGGCTACAGCGCCAACTGCCCACCACGGAGCCCAACAAGAGGACGGGACAGGAACTTAGAAGAAAGCCCTGCCCACGCCAGTTGTACACTGTAGCTATAACCAAATATGATGAAATGCAGGGTGGTTCGCCACACAAGGTTAACCCTAGCCGCCAGGAAAGAAGGAAAAACAATGAAGGAAGGAGGAGACAGGAAAGTTGCAAGAAAGATGATAGGAAAGAGAAAGGTGCAGGGGAGGACAGGAAAAGGCGATTGCCGATTTCCCCGGACGGGTCAGGCTGGAGGTGCCGTCTACAGGAAGCTGAGGCCAAAGTGGTGTCTTGCCTCCGCCGAGGGGCCTTAAAGGTCCAAACGCTCGGCATCAGTTCAACCACCAGGATCCCCTTTTCCTCGGGGACGGCTAAGCCACGTACGGCTAAGCGTGGGTGCTTGGGTCGGTGATGGCACACTGCTCACCAACATCCCTCTGCGGGGATGTCCTTGTGGATGTTCGGGAAATCGTGGTGTAGCAACTCACCATCACCTGCATGCTGCAGTTAGTTGCCCCTGCAGGGAAACTAGCTGCATACAGTCATTTGCACAACAATGGCTACCAAATTTTTCCCCTTCTACTCCAGAAAAATGCTCTAGCTGCAATGACGGAGGCAAGCATGCAGGACCCATACAGATTTTATCTTGTAAAGAGCCTCAAGTTACTGACAGTTCAATAAGGCCACACAACCCAATGCTCTTACACTCCTTCAGATCCACAATGTGACAAAACTGGAACAAAGAACAAGGTCTGAACAGCAGACATACCAGGCTCTCCTGTAGCTGTGCAAGTACCCGCAGCTGGACTACGTCGGAGAGGATTTCATGCGGAGGGATAAGCGTCCCACTGGCCAAGTTGCCGATGAGGATTTCCGACTCCTTCTTGTTACGCAGCCGCACCTCCTCGGGTGACTCCTCGACATCCACGGCACCCCTGTTCTCTTTCATCAACTGCAGGTTGGCCCAGTTGGGCAGAGACCTGCACATTGCAAAGTGCCCATCAGGTTCCAACCTTGCTCTCAGATAACGGAAATGTTCCCAGCTTTATTTAAATTCAAGCATCAACTTATAGTTACAGGATTGTTCCCATTTCAGAAAAACTAAACTTAATTCCTTGAATCTCAACATTCAATAAATGGACATACACAAAGAAACACACACATACAGCAGAAATGGACTCACTAAGTGCCATGAAGTTTACTACAGACCCCAGGTACTACACGAGAACTGCCTGGCACTGAAGCACACACATGAAGCTGACGGAAAAGCTCAGCCCCTCAGCCTTCTTTCCTGACGGTTATGGAGGGCAGCCACAGAATACAGCACAAAGAGCTACAGTAGAACTTCTATGATACGGATCTAGCACACACATATAGCACATGCACCTTCTTCCTCACACTTGCAACAATGTCATGATGAAGAAGTTGCAAATTTGTGCTCCCAAACCATCCAAGCGTGCTTTTTTATCATACTCTTTTTATCAGAACAAAAGAGGGCAACATCATCAGCATAGACCGAAATTCTAATATTACACTGTACCACAAGAAGCCATGATTAGCTGTGTTTTTGAAGATACTGAGCTATAGGGGCTCGAAATGAATAAAGCAAATTACAAAGGCAATGTCAAACAGACTGAAGAAAAAAATTTAGGGGCACTCAATTGGACTGATGTGGAGGAAATGCGAAAGCATGCTTATTTCACTCAACAATCTATGCCAATTTTGAGTCTTTACTCTCCAGTCTATTCCAACTGTGATTCTATTCTGATTCTGGCTATGCAACTACGCAAAATGTGTCGCATTGTTAGATTGCGGCGAATCCTCATAACACTACTAGCACAGCGGTGCAGTGGGGTTAAGTGATGCGCCACTGCACTGGCAGGTGGCTGGTTCAAATATTCAAATACAGCCACCTGTGGGGCTTAAAACCCAGGCTGCTCTTCCCAAGCACTGTGAGAAGAAATGCCTACCATAAGCTTCCCCTTTGCACAGACAGTTCTTTGAGAGGCTGTATATTTTGCATGTAGGCCTGCTGTTGTCAGAGTCCCCTACAAGATTGGAGGGGCAGCTGACAGGTGGAGAGAGGCAAATCCCCTCAGACACTACCTAGAAGGTGGCAGCTTCACACAGATTCCAATGCTTATGCCGACACCTCTAGACAGTTTTCACCTTTATGGCCCTCCTAATGCTATTGCATTAAAATATGTTTGGTAAGCTCTTGGTTGTTAGGGAGAGCCAGTTTTCCCATGAGGCTCTTTTTGGGTGAGGAATGAGCGGTTGAGGGGTGCTCGCACATTCTCATACTATGCTGTAGCCTGGGCATAAGATACATGTTGAATGTGGGCTGGTGGGGTAACCAGCAAGTCGGTTTTGCGGTGACAAAAATGTGTCCGTACCTGCCAATACAGGACGGCTTCCTCTCTCAATAATGTGCAGTAAGGTAAAGGGCACATGTGACGGTCCTGACGGCACCCCTGTGGAGGAGAAATTTCCAACTAACTCCAAAACCGTTGAAGCTGGAGAGTTTTGTAGATGCAAAATTCACCAACTTTTTGGCTTATGCAAGTACCTCATCAGATGACTTCTAGTGCATTCACAGCCAATTTACATAAATTATAATTTAATTTTGAGGCTCTTGTCCGAAATTCCTACACTTTTTGCAGCAGACAGTAAGTTAACTTTATTTACTGATTTTATTTGGAGGGGGGGGGGGTTAATGTTCCAAAGATGCTCAGGCTATGAGGAGCACTGCAGCGAAGGGCTCCGGTAATTTCGACCACCTGGGGTTCTTTAACGTGCACTGACGTCGCACAGCACACGGGCCTCTAGAATTTCGCCTCCACTGAAATTAGACCACCGCAGCCGGGATTAAAACCACATCTTTCGGGTCAGCAGCCAGGCGCCAGGACAGTAAGTTAATGTGGATAAAGCAAAAAATATCTTGTAATAAACAAATTTTGCATTTTTTTATTTTGTATACCGCTGTCACACAGAAAGTAAGCAGCGTAACAAGGTTGATTAAAAACCCATCAATGTTCAGAATTTTTTTTTGACGCTCAACCTGTTCAAACCAGAACAGAATATTGCTCTGGAGCTGAACCCGGAATTGAACCCAAAAGGCGCGAACCCAAACTAAGCCCTGAAATATACTGATTCCGGATCCTGTTGTTTATGTTTCTTCATCTTCGTTGCTTCGGAGGGAACACATTTTTCAATGTTACCAATGGACTCTGAACAGCTGAGACCACAGCCTTCTATTGATGCGCAATAGTAACGAACTATGCCGAGCACACAGAGCCAGTTGAAACACGTGGATACAGATTCTCTCAAGTTCTCACATTTCACACCAGTAGTGTCCTGGTTATCTGCGATGTTGGCAATGATGTCTTTGCCCGCAAGCTCTCCCGCAGTCTCAACGTCATAGCCCATAGAGACAAAGTCGTCTACGGCTGTCCTATGACAAATAGTGCCAGGAAATTTGGACAACAGGTTTCACAAATCATCAAGACACCAGACGGCTTCATCAAGCTCACCCTACAAAGAATTTGCTCAGTCTTCTCCAGGAAAGCAGAGACCAGACTGTCAGAGGCAGTTCAGTATAGTTTCATTTTTGACATCATTCCATGACCAATCAGCATAGAGAGGGCATCAAAGAGGTCGATTTTTAGGTCTCTTCCAGTCCTAAGGTTCTGCAGGAGCTGTTCAATCAGACATTTCCTACAACCAGCCTTCACCCTGTGGATTACACCCTTGTCCAAGGGTTGTAACACTGACATAGCGTTTGGCGGTGGGAAACGAAGTGCAAGGTGGCTGAAACTAGCACAGTAGCAGTGAGTATGGCCACCTACGATGAGGTGGATGTCGTGATCTTGGCCTACCAGGTCGTCATTACAAGACTTCAAGCACTAGGCGAAAAGTTTGCAGGTCATCCATGCCCTTCGATTCGACCTGTAGGTCACTGGAACCGAAAGCACATTCTGCAAGCATCACTGAAACTTGCTTTTTCCGCCGGGTCTCTTCTCCAGTTAAGCCCGAATGTCAGCCTTGTTCTTCAAAATAGTGCTCAGCATGCTTCTCTGAATCTTGTAAGCTGCAGTGACTTTGGATTTTTTTCCACCTTGTTCAACTCGCTTGATAATTTCGAGTTTCAAGAAAGAGGAGAGGATCTGCTGTTTCGCAGCAGCCAGCGCGCACGCAGAGACAATGAAAACCATGCGAAATTGCTGGCTGCAGTATGACGCACCGTATGTATGTATGTATGTGCAAACTGCGAGACAACGCGGGCACAACTGGTGCAACGCACTAGAAACACATATTCTGGTTGAGTGGGTATGCGCCCACAGACTACGTCATGGAAAATCCGTGTCATCATTGGTCTGCATACACTACGCAGCACCGTAGCACCAAGAGCACCCGCAGGTCCATGCGGGAAAGCTAACCTACCTCCAGAGATGTGCCGAGAGAAAGCCAGCTTCTTGAATCAACTGGTGTTGCCTAAAGTTCAATCCATCAGACGTGACGGCTAATTTTTGCATGATGTAGCTGTACATTTTGCTACACGTTCACACTGTAGCTTTACAGAGCTCAGAAATATTCAATTTAAAGGATAATTTCATCTAATCAAGTTCGATATAATCGTGTTAGACTGTAAACATTGGTGCTAAGTCCAGTTCACATGTTCAGTCAACATGTTCACAAAATTAGTAGTGAAATTCTATGCAGACTACTCCGAAAGTGCCTCTTGAGATGGATTCCATCTAGCACCTAAAAAAAAATTGGAGACGTCATTTCAAGTCCACTGTAACAGAAGACTAGAGTAGTTCCACACATACAGAATGGCTCACTGGCACAGGTATACACATACAGGACTAACCTAGGCCCCACTACATACCACTCATCATACCACATGATAATAAAAGCCCTCTCTGCTGCATATCACCAAGACATTTTTACCAACATTCTCCCTTTTGTAAATGACCAACCTCCCTAGTTCTTTTCCAGACATATCATCAGGATTTATGATGCTCTATCCTAACCATCCACAATTTTTCCATTCAGCACACTTTTCCTTTCCTGAACACTACATCACCAGAGCCTGTACACTAAAACAAAAAAACCTCACATCAAAAAGCGGCTGATGTCTTCATCCTTGGCCCATGTTGCACTGATGATGCGCTTGTCTTCGGATTCAGGCTGGACAATGCCTGCATATCACATTACAGCTGCATGAAGAGCTGGGCATATTAAATAGACAAAACAAAGCGTGCGAAGATCAGTGATCCCATCAAAAAGTAGTGAAACTTTGCAAAACAGTTCTGTGGAAAGCAGATTTGGCTTGACCAAAAGCACTTGAATGCTGATCTACCCAAAGCCAATGCCAACACACACCAGTTTTTTGTCATTTGCTGTAAACATCACATTTCAGTTAACATACTTCACTACTACTGAATGACAACGGTATTAGGAAAAATGATTACCAGAAGGTAGATGAGACAAGAGGTGTCACTACACACTGCGAGAGACAAGAGTCAAACTAGACAAAGCCTCAGCCTTTTCTCGCCTTTCCTGTTATTGGCCACAGTAGAGATGACAGTACAGTGAAATTTAGTTAATTTAAGAGCTTTCACAATATACAAATCATTCACTGCAGTGGTGTTTTCAAATTGTCAGCAAAGGTAAGAAAATAGCAGAATAAAACAAAAACTGTTTGCGCATATTTGATGCTGTTACTACAAGCACAACACATTCGAAGCGTTCTCAAATTTATGCACAAGGTATCTTCCATACAGGAACTACATGTTGGGCCACACCACCAGATCATGATGAAAATGTACGCTTGCAGACCATGGCGTCAGAATGAGATAAAAGGCCTGCGCCAAGCACCTGCACTAGCAAAACCAAGGAAACTGTGCGATGAAAGCCTGCCATGCTTCTTTTCATAGCTCAGTTTAGATGCTAACATGAATTCTTGGTATCATGGCAGCAAAATAACTAAATATTTCTTACGTTTACATGACTCAGTTAGAATTTACACATTCCTGGTACTGCCTTCAACACCATGATATAACAAAATGTCTTGTGTTTGTTGCACTAGTACCTGTCATTTACTCCGGCTACTAAAACTTCAAAACAGCCACAGAAAGTGGCACATGGCCCTCTCCAGTTCTATTGCACTAGTACTTCTAGTGGCCGTTCCCCGCATTTAGCCGTCAAGTGCTTGTCCAACACCTGCTTTTGGCAGGTGGCAACCTGCCCACCGTGGCAGGGGGCCACCTGCCAGAAGCAGGTGCCAGACAAGCATTGACGACTAAATGCGGGGAACGGCCACTAGAAGTACGTGTGTGTGTCAGTGCGTGTGCATGTGTGCGCACGCACGCACACACACACACACCTGGCAGGTTGTGACGTCGGAAGGTCACATAGCCTAGGTGGCAGGTGGCTCACTTTCCACTGGGAAGACAAACCACGACAAACACATGAGCATAACAATGTTTAATGATGCAAAAATTGCAAACACACCCTGCTTGCGCACATATTCGCATTTGGCTAGACTACGCAAATCAGCTGCCATTTTTGCTGTACTGCCAGCATGGCACACAAGGCAATACAACACAAGCAGGACTTGGAATGCTACACCTCCAACTATTATTTTGCAGTTTCTTTAGTACAACATGTGTACGTTTCACCGCTGTCATTGCGAGTGCATTGTGGTCACGGACCTCAAGGCACAGCATCTGCAAGTGACCACAGTGATAAGCTTCGAACTGTACAAGTATGCCTTGCGTAGTAACAGGCTGCTGAACGCCGGCAATGGCAGCAATGACTCGTTGCCTGGCACCACTACAGGCTACAAACTACAGACTACATGTGGCTGCGCAGGGGCGTCGTTCCCCCCGTTCCCTTCTTTCTCAAATCCACCCACACCTGGCGGCTGTGGCGACTGCAGAGCTACAGGAGATTGAGCTGCCATGGCAACGCAGATGACTGTCCCCTTACCAGAAGCGTAGCTGTGACGTCATGCTAGCAGTGAATGGCAGCACCAAGCTCTCTGTCGCTCACCTTGACATCACCATAGTGACGTACATCTCTTAGAAAAACCGCTTGCAAAATATTGCACTGTGCGCACATCGATCAGCCAGCGAATTTAAAAAAAAATGGGGTTTTTAAAAACTAATAATAAATTGCCGGCTCCCACTCAAGGACTCACACTTGGTGCAAATGCTCAAAAGCAGTCATTCTACACAATGAACGCAATTACCAGCAACTTTGAATCCATTTCGTAGCCCTTTTAAAATGTGATCCCACCAGGAAAAAGTTTGTCTAAAGAACACGAACCGTCATGAGAGGAACGTCTCCGATCACAAAGGGAGAATGCACCTGACATAACGCATTATGCTCCAGTGCGATTTGCACCTCTCGTGGAAGATGCAGCAATCTCCAGGGCTTTCAATTTTGTGGCATCACAGGTCATGTTCAAGAGCAATGCAAAACAGCAGGCCGTAGCTAAAAAGACATGACACAAGCATTGCCGCCACTTGGTTGCTCGTGCAATTGCGGTGCAGACAGTTAATGCACAGCGAGAAAAAGGATGCGGAGCGCGCTGGCATAGCAAAGCGAAGACTCCATTTCTTAGGAAGACGGCGGCTGGACAAACCGACAGGGAGGACAGGTTACTTCCAGCTCTCCCGCCTCCTTTATTATCTCTACTCCCCCCGGGTGCTGCTGTTGTGCGAGCTGCAGCAGAGATGATGATGGCTGCTGCCGCAGTTATGTGAATTTCAACACTTTACTTAAATCCAGTCAGTGGTCTGGTTTACTTTAGAGCAGTCTCATTATCCTGCACATTCCAACTCTTTATTCTAACGGAACTCATAAAGAAAAATTGCAGCCAAGTAGCAGCGAATACAGCACGTAGCACCTTAAAAAAACCACGGGATAAACATATTATCCAGGAAAACGTTTGATCCAAAGAACCTAATTCTGAAAGATGTAACTGGTGAATGAGGTACAAGAGCATTCATCGACAGTTTCACTTCATAAAAATGTCGATTAGCATTTCTTGAAACAAGGTTTGAACAAGCCCCTTCATGTTGAGTCCCCGCAAGAACATCCCACTCGTACGCTGCCGCATTTTTTTTTTAGTGTTTGCAATTGCGCTGCCCTAAGCGCGGAAAGAACTTTGCAACACATCTGATTCATCAATGTCAATGGCAAAGATAGCTGAAATCTTTTGGTCATTTTCATACGCTTTGCCTTTTTGCACCTATGCACAGCAGCAAAACCGCCACTGTGGCTGACTGTTGCAGCTTTGCTTTCAATTTTTCATTCTCAGACCCATCCTGCTCGCCCAAAAGTGCATCACTATAGTTCTCAGACACTTCGCCCCCTGCCCTTAGGCACCCCAATGAAGTCGCTATGTTCCTCCTCTTCATGTTGCGTCCCCGCAAGAACGTCCCACTCGTACGCTACCGCATTTTTTTTCAGTTTCACCCCTGAGCATCTAGACTTTGCAGGAAAGCCACCATGCAGGGTGACTAATGCTGTCTTTCAGCTTTTGTCACATGCCCCATGTTCAGCCCACCTGTATGTTTGCACATGTGCGGTTGGTCCCTAAACGTATTACAGTCGAATCCCGATACAACAAACGTCGCTTCAACAAAATATTTCCAATTCCCCGTCAGCTCGCCATAGAAAGTTATGGAGCAAATTTCTCATCACAACGAATCATTTTTGGGGCGTGTTTCCACTTCAACGAAATTTTTGCTATGCGAAGCTGGGTTTAAAAATCTATTCTACAATAAAAAAAAACATATCGCCGTTCATCTGTGTACTTCCGTAGGTCCACGCTGCTTTGTTTTACTAAACTTTCGCTGGAACCAATTGATCCACTCATTCAAACGCACCTGAAGACCGCCACTGCATGGTGGTGATGACAATCGGGCTGGCTGCCTTGCGACAAGGCGCGGGCGCAAGCTCCCATTTTCTTCCAAGCCTGAGCTGCAACCAATCCGTCGCCAAAGGACGCAGCAGCCTGGCAACAGCAGCAGCGCGTTTGCCCTAGTTTTTTTCACTTGTGCTTGGGCGCTGCAATCGACACGAGCATGGCGACTGTCTAGGAAGCGGAAGTTCCTTTCTCTTGAAGAGAAGGCACGAATTATCAGTGCGGCATCCAGCGGCAGGAAAAAGGGAGATGATGCAGTGAACTTCGGCATCTCACAGAGCACGCTGTCAATGATCCTGATGATGTTTTGGGACTATGTTGTCCAGCCTGACAGTGTTTTTGGGCTGTTTTCGCCTCAACGAATTTTTTCGCGCACCACGTGAATTTCGTTGTAGCGGGGTTCGACTGTATATGACCAGAATTTGTTGAAATTTTGAACACAGCAGCTGGGCAATCGTGTTATCCAGGAACATATTAACCGGCAGAAAAACGAACTCTCTGGTATATTTTTGATGCCTGCGATTTTGAGCATATGAACTAGAGCATCACATGAACAGGGAACGTGTTAACGAGTTATTACTTAATTCCTCTTAAAATTAATTTATACAAAAGACTATCAATGAGGTATTACCTTATTCCTCCTAAAAATTAATCTATACAAAAGACTGAATGAAGCAGTTTTGGCTCAAATACATTGACACAACATTGTTTTGGCAGCGGCCTTTCATCATACAAGCAGCATGGCATGCTTAGGTGTCCCAGAGTCAAAACGCATGCAGCCCACAGCTGAGAAACGCAGTCTGATCAACCATGTGGATCATTCTGCACGACAGAGTGAATTACTGTCTTCGCCAATGTAGTCGGGCATGTCATGTTTTACCAACACTGAATCACATGGTGTATAAAGGCACCATATATTAGTCGTTGTCAATATTACTCAGTGAAATCATGTGACATGATGCATAATTTGCAGACAAAATAAATTAAGTCAATCAGGCATGTGAGAAGAATGCAAGGTGTAGTGTGGGATCCTATCACTGGTAATCAGAGAATTCATTTAACAACTCCAACATTTCAAACTGATTCAAAACCACTAAAAGTGAATTGATGCCATGTTCTGGAAGTAAAAAACATTTCTGGGAGTGAACAACAAGTGACATTATGCAGGAAGAACGTACACTGCCCTCATTTTACAATGGCCGCACAACTATAATCACATACTAGTTGGGATGAAAGAAGCGAGCAAATGTTACACAACAAAATGCTTCAGCTCTTGCAAAGACAAAAAAAAAAAGAAGCACAGACTGCCCACACACTGTTCAAATGTAGCAAGGTTCAGCAAAGTCTTGCTTCCGGGTGAAGAAGGGCAAAGCAGTCACACCACTGCCCTACCACAACCAAACCAGCACAACTAAATGTTGTTGGCTCAAACATGAGAAACATGCAGACAAAAAAGAAAAGATCGAAACTATTATTCCAGATAGTCCTCGGACAAATCAATATCGGGAAAGAAGCAGACATACAAGCACCTGAAAAACAAGCTCTAGAGCAAATCATAATCAGGTTATCCAGCCCTACAACACTGATACGTGCTGATACTAGACAATCCTTCTTCCCTCAAGTAATTGAAATATGGAATATATTGCCAATGTGTGTTATGGAAAAAAGTGATCTGCCTGAATCTGAACAGCCCTAGATGACCTACTCTGTTAATGTGCCATTTTATGCTGATGTATTCAGTGTTTGCGAATATTGTTTTCTTTGAAGTCTGATTTTCTTCATTACGCACACTATAAGGACCCTCGTAAGAGGGTTGACAGTATTGTTAAATAAATAAACATAATGAAACCAGCAAAAAATGGAAACAAAAGAAGAGGAAGTACACAGGACAGCGCTAGACTAATAGCCACGTGGAATGTAAAACACCTATGGGGAACGTAACCTAACACATGCTCAACCTTCAGGCAGCCAAGGCACAGACAAAATATTCTGCTTCTTTCATTCTTCACATGCACACCGTTACGGAGTACCAGCTACAATGTACACATGTAGGAATGGAACAAAATATTTTGTCTGTGCCTTGGCTGCCTGAAGGTTGAGCGTGTTTTAGGTTACGTTACCCATGGGTAACATTCCATGCGGCTCTTAGTCTAGCACTGTCCTGAGTACTTCTTAGCATAGGGGTGCGCTAAGACGGCAAGCGCGAAATTTAACTAAAATTTATTTTCAACAGTGAGTTTTTATAAGCTACTTATCTAGACACAAGATCAGAAGGAAATGGTGAAACCAAGAAAACTTCCCCTTTTCCTCCTCCTCTTTTTCTTGTTGTGTTCCCATTTTTGTAGCTGGTTTCATTAACCACACCAACTAGCCCGCATGGCTACCATGTTGCAGTTCAAAGTTGGCTACATGATGACTTGTAAAATAACATATGCAGCAATAACGTGCGTAACAAATCATGATGACAAAAATTCCATAAATGCATAGGATTCCAGGAACATTAGTTTGAGCACTGTGCCAAAAGTGACATTGGAAACACACCTCTGTAAGCCACCTGGCTGGTCTCCTTGTAGTTCTGCAGGATGGTACAGGCCAGGCCAAGGAAATGCTCCACATACATGGGCAACGCCTGCATCAATTCCTGCAAGCCCTGCAAACTCTGGTCTACACACAGCGTGCTCTGTAAGAAAGGACAGTTTGGCAGTGACATCACAACTCTGTGAGAAAACAACATGCCTGTTTGAACAGCTGTGTAAACTACTGCAGTTCATCACAATTAACATGGCACATTTTGAAATACTGCGCGCTCCTTTTATTAACAGCAGGAGCAACATGTTGCCACCACAAACCTCATTGCATTATGTTCACTCGCTGCAATCGTCGCTGATAATCTGTTTTTCTTACACAGCACAGTTCCTGCTCAAAACAGGCTGCAATGTCAGGCACCACAAGTACAGCATATCCACTTCTGTCAAGCTAGTGCATCCACAATGAGGGAATCCCCAACATCGTACAGGCACTGAAATAACAGTGTCTGTATTTGTAAAGCCATGTCAAATCTAGAAATGCGGCATCATCTAGTACATGCATTCTGCTACGGGCTCAGTTGAAGCTGTTTTTACAGCTGGACATAGAGAAACTCATTGCAGGTACAATGGTAGTTCATGAAATCCAAGCTCTCAAGTACACAAAAATATTCAAAGGTCTCTCAGTATTTATCCACCGTAAAATTCACATCATAGCATTTTTGGAAAAGCCACAAAGGAAATTTTCTACCTTCTGCCTTTAATGAAGGCTGTGTGAAAAGGATGATTACGCTTCCCGGCAATGAGATTTTTGAGCACAGCTGCTGCGGTATTAGAACCATAGGTGACTGCACACGAAACACACAATGTTGAATGGAGACAGCTGTGGGTCTCGGCTTCGGCAGCCCACACAGCAGCATGCCACCATTCAGCTGCTCTTTCGGGCAGTGCATTTCGCGGCAGCTGCCACCGCAGGTGGAGTACCTCTCTCGCAGTACGCTCCTACTCCGATGCAGCCCTCTCGCCTACTCTCACTGTATCCTTCTCATTATCCTGGTTCATTTTCCTCCTTGTGCTCTCATCAATATTTACCCTCTGCTCTTTCTTTGCTCTCTTCGCTACCGCCATACTTTCATCCTCCGCTGTGCTCCTCGCTTTCTCTACCAGTTATGAGGCTAATGCCGAACCAAGAAACAGGCACTTAAGAGCAGCTCTCTAAAATGACTATGTCCATCTATCAAGCTAAACCTGCACACTTCAGTCCTTCATAAGTACTAGAAAGCTAAAATGAGACTGAGTTTTTCTGGTGGCATTTGCCTTTCAGGAGGAAAACGAGAAGCAACTCATGTAGAAGAAATACCATATTTACTCTTTTTTTTTTTCAAAAAGAGAGTAAAGGCTTCAAAAAGGGGGTGCGAAAATTACATAGAGATTTCGCAGACATGTCATAAAAGCTCTACAAAGGTCATAAGGCTTAACGCGCAATATATATTGTATACTGCCACCTATACATCAACCCCCTAACCCGCAACCCTCGCTGGCCAAAAAAAAGCATACACGTACTCCAAATATAAGTAGATGCATAAGGCCCCCACAAACCTGCCCCACATTATGTAGTCTGCCTCAGGACGGCATGACGGCGCATGCGTAGCTCAAAGCAATGAGCACGACGACACCAGTAGTAAGAGGCAAACGGAGATAAAAGGCGATAAAACGGCACTCTCGCGTGCAGCCCACAGCTGACACAGCAGTCTGAACAGCAAATGATTTGGTAGTTTTGGATTCCAGCGCACGCTACAAGTTTGCTATTGCAACTGTTCATCCGGGAAAGTGACTGCCAGCGCGAGTGAGTCGGGTAAATGGCATGCCGTTCAAATTTTTTTGCCAGAACCAATTTACTAACAAACATGAAGCTCTATGTATCCTGCCGAGAATGCGCACTTGCACAGGACGCATACTTCCTACGATTCGGGTGAAACTATGTTAGACCCCGCTATAGGTCAACACCGCGTATGCATGTCTCGAATGGCCGTTTTTTCCAAAAAAAAAGGCCGAATTATATGTGATGATATATGGCATATTGCCTGTTATGATCCTTGAATTCCTAAGAGAAAGATGCGGTTGCTGCCATCATTTCTTTCTATTATATCGTTGTTACGTCCTTCATGGCTATTTAGCTGGTCCTGACTCATTTCTACTTGTGGGAAGGGGGGCGGTCGTTATCAGGGCAATCAAGGCACGCTGGTTCTGGTGCCCTAGTTTCACACTTTCAGCCAAAAAAGCCGGTCGTGTTTGCCCCTTGCACACATCAGGCATGACTTTGCTTTGGCTCGGCAGCGACATCTTCCTTAGAGTGGCGTGGCGGCATCCCCTCGCAACTCACACCTTTCGCTGCCACACACGGTGACATGGCCGTGCCGATCTTCCCAAGCTTGCCTAGAGCGCATCTGTGTGCATGCTGCCGGTCTGGCGCAGCACGGAGTGTAACATATGTGAGTAAAACTTTCTTTCTTATAAACCTAGGTAATAAATTAGGAGTGCGCAATTTACACGAGTAAATAAGGTATATGATTCTGCTTCAGTTAATTTGGTCGCTAACATAACTCAGCTATGTTTGAGGGCTGCAGCACTTGTTGACATGTTTACATTAATATAAATTTTAGTCATTTGGGCAGCAGAATAGACCATCTGAAATAAATTCCACAATGCACACCAGATGCATGTCTGACTGACCATTACCTTTGTAGGAAACGTTTTTAAGCATTAAGTTCAAAGTGGAAGACGAGTGCCTGGCCACTGTCAAGCTAAGCCTGCCTGACCCCACAAGCATCAATTTTTGAGAACGGTCTCCTTGAAGCTTGGTACCATGCAACATGTGGGCTCGAAAAAAGGAGCTACAAATGCCAAAGCAAACTGCCTAAGTGTTTACAAGCACCTTGCCTGAAGAATGTAAGGCAGGACAACAATGGTAGTTATTTGGCAAAATATCTCAAAAAAAAAAAATTAATATACACATTTTCTAGCCAGATTCAGCCATCTAAGCAGCCAAGAAAGAACCCTGCAATCTCTTATTTTGCAGAATAAAGCCTCGGCCACCATGACAAGGCTATAGTTAAACACCAATTATTTGCTGAATAATAACAAGCTAAAAAACAAAAGAGACAAAAAGGATTAAACTGAAAGGGAAATGGGGCCATTCATTTTTGTTGACTAATTACTCAGCTTCTACTTGCCAATGTTAACGTTACCTGCAATAATGGCCTCGAAACTCCATGGGATTTCAGGATTTCTGGATCAGAAGTCACCTTCCACGTTTCCAGACCTGGATAAAAGAAAAGATCTAATAATTCTTGTGCACTAGACACTAGCCATTACAAAGAGAAGACCAAAAATGCAAGCCCACTAACATATGAACACCAGTGCTTATAAACAGGTTTAGATGTAAACTGGACAAAAAAAAAACTTACTTTTTGTTGCATTATCTATGGTGTTGTCCATATCATTATTCACATGACCCAGGAAGATCTTTACACATTCGACAAGATACTCATACAAGTGGCAGTGGTTTCTAAAAGAAAAGGTAACAGGAAAGTTTCTTTAAATGCTGCCGTGAATGAAATTACAAACAAACAACACAAATTCTGCCAGTAAAAGAACTCCACTTCGCATTGCTTCACCAACTAGGTGGGTACAAGTTGCGCAAATGTTAATGAAACCATTCCCAAGCTCTACCTTAAGGAGGTTCTTTACAACAGACCTCAATTAATTCCATGCAGTGAGAAACATTTGTTTGAGACCATATTATCCATCATGAAAACTTACCCATCCTCTAGTTTCAAAGCTGTTTCTATGTCAGCGATAAAACTCATCAGGGGCTTGAAAATATCTGGAAAATTGTAAAGGCAGCAGCAAGTAACCGGTTATTAGAGCTGCAGTAAACAGCAAAATGCAAGAACAATGAAAGATAAAGTTTTGTGAAACCTACATGTGATGTTCTTGGAAGTGGGCACACAAACCAATTGCTGGTGAGAGTCTCCAACTTCAACATAATCACACTAGAGGAGAAGATGAGCCAAGCATATACCATCATCTTATGGATACGTAAAAGAAAAATGCATGACAAAATAAGCACTTCTAATGCTATCATATTCACACAAACACAGTAAGTTTTTTCCTCATATCATTTGTGCCTGAATGCTCCTTGCGTTATATCGCGTATCAAGGTACAATACAGTCGAGAACACTTATAATGGCCGCAGTTATAACGAACGCTCGCTTATTACAAACGAGGGTGGTTCTACCGTCAAAATATGTATTAGGGAAATGGCCCTGCATCTCAGCTACAACCAACCAGCTTGGCCGCACAACTCCGTTATAGCGAACGGAGGTGCCACAAACTCCGCCCCGCAATCGAAAAACTTGTGCTTCCTGCGGTGGCAGTGACCAAAGAGCGTGTCCAATTCGCCGAGATATTAACCCCCACATTCTTTGGAAAGAACTGTTTACCAGGTCAAAATGTATGGTTTGGAAGGCTACACTTGCGTTGGTATTGAGCGCAGCAAGCTTTGCGCTACTGCACGTCCTTCTGTAAACGAGTACATGCTCAAGCATGAACGCAGCGACCGGCGGCTGCAGTTTGTCATCAGCAAGTCCAGCAAGCTGAGGTGCTTTGGGAGCTACGCTTTCGTACACTACAGGCACAACAGAGATGCCTAAATGGCAAGCGACTTATGCTCATTCGACGAGTGTGCCACTAGGCGGTGGTTTAAAGGGGGATAGGAATGACGTGCGACTGGTTTATGGTTTATAGGGGTTTAACGTCCCAAAGCGACTCAGGCTACGAGGGACGCCGTAGTGAAGGGCTCCGGAAATTTCGACCACCTGGGGTTCTTTAACGTGCACTGACACCGCACAGTACACGGGCCTCTGGAATTTCGCCTCCATCAAAATTCGACCGCCGCAGCCGGGATCAAACCAGTGTCGGCCTAATGAATGACGCGCGACTGTTCACTGAGTGGATCGTTCATTTCAAGCACTGCATGGAGAAAGAACAAACAAACAAAAAATTCAAAGGGAGGTTCCTGCTTTTGCTCAACAAGTGTGTGGAGAACCATGTGCCACCCTCTCTGACTGCAATGACTGAGCTCTTCTGCCACTGAATGCAACACGAAAGACCAGCCACTCGGCATGGGCATCATTCAAGCACTCTAGGCGTCCCATCAGCAGCGCATCACAGCTTATGCTGAGAACACCTGAGAGACCCGATGCCGACATCCCGGTAAGGAGCTTCCTGTTCACCGCCGTAGAAGTTATTACGACCGCTTGGATGGAACTGAATACGAAGTCATCACGAACTGCTTCAGTGGGGCATAGATTTATGGTTCTAGGAACGACAAAGGACACGGTGGAGCACGAACGAGTTCAGATGTACTTGCGAATGTGGCAACGTGTCATTCATGCAAAGCCGACAGGATATGAAGCCATTTGGGATAACTTTGCGCAGGTGATGACGCCAACATCGCAGAGTCATCACAGCATGCAAAATGTAAGCACTCCACGACTGCCAAGAATATCATGAAGATGATGATGAGGTAACCGACCTACTACCAGCTGCCATGAATGCTTCAACCGCAATTGTTATATCGAATCCCTAAAGCAGCTTGTTAGCAGCAGGTGTCTCAACGAGAAGCACATTACCTCGCTGGCGAGTTTGGAATGTTCTGTGACAGTCAACGAGAAGCACATTACCTCGCTGGCGAGTTTGGAATGTTCTGTGACAGTCTACACTAAAGAAGCAAAAGCGCATAAGGAGAACTAAATGCCCCTTCTCCCTGACTCTCTATTTATGGCTGTAATATGGAAAGTCCACTTACTCCGAACCTCGGATACAACTAACGCACTCTGCGTGACCGCCAGGTTTGTTATAAGAAGGCTCGACTGTACAGTGGGATTTTTTTTTTGCTACTCTTTCAGACGGCTCAGCCACCAGGCCAGTGAGCTATGAGCAGAAGTCGAGGCAACTAGCGCAGCACGCATAAGTGAGACGCAGTGGAGTGCAAGCCATTGCGACAGGAAAGGCAGAGAGGAGTAGGATTAAGGACTGGATAGCGCAAAACATGATGCAGCGCAGGCACGGCTGCACAGCTGTTGCCACATATTGAGTAGCCAGAATCGCCTAGCTCCCTCAGCCACAACAAATTATTTTGTCAAAATACCGAGTGGAACTATTCTAAACAGCAAAAACAGCAAACCAAAATCGAAGCTCAGTCTGTGGCCAGGGACAACGCTTTGCGCGATGCAGCGATGATGTCACAAACATTACTATAGTAGGATACAAATTCTGTCTGCAGTGAAACTCTGCCAACATCGCAACATCGTGGCAAGGGCAGCTGTTCTACAGCGCACCTTGCCATCTGAATGCAAGCGGCTGTAGCAGCTCCTTTTTGCAGCAGAACTCAGAAACCAGCTCCCATGAAAACTTCTTTGCCACAAGGAAGTGCTGCTTGGACACCACGCAGCTACCTTTGACACCCAGCTTTTTAGGGAGATCTTCCTGAGCGACTTCCACCTTTTGGTGCAGATGTTGCTGGTGACGGCCACCAACATGCCACTTGCCACCTTGGCTGATCACGCCTCCAAGATCATGGATGTCACCGCACTCCATCAGGGCCCATGCAACATGCCATTTGCTCAGTCCCCAGCCCTAGACAATCCGCCGACGCCAGTTTCAGCATCATCCCATCAAAAACTTGCCGAAATGTGGCAAGACATGTGACATTTCCATGAACTCGTTGTCAGTGTACTGCAGTTTTCCACACCACATTTATTGTCCCCGCTATAGCGGCTCCCGTTCCCCCTCACCACGCCCATCGCCCATCACATCAAGCAGCGTCACAGCATGCCACTCTGTAGATATCACTGGTGTTTTGGAGCTGCTGCAGAGCTTTGCATATGCCCCTATAGTTGGCAGAGAAATGTGCCAAGGAATCACTAATGGTGATGAGCGGTCGCCTAGAAAATCAAGGTTGCCTCTTCTATGTTACCGCCACTACCAGCAGATTCCGGTTTCTGATTGCCAAATGTGCCAAGGTAAGTGTACTACCAAACAAATCTGTCGACCGTACTGTTCCGCCGCTGTGTCATCTCCAAGACATGAATAGTTCGTGGATCATTATCTACAGGAAATGCACGCTCCTTTTGAACCTCGGTTTGCGCCAGTCATTTCGTTAGATTTGCTTGGTGGCAGCGGTAAGCCATGCCATCTTGGCTGACATGGCGCACAAGAAGCTCCGTGATTCGACCACCGGGCCCCATGTTACTGGTCAGCCCTCCCTATTCTAACTCTTCGCCTTCATCATACGCCACTTCATTCCTTTGCCTTATGGAAACCTGCTCCACGAGTTTCCGTCCTTGACTGCCACCCCTGACTGGACAACGACTGTCAAGCACAATGTTGTGCACCGAATTGTTACCGGTGGTCAACAAACGCATGCCACAGCTCATTGCCTCGCTCCTGAAAAGCTCCGCCTTGTTCCTGAAAACCATCATCCATCAGGAGTTCGAGCATATGGTCGAGACTGGCATCGCCCGCCCATCCTACAGTCAACGCCTCTGCACGTAGTCCCTAAGAAAACAGGCAACTGGAGACCCTGCAGTGACTACCATGCCCTGAACCTTGCCACTCATCCTGGTCGTAACCCCCTGCCAAACATCCGGGACATTACCTGCAGCGAATGTGGCTGCATCATATTTTCGAAATTTGACCTTTAAAAGGAGTACCAGATTCCGTTGCATCTGAAGACTTCCAGAAGATGGCCATCATTACACTGTTTGTCCTTTTCGGCTGCGCGCGCATGCCTCTCAGCCTTCAAAACAAAGCATAAAGCTACCAGCATTTCATTGACATTACTCTTTCCGGCTACCTGTTCATGTTCACTTACGTAGACTATGTCCTCATTGCTTCCCCTTCGTGTTCACTTAAATAGACGATGTCTCTATTGCTTCCCACTCGTGTTCACTTACATAGACGATGTCCTCATTGCTTCCCTTTCGTGTTAACTTATGTAGATGATGTCCTCGTTGTTTCCCCTTTGTGTTCACTTACATAGACGATGTCTCTATTGCTTCCCACTAGTGTTCACTTCCGTAGACGATGTCCTCATTGCTTCCCTTTCGTGTCCACTTATGTAGATGATGTCCTCATTGCTTCCCCTTTGTGTTCACTTAAGTAGACGATGTCCGCATTGCTAGCCCTCCAGCTGAGTACATCTGTCATCTCTGCCTCGTTTTCGAACATTTTGCCAACCATGGACTCATTCTTAACATCGCCAAGTGTGTTTTGTGTCTCCTCCTTGAAATTCCTCAGCCATCTCACAGACACCCACAATATCTAACAGCTTCCCTAACAATGTCAAGGCTATCGCGAAGTTCACATGGCCGGACTCATTATGCCAGCTCTGGCATTTCTTTGGACTCCTCAACTACTACAGCTATTTTATTCTTGGATGTGCTGCAATCGTGCAACCCTTCAAACGTTCACTTCGGTCCACCAACACACCTACTATCACCTGGACTGATGATGCCACTGCTGCTTTGATTGTCATCAAAGAGCGTCTCACCTCTGCCACCCTCCTGGTTCACCCAGCGCACGATGCACCTACGAACATCATGGTAGATGCTTCAGGTTCTGCTGTTGGGGGCGCCTAGCAGCAATTCATTAACGGCTAATGGTGCGAGCTCAGTTTCTTCTCGAAGCAGCTTTCATCTTCAGAACAGTGGTACAGTGCCTTCGGCGATGAGTTGCTTGCAGCGTATCTTGCAGTGAAACAATTCCGTTTCTTTTGGAAGGCCGATTTTTCATGATTTTTCAGGACCACATACAAACTACTCACAAGCGCTTTCACTTCATCCAAGACCGTCGACTCCCAAGAGAAATTCGACATTTAGTTTTCATCACGGAATTTTATAACAAAAACGGCACATCAAGGACCCATAACATCCTTGCCAACACCCTCAGCCATGCATGCATACCTGTCTTCCAAGCCCATTCCTTTACTCTGCAAGACCTGCTCCAGTATCAACAACAGGATGAAGACATTCAAGCACTCTGCTCGTCACCTTCATCATCCTTACACCTCCACACAGTAACATTTCACCGATCCTGGGGTCCATATTGTTTGCGATGTGAGTCCAGTCACTGGGTGCACAAGGCCTTACATTTCTGTGCTCTTACGACACTTGCTCTTCAACGACCTTCACCGCCTTTCCCATACCGGCATCCCCCCGTCTCAGCGTCTCGTTACAGAGTGTTTTGTCTGCCCTGGCATGCACGCCAAAGTTTGCAACTGGACTCGGACGAGCCTTGCCTGTCAGCAGTGCATGATTTGTCGTCACACTAAGACCCCTCTGGGCACCTTCCAGCCTCTGGACTCTCATTTTTCTGCTATTCACACAGACCTGGTCAGACCTCTAACTGGTGGAGCTTTACTTTCCACCAGTTTAACAAACCTCCCCAGTATCACCCCCCTCAAAACTACAGCTTACCACCCGCAAGCAAACGCTTTGCTCGAGAGGTTACACCGTCAATTGAAGGCATCGCTCATGGCATACAACCTTCCGGAGCACTGTATAACTTCCTTACCAGTCGTCTTTTTAGGTTTTCATAAGACCATCAATGAGGACATCAGATGTGCCTCTTCTTAACTTCTCTATGGCCCATCATTGAGTTTACCAGCTGATTTCGTGTGCCTTCCTTCCGTTGGCGTACTGTAAGTTGAACGTTTGACCAGTCTCCTGTGTCGCAACTCCGACTTCCCCCCACATCTCTCGCGACACGCACTCACCAGTGTGCGCCGCCGTTTGTCTACCACGCATTGAAGAGACAGCACCTACGTTTTCTTGTGCATGGACTGTGCACACCGTTCACTGGCCCCATCTTGTCGTGGCACGTGGTGACAAAACTTTTAGGCTACGCTTAAACGGTTGCAACAACGCTGTTTCCTTCGACTGTCTCAAGCTCGTATACACGGACGATCATCAGCTGTCCTGCCACCTTTCTTTCCTGCCCTTCCTAGGACAACATCTGTCTGACCCCCCTTCCCCTCGTCGGAAGAGTGTTAGCTGGGACGACTTAGTCTCCTGCAGTGGCATGTGAGCGCCGTGTGCGATAACGTGAAGAAGTGAAAGAAGACACGTGCAGCAGCTGCGTGCAGCTCTTGTGGAAGCAACACCTTCAACAAGTCCCTTCATAAGGCACATGAGAACACCTAATACAAGCATCAAAATTTTGTTAGTGAGGACGTGAGCGGTTATTAACATGCAAGGAATGTTTGTGAGGCCAAAATTCAGCATCATCTGCAGAAATCCTCTGAACCAAGGTCACAGAAACAGCAAACTTTAAAGTGGCGCTGGAGTGAAATGTCACATAGCAGCCTAACTAGGTGACAGTAATCAGAAACAAGAGGAAAACCTATGGTAGAACTTTTACTAGAATACGGAAGCAATGCCATATCTTAAATAACACTGACAACATGGAAGACGACACCACGCTCACACAAAGCCCACTGCTATAATTGCCTTGAAGAGTGAAAGCACCCCTTGTGAAAGCACAACACATTCTTTAGCTATATAAAACACAATGCCTACAAATGTGGCAACTATAATCACATCATAAAATATACTTTATCAGTAATACTGAAAAATGCATGGGCCATACCTTGTCCTTCATCTCCTCCTTCTTCTCTTTCAGGTATGTATTCATGCTGATGGCATGTGAAGAGCAATCAAACCGAAAGAGTGCGAACTGAAATGCAACAAAAAAAAAAAGAAAGGCAAATGCTAATATGTACCTCACACAGCGCCATTCTTTCAAGGCTTTTGAAACATGACACCAGACTGACATGAACAATATGAAAATTTAACAAAAAATGGCCTTCACAGCAGCATGACAACTTAAGGGCTTATCATCATACATTACCTATGTAATGAGAGTTCTTTTGGAGTGTGGCCACAGGACAAAAAAAAAAAAAATAATTCATCCTCATTCTGCCTAGACCCATAAACAGAATAGGATACCCAACCAAGCTAAGCAGGACATCAAAACCTAACGTAGCAAAAAAACAGGAATAACTTTACAATTAAAACTAAACTCTCTTTGGGAACTTTAAGATCATGGTAGAGCTGAAACCAGTGGCCAGTAAACAAGAAATCTGACAGGAAAGAGTGCAAACAAATAGACCACAAGAAAAGAATCACAGGACAAAAGTTGATCTGTGACTCTCCTCTTGTTTGTTTGTGCCATTTCCTTTAAGATGCACCCCTACCAACTAGTTCAAAAGGCTGTGCTACTTCATATTGAATGGTAGTTGCAAAGAAGTGATTGCCAATAGCTCTGATAGGAGCATATTGATAGTATTACCAAATAGAAGTCTATTCCCATAGCACCCAGTGCGTTAAGCTTACCACTGAAAAGCACTGCATACATACACTTACTCCCACCAGTAAGATTATCTAGGTTTTGGATTTTGACATGTTTCTTCAAGTAAAGTTCATATTTAAGAATTATACCATAAATAACTGTTTTGGACAAGCTGACTGCTTCCAAATTTCATTCCATGCTAAATTTTGAAATAATAAGTGAACATCAACTTCTGCAAAATGACTAGTATGAAATGGTTGATAACCACCATCATTTCTGCTGGTGGTGAGCCAGTGCAATGAAGCTCGTGCACTGAGCACAACTTATTGAACTGTACGCAAGTTTTGAAAACCTTGAAGGCAACATTAAATAAACTATTTTGGAAAGCACCAAAAGAAGGTATAAACACTGCCCTACAGATCACCATCAACCCAGGAGTCCATTGATGTTCATGCAGCTCAAAAAAACATAGGCAAGAACAAGCGCTGACTGTCAACTGACTTATTCACAGAAAAAAGAAATATACAGGCTTTAGATAGTAAACAAAAATATCATGAATATCACATCTGCGCATGCAGAGAGAAGACATTTTCATTTCCTTTTTCAAACACTCATACAGACCCAGTCGGCTGCTACGTTCTCAAACCTCAGAAATTATTTAAAAATTTATAATCTTGTTTTCTTGGAAGCTTGCAGAAGGATTTGCAACACACGTGCCCACACCTCTTTTGACCACATATGTTGGGGTTGGGTCTGTATGCGTGTTCGGAGGCCTGAAAAAGGAAATGAAAATTCCTTCTTTTTGAAAATGCAGGAGTTTTTTTTTGTATTTCAATTACTATCTAAAGCCTTAATATTTTTTTCTTCTGTGAATAAAAAGCAAGTTGATGAACAGCACTTGTGTTGCATATGCCTCTGCCTTTTTGCACTGCTTGAACATTTATCATCAATTCACCCAGTTTTATATTCTTCTTATTGATCCAGTCTTAGGCTAGGATGAAAAGTTAGTGACATCATGATGCCATAATGCGGTAGCCTCCAAAGTGTTTCCAAAGAGCATCTTTTAATGAATTGAACCTGATGCCAAAGGACCAATGGCACTTGAATATTCAAATTCTACACGCTTCACAAAATGAATCGCTTACAAGACAAATTTTTCGTGAACTGCCAGTCTTTTTACAAAAAATGCTGAAATTATGTCTAGGCAAAATTGAAGCCATTCATCGTGCCTCCGAGTAAATGGCCATATACCTCAGCAGCACCTAGTCAAGGTTTATTAGAAGAAAAAGTAGCTCACATTCTGCACCACTGCAAGATCCTGCTGATGGCAAACAAGGCAAATACAGTTCACGTTCAAACAAGCAAACTAAGAAGTAGAAAATAAGCACACACATACGTGCACGCACCATATCGCCACTTTTGAATTCTCCAACATTTCAAGACCTTCCTTAGCTTCTTTACGGAAGCCAATGAAATGTTTTCACCAATGCGTAACACCAATTGATGTGGCAGATGCTGCACAGTACAGCCATGGCCAGTCTCGAGGGGAGCGCGCGCTCTCTCTTACGGCCTGCGCAAGAGGGGCAGTTGCGACCTACCGCCTCATCTCTCCGGGGGTGCTGCGAGCCAACCCTCTCCGCTCTAGGGGAGCTGCTGAAATGTTTGCTGGAGGAAGCCTCGGCGCGCACTGGTTCTGACACCTTGCACATGTTACTGAACGGCTGCTCCAAGTGTTGAACAAGAACTTGGCAACCGTGTCTTATGCAGCCATCGCTATAGGCATGCAAAGCAGGGAAGTAGTAGATGGATCTCAAAACATTGAAGTTGGCATGCAATGATGGCGCATAATTCGGATGGATCATTTGGGACTGGCTCGAGTAAAAGTGAAGCAAGGTATATCAGTAATAACCAGGGTTAGGAAACATTTATTTTTATCTCAAAGGCCGGCACAGTCTCTGTCGGTACTTCAAAATGCATTGTGACAATAATAGTGTTTGTTGCTCCAATGCGTTCAAATGCATCTGTTCAATCTGTTCGCACTGCACGAAACACAATAGATCAGACAGATCATTTGCTCTTTGAAGCAACGTTTCACATACTTAAAAGAACTTACACCAATAACAAGAACTGCTTGTAATGAATTATACAACATTGTCGTGCGACTGACAGTTCCAACTAATTCCGTTTAGAGCCTGAAATGCTTTCGCGTTGGTTTGTGGATAAACCCAGATGGCTTGTTGTTTTGGTCTGTCAATTTCTTTGTGTAATTGACAAGAAAAATTCGGAGAAACTTTTCAGAGATCAGATTTGCTAAGTGTTTGGCGTGGCTCCTGTCAACACCTTCCGGGCAGCATAGAAGGGGAGAATCTTCAAGATGTGGCTCAACGATTAGTTGCAAGGTTTCAAGAATATTCGATCGTGGAAGATCCTTGAACGCCTTTTCAAAAAACGTCGAAATAATTTCCAACAGCTAGAAATTCTAGCTTTGGATAGTGAAGTTCACCATTCTACTGGGCACGCAGAAGTTTGTAAAGGGGGCTGCTAGTCTTGTTCGTCGTCACAAGCATAACGCAAGCGTCACACCCAAGATCACTGATAAGTTTGGCAATATAGCCGCCTCTGTACACCAAGCCTGAATAAGCAACAGACGCAGGCGGAGATGGAAGATGTGCTCGCAGAGCTTTCAATTCTTCAACTAAATCTTGGGGAACAGAGGCGGCCGCTTCTTCAGCGTCTTCACCTTGATTAGTGGCTTCTTTCGATGGCAGTGCTTTTTTCTTTACAATGTGATCCAGAGCTGCTGTAACAGCTCTTGCGTCCAGCGCGTCGTTACCTCCACACATAAAGCGCAATTTTCCGAACAATGCCTCGATAGGATCACTGTTGAACTTTCTAGTAAGAACGTAGTTGACGCCTCTTCTCAGTAGAAATTGAGTTACCTCCACTGTGGATTTCGTGGTTAAAAGTAGGGCACTGTATGTTTCCTCTGTGAAGTTCCCAACACTAGTGGCGATGGAACAGTCTTGAATATTCTTCACGTAGCTGCAAAACTCAGTTTGCAGCCACAGTAGTCGGCCATCGTCTTCCTTGGAGATGGGCATTTTGCAGTCACTTCCCTTGTATGTTGTGTCATGAATGTCGAGCCATTTCTTCATCACTTTCATGAACTTAATCGTAGATGTTGCGTCCTTGAAAGCAAAGAGAATGGAACTGACTCACGAGTTCTGCTGGAGGTGCTCCAGAGCCGCGGTGACTTGGGGCGAAAACACCTGCACGGCGCGTAGCATGTTTATTTTCTCAAGGTTCGACGGATAAACGTGCTTTCGTGTTAGATTTCTGGCCAACTTTACCGTTATTTGCTTCTGGTGCTCATACAGTTTCTGCACAAATGCACCACTGATGACGCCAGTGCCGTCTGTGAGCTGCCGTTCAAAAAATTGGCTTCGGACATTATTGAAAACATGGCAAGAATCGAAGCTCAAAAAAATTACTCTTTCATCGTCCTGAGGATGCTTCACTATAGTTGACAACGAACCGTTCCCCATGTGCTTGAACATCGTTCTGTTGGCTGAGTAGTTATCCGTAACGATACGAATGACTACAAAGCTGCATTCCTCAGCTGCAGAGATGACGTCCTTCGTCCACGCATACGAGTCTCTCCCGCTGAGTTGCTTTGTAAAGTAATATGAACATGGTATCTTGTACGAGCTGACCACTCCGTGGAGCACGAAACATAGCACTCGGTTGGCAAGCGTTTCGTACTTGGTACGTGGCGCACCGTTTCCTGGCTTGTCTCTGATCCCAGAAGCCACCTCGGACTTCCGATCATATATGCACTTTGGCTTTGTTCCTGCTTCATCGATTATTAATGAAGCCATGTGCTGTTTGTGGCTGAGAAGGGAAGCCTCCTGAATTAGCCTTTCTTTCATGGCGATACACGTTCCAGAAAAATTGAACTGGGACCAACGTAGCGCTGCAGTGTGCACTTATGTGGCAGTGTCAGCAGAGTAGTAAGGACATGATCATAACCTTTCGGCGGAAGAAATCGCCATATGATGCACTGTCTGATTACTTCTTCAGGATAAGACTGGAATTTCTTCTAATATCCGTCGATTTGGTGAAGCAGGAAGAAAGCCTTTTTCTCCCCCTTTTCAGCGTCGTGATATGTGGATACCACCTTCCTTTCTGCTTCTAGTTGCTGCTGTACTTTTGAGACCTAGGAGCGGTAGTACGCTACCTGTGAACGAAGCCTCGCTGTCATTAAAAGGTATCAGCTAGATCGCTGTGCATCGTTGTTTGTTGTTTGCATGCATATAGCAGCCATCTGCTTGGTTTCACCTTCCGGCGACTAACAATGCATGCTCGCAATCTTCCGGCTCTGCCTTTCGTTTTGCTGGCTTCCTGGAAGGAGCAGTGTCTCTGACCTTTAGGGTCCTGCGTGCTTTCTTTGCACTCAGTGCTAGGTAAGAAGGATACCCTTCAAATACGGTTCGAACCACACCAGGAACCAGTTTTCTTATTTTAGAATCACTTACGTAGTCACTCGCCAAGAAATGCTTGCTGCATACTGTAGTCGAGGGTGATTTGTCATTAACACTTTCCTGTCCGCAGGAAAATAAGCAGTTTTCGGGTGGTCTAGTAAACATTTTTTTTGCTGCTACACCAAATGTTTGATATTAAAATGTTAAGTATCAATTTGTAGAAGAAGGAATGTACTTTCTAATGGTATTATTTACAAGCAAACATTTATTACCAATTCTTTGAAAAAAATTACTTAATAAAAAAATTTGTAACAAAAACGAGAAGACTCCGCAAAAACGTCGATTACAATAATCCAAATGGTATTAAACCAACTTTCCCACACCTTTGTCTGGATTGGCAAACCAGGTAATCAATCTGCAGCAATTCATATGCAGTAACATGTGTGTGGACATCAAAAACTTAGTGCCATTAATGCAATCTTGTAAACCATGCTGAATTGTTCAAAATGTGCAAGTAACATTGCATCTCAGCTAGATGGCAGTAAGGTACAGCTATGCTGCCAGTGAGCACACAGAGAGAAGTCCACATGTTTCAATGTGTTACTTTTTTCCCGGCAAAGTGATTGTGTACATAGGACTTAAACATGATGTGTATCCCTCATGCATGATTATGTAACATCTGATTTGCTCCCAACACGACATCTACCTCAACAAAAAAGCAGAAGGTTGTTTTCTCTGACAGAGCAACTGAAGTGGAAATTTCCAGACTTTTCCAGAATCACCACGTTCCCTGAAATTTCTGGCTTTCGAGATGGTGCACTCACAACTGAGAAGAAAAAAGGAAAGATAGCTACTAACTAAACTGCACAAAGCTGAAGAAGCAAGCACAATACTACCTGCTGGAAACTTGGAGGCTGAGTTAGCAGAAGTGACATCACTACACCAGGTTGCATAACTTGTAAATATGTAGTGACAATGGCAAAAAGCCTCAGCTACCCACACAGTTTCAATTTTTGATGTGACCAGAGCAGTGGGAAGTTTCACGCTGGAAGGCATGCTTTCCATGCAGCAAACATCGCTGCCCAACCATACAACCATGAACTGCCATAAAAATCCGTCCACTTTACAGGTAATCTGGGAAGCATGGCTTAAAGAGTGAATCAGTGCAAGTATAAAATGTCAGAAGCACTGTAGTAAGCTGTCACAAAAATTGTTCTCCATATTGAAGTTGTAACCCCTAAAGTTTCTAATAAACGTGTAAATACAGCTTTTGCATCAGCTTTCATCAATATACAGTCAAGCCTTGCTATAATGAAACAGTTTATGAAGAAATAATGGATATAACAAGGAAATAGCTAGTCCCCTCAGAAGCTCCCATAGAAGACTACATATCATTTTCATGAAGTAAAATATTCCTACAAAAAGACATAATGAACCCCAAAAAGAACCCCACTGGCCATTTCATACAGAGCGTAAAGATTTGTAATGGTATGCAACAGTTCTGTAGCCATCCGCTGAGGTAAACTGAAATTACCGTGTACTATAAATCATTCAGTCCAGCACCAAGCAACACTTTTCCCGCCTCAATCATGACCTGCAATTATCTCCGGATAATTTACCAGCTTCGGTGCGACAACATTTTAGACGCCGACATGCCCAACCTTCGCCAATAATCTGATACATGGCCCCCTGAATGATGTCATGCGATACCTTACGTTGTACTTCCCCCATTTACCAATCCTCTTCATTGCACACTGGCCGCTGCAAATGCGCCACTGACATTCAGTTTCCGTGGCGTGGTCATAATGTGTGGTATCTGGCAGTATGTTTCCTGTTCTTGACCTTCTGCTGGTTTCATAAGTTCAAGATGAGTGACAGCAGCACAAGGCGATTTCCACTGGTCAAAAGCTTTGACCAAAGCAATAATGTGCTTGAGCACCGAGATGCCTATGCTCCACCACAAGACAGTACTGTCACGCGGTGAAGCTGTGTTAGCATGCTTGTGCGTCATGCAGGGAAGTGAACCAAACCAGGTACTTCGAAAAGATCACCTCCGTGCACCCACTTTCACAGTGGCCCCTACCAGCTTCAGCAAAATGAAGAAGAGGCTCAATATTGAGGACAGATCTTCTCTGGAGCATTATTCCTCCAAGTTCCACTTTCTAGGCACAGAAGAAACTCGTGCATATCTGCAAGGCTGACATATTCAGTAGGTGCACCCACAATCAGCAGTGTCAAATGCACTTCCTTGGAGGGATAAGCTGTCTCTAGAATTTTAGCCCTGTCTTCTAGACTGTGAATTTTGGACACACAAAAAAGGGCAACAACAGCGTAAGGTTAGGTTAGGGCTAGGTAAGGTTAGGTTAGGTTAGAAGTTTTTTCCTCCCTTTCTGTCTGTCTGTCTTCGAGATGCTGAACCTGATACAGACTGCAAGAAAAGTGGGTGCATGGCAGTGACGGCACAAGCACCCGTTTTAAGTACGCTACAACTGTGTAAGCATATATCAGCCGCTGACTAAATGCCACCTATACTGACCTCAGCCTGCAGAGGGGTAGGCAGGCTCATTAGCATGCGACAGTTGCAGCAAAGGTCACCTACGGCTATAACAAAGCGAAGGCTACAACAAAGAAACACCACAGCCCCTTTGACTTAGTTAAAATGAGGATCAACATGTATACAGGCAACAGTGATATGTAAACTCCCACCTTCTTCTGCTTAACATTTCTTCTTCTAGTGAAGTAGGAAGCAATCTCATTTGTTGCAGTCATTTCCGTGAACACAGGAGGTGGAACTTGTTGCACGGACCCAGTATTGTGAATGTCCAGGTACTTTCCCACAACGTACTCCATCTAGGAAAAGATGACAAGTGAACTAGCAATGTAAACTCCTACAGTTGCAAGGACCTACCCAACTACAGCTGTATACTGCTTTCATAAAGGGGATTATATAGCTCGTGTACAGTGATATTAGAGTACTGGTTCTCCTGAAGTCCAGTAATATATCTTGAATAGTTGGACTTACGAACTGCCTCTTGTTACGCTCACAATCCAATATTCATCTCCTAGTATGCACAGTGAAAAACGACTGCACACAAGACAAACAGCACAGTAAGCAGCTTTCACGGTTTCTCAGTTGTGTGTGACTTTGGGTGATTTCAAGAGGAAACAGGACTCTCTTATTCAGTGTATGAAAGAAAAGTTTGACTTTAATTTAGCTTCGGACCCTCACGTCCAGACTACACAATGAGGAACTACTATGGAGTTTGTAAACTAATGAGGCTCTACCAAATCGAAATACTGTATCGACAAAATTGAGACCGCTGCATTAAACTTGACAGATCATCGGGCGACTGATTTTTCAGATCTGGCAGGACCCGAAAAATGGGCTGAGTAATTAACAGTCTAAAAACCCATTAACTGCAAAAAAATCATCTTGCTGGGGAAAGCTGGCCTTAAAAATCGGAAAATCCGCTGTTTCCTACGATCTGTTTGCAAGCGATAATAGACTAGACTGTGAGCCAGTCACGCTTTCGTAATGTCTGCACCTCTTCATGTCAACAACATCCACAGATGCCAATACCAGACTACGTGATGCAGCCACGGGTCATGCCACGAAAGCGCCACGTGAAGCGAGTAAACAGTCTTTTTTTGGGGGGGCAGTGTGGTTGTGAAGAACGAGTGAGGCAACCGATGGGCAGAAGCGAGCGCCTCCAACTGCATCCGCACCCCCACGTCCCCCCATCTGCATGCTGCTGCTGTCCCATGTTCAACGCGATCACACGCTTTTTGTAGAAAGCCTTAATGGCAATGAAGAACATACCAGTAAGTCAAGTGGCAACAATGAGGTATAAATATGTACTCCAATCCAAGATGTGACCTGTCACAACAGCAAAAAGCCTGTTGACTACGACACCTAGCTCATGTTTATGTTGGGTCAAAAAAAAAAAATCTCTGCAGTATCGCTGGCACCTATTTTAGCCTGAATAACCGAGCTTTTTGACACCACTGAGTCCGAAATATTAGGCAAGTACGAATTGCTGGAGCCTGAAAAATCAATTTCAGGTTCAATGTTACTCAGACCGCCCCAATGTAGTCCGGCTTGAACGACCAAGACCATGTCATATTAAACGAGGCCTAGAATACCAAAAGCGTGGTTTATTAAACATACTGAAGTGGAGAAGACAGCAATCAAGTGAGAAAAATTTACATTAAGCAATTAATTTTCTGGAATCATGACAGTGAAATTTTGTAACAGTGGTCATCAAATTATTTCTAAAAAAAGGCTAAAAAAATTTCACGTAAATACACCAACAAATAAAGAAAGGTGAAAGCAACATCTCCCCTTAAGCGCAGCTCGTTCTTCTCACTTGTGCTACAGGAATCCTGCCTTGAGCTCTTAAATGCCCAACAACATCACATAGCACATTTCCAAGAAACTACACTTTTATTTTGCTTCTCTTTCTACCTGTCTGCCCCTAAGCCTGTCAAGGAACTTTGACTTCACGCACGTGTATTAACTGTGGCATAGCTTCTAAACAAGCCTGCTAATCACAATCATGCTGGTAACTAGAGGCAGGGCAAAGCAGTAACTTGCAAGGTTTGCAGAGTACAAGACCAAAACAGATCAGCTAAACATTTGAAACTTGCCAAGGTTAACCAAAAGTGTGAATCAGCCGAGTTTGACATAAAGCATGCATGTTGACTGTGGCTGCCTTGGGTGACCAGACTGATACATGAATATTATGGATGCTTTAGTTAGTTCATGGGCTGGTCAACAACTGTGGAAATAAATTTATGACTTGTCAGACAGAATCTAATGCATGGCTGCACAAGAGTTTGAATCAAGAATAAATAATAAAATTTTGTGGCATTAGTATAAACAAACCATTCTACTTATGCAAAATGGCACTCCGTAAACACAAGTGAGCCTTTGCAGTTTCAGCCAACTTGTGGACCATGAGCCACAGGCTTTTGACGGAAACAAGCTACATAAAAATGCCTGCATCTAAAAAAAGTTTCAACTATTTTGCACTAGATGCTCACGCACAAAAAAGAATGCAAAAGGCTGTTAATGTAAAGAAAGCATGAAACTTACCACAGCCTGTATTCTTGCCCATACGTCAGATAGAGTATACATTGGTACACCATTTTCAAGCCCTTGAATTTCCTGGAAATCAAATGCACACTTATTACTCCACTCCTTTTCCTTAAAAACAAAAGTACAATTTGCAAGAAAAACAACACTTCAAAGCACCACCGCTATGCTGAAGCATTTTGCTCTAATCATTAATATAGGAAGAACTAACGGGTTTTTACAAGCCAAAGCAACACCAAGGTACACAATGCACATTATAGTGGAGGCACCTGGAATGATCTCCACCACTGAACATGCATCAAAATCAAGTACATGGACATTCAGCATTTAACCTGCATCCAAATGCAACAGCCATGGTCCTAGACTCACAAGCTAAATGACAATCACTCACTATGATAAAAACAGAACACAAAAGAGAAGTATTAGGCTAATAAATTTAAAAAACCATGCAATTTGCAATGTTTTAACCAGGTAGTTTTCACAAGCTTATTATTTCTGCCAATTCCGCCACACACTTGTCATAATAAAGCCACCACACATATGTGCCTGACTTGCTTGCAAAAAGGTAACTTCAGAGGGAATCTGGTGATTATTTGGTGAAAAGCAAGAAACTTCTTTTGGAAAATTTATGGTAGGATTCTGAGTAATGTCATATACCATTCTCTTATGTAATTGTACTATTCACGTTATTGGACAGATAGCGTGCACACAGGCTTCAAGAAGACAACAGTATTATTCTGAAAGCCACGGGTTGATCCCCCTGGCTCCCTTGCAAGCATAAAATTTTGTATACTAAAACCGCATCGGCCCTATTATTTTCTGTGAAAGAAGTCCAAGAATAAATAGCGCCAGCCAACAACCCTCTGCCAACAATAAGTCGCCCATAGATCCACCCCTACTTAAAGCTTTCAGGTAAGCCCTGCGGAGTACAAATTCATAGATGAGAAATTTGGTCACAGTGATCCCTGGTCCAATGTGAGCATAAATTTTTAGCACAAGCTGCACAAAAACACACACCAGTAGCTCTTGTTTCACTCAAGCCAAAATCTAGCTTCTTGTAAAAATTTAATTAACCAAGAAAGTATTTAAACCATAGGTCCTTTTAAGCTGTAGCTAGTAAGGCATCAGCATGGAGCCATGACTGACCTTGGTGTCCTATTTGTCCACATGTTGCGCACTTTGGATAAGAAAGCAATACTGTAGCTACGAAATGATCAAAAAAGTAGTGCAGATATTGAAAATTATATTATCCCTTGAAACATATTTCCTTATAATACCACCTCATCCTGCTAAAGTAAAATGTCATTCCCAATGAACCTTTCAGAAAATAACAGGCCATTTCATGCTCTATGTTCGTTTTGAACAAGTGTGCATTCTTTTCAAGATTTGTTGGATGTAGCAGTTAGAAATTACCACCCCACAAATAGCATAGAGTTTCTAAAATTTACCTCAAGAGAAAATTCATTGCTTGCATTAAATTTATTGAACTAGAAGATGCACAATTAAAATAATTTAATTTGTTCACAGAGAGGAGCCTTGTGGTGCAGCTACCGATTCTGTGGCAGAATCGGCATTTTTGGTACAACATTAGCCAAATTAAACATAAAACCAAATTTTCCTAGCATTCCTGCAGTGGATAGAATGGCCTTAGAAAACTCGCATAGATGATTTGGTTTCATTGAGTTTAATGTCCCAAGGAGACTCAGGCTATGAGGGATGCTGTAGTGGAGAGCTCCAAATAACTTAGATCACCTGGGGTTCTTTAAAATGCATTGACATCGCACAGTACACGGCCTCTAGCATTTCGGCTCCATCGAGATGCGATCATTGCAGCTGAGATTGAACCCGTAGTCTTTCGTGTTAGCAGCAGAGCACCGTAACCACTGAGCCACCACGGCAGCTCTTGCATAGATGGTGGTGCCTCTTTCCCTTCTAGATAATTTTGAGAAACTTCATGACAAACAGACTAGCAAAGAATTAAAATTTCCTCCATCACAATGTCACCAACTGAGCCAGCAACATGTTACACTCCAAATACATGGTCACACTCAGCGCTACTAATGTCAGACATCCCCAAAGCACGCAATGTGCCATGCACACATTACACTCTACAGGTGAAATTCATGCATAGTTTTGTCATGCAAAAGTTTTCATTGACTGTTGGCACGGCTTGTTTTTCAAGGTGATCAACAGCTTCCATGTTGACGCTTTTTTCCTGAAGCCAATATTTAAAAAGTTAGCTATTCAGTCCTACATAATTAACTAAAACTGCAGGTCAAAAAAGGAAATGTAGATTACGCCTATGGGTTGGACTTTTTGGATCCAAGTTTCGGTTTTTTCGACGAACATTGTTTTCGACAAATGAAATACCGACTTCTCTCTTAATGCAGCAATCCTGTGAGGTCAACAGTCAACCGAAGTCTATGTCGGTGTTTGTGTCATCATGAACAATTTATTTATCAGTAATTAGCATGAAAATGTAAGTACTTGGAGCTGTTCTTATAAGTGGTCTGCCTCTTGATGGCAGCGACGGAACTACTACCCAACTGTTGTGGTAGCCCTAACATACATTTTCGTGATGCCCGTGTAGGCTTTTGTATCAGGTGTCCTGCATGCAGCTGATTAACATACTTAACCAACTAACAGCTTTAAGCAGGTGGCGACTGACAACAGTGAAAAAAACAGTGCTTAGCTCGCAGGTGGTGCTTCCAGGTCTGCAGAGGCGTGTAGGTTAGCAGAACAATATCTAAAATCGCACAACTGCACTGCTTATCCACCAACACAATCGTCGCATCATGCCCCTGGCTTCCTGCTTACTTAATTTCAGCTCTGACTGAGTGCAACTCGCATTCAACAGCCGGCTATCTATGTCTTGCATGCCAAGAATACTGCGCTTTTTCGGTTGAAACCGAATTTAGAAAACTGAATTCAGCATACTTTTATCATTTTTTTTTCTCGGTTCAAACCAAAATGTCCAACCCCTAATTACGCCGCACAACTCTCCACAGTGCTGGGTTGGTTTCATTTGTGTAGGACACTCCTGTCTTTTTCAAAACCTTGGCTACATTTAGCTGGGACATCTGGTATATGTCCTATGAAGAACAGAATAAATTTTCCTAGGGGCGTGATCAACTCAAGTCAGCCATAGGCACAGCACACATTTTATATATATATATACAGGGTGTCCCAGCTAACTTTAACCAAGGTTTAAAAATAAGCCGTGGCACTCTAAGACGAGGCGACCCAATGCATGTTACTGGCTATTGTATGGAGCAACTCAATATTTTTGCATTGGACCTGACTGCATAATTAGTCGGGATGAATTAACCAACTTCGCAAGCAACAAAGATAGGAAAAAAAAGTCCAATGACGAAGTTGTAGAACGGTCCATGAAATGTCCCACTGAACAGTGTCTAACATTACATCTATTATGGATCGGCTTTTTTTCGTACTCTGCAGATGCCCACGAAGTATAAAAAATACCACGTAACATGCCCGCTTGCGCGCCACGACTGCAGTGCTCTCAAACGTTCCGCCCAACAAACAAACAGCTCATTTAGCCGGGCGTGCTGCTGCTTAAAAGGTGACAGGGCTGTGACACAAGCACTGGCTGTGCGATTATGAGAGGGCAAGCGATAAGGACTGCGTTTGCTTGTCGCCATCATCAAACGCCGCGAGGGAAGCATACCGCTGGCGTAACTCGCACAGCCAGTTGCAGCGTCACTGCCCTGTCGCCTTTTAAGGGGCAACACAGCGGGCTAAAAGATTTGTTAGTTCCTATCCAGAACGTCTGAGAGCACTGCAATTGCGGCGCGCAAGTGGGCATGTCACGTGGTATTTTTTGTATTTCATGGGCATTTGCAGTCAGCAAAAAAAAAAAAAAAAGGTGATACGTAATAGATGGGGAGTTAAAAACTGTTGCAACGGAAGTTTTCCGGACCGTTCTAAAACTTTCTCATGGACCTTTTTCGCCTGTCTCCGTTGCTTGCGAAACTGGTTAATATCGACTAATTACACAATTAAGCACAATATAAAAAATAGTGTGACATGCTTCATACAATAGCTAGCAGCATGCATTTGGCCGCATAGTCTTAAGGGTGCCTCGGCATATTTTTAAACCCTGGCTAAAGTTAGCTGGGACATCCTGCATCTCAAATCTTGAATAAGCTTAGTATAACAGCAAATGTTTCATCTTGTGCATGTTATTTGCTGCGACTGTTCCTAATTTCATTTATAAATATTAACTGTGTCAGTTATCACTCTAACATTTTGTTAATAACAGTACAATTACTACATCATACTTCTCTACAGCACAGTAATTATGATTAACGGCTTTTAAAATTTCAGTTGAGCCCACTTATAACAAAACTGATTGTGACAAGAATCATGTTTGTTGTATCAGAGGTTCATAGTAACTGGACTTCCCCTATAACAGCGAAAAATGCAAGGACAGGCAAAAGTAGTATTTATTTCATGAAAAGGTCCATTATGCACGTCTGCTTCTTCATGCAGGCCCTAAACAGCTTTTTCCAAGGTGTCCAGAGTGATCATAAGCTTCGCTCCGAAATCACTTTTGCCAATGATCTACTTTAGGAACACAGTGTTACTAATTATGATATGAGCATTAATTGCACTTGGTGGTAGGTCAGCCTCCACACGACTCTCATCAAGGTTGTGCAGATGCAGAGACGAAGCTAGTGCAACACACTTGCACGCAGAACGTATCAAATGCACTGCCCATTGTGTGTGTGCTGCTTCCACCCGGCAGCAGCATAGAAGTTGGCGAATCAATTGGAGAACACACATTTATTGATCGGCTGGGCCAGCAAGGCATACCATGTGACTGGCAGTCAAAGTTCTCAGATAGCTGCCATTAGTTAATCACCGACCGGATGCAGTTTTCAACATTGTCCCTATTTCGTGCGCACCCCACTTCTGCATCCAGTTTAGTCCAAAGGGCATAGGTGTATGCACCGGCTGACACTGCGGGCCATTGGTCGCACTTGGTCAGTGGTTTCAATGCCAAATTTTTATTGCTTTTCTAGGGCCCCCACCTTTTGGTAGGGGAGGCGGGGGTGTCATGAAAAGCAAGGAAATCCTTTTCGGTCTCCACGCTAGAGGGAAGTGTGCATTTTTCAACTACGGGGTTGAATTTACGGCGCCTTCCTGTTCGCTCTAGCTGAATTCAGCTGTCAGGGTCGCTCGTTGTATCCAAGATGCAGTCCAGTGCTCCAATATATACTGTGATGGTAGCCCAACTCTCGTTTGTAATAAGTGAGCGTTAGTGATAACTGCGGCCGTTATAAGTGGGCTTGACTCTCTTCAAAATCCTAGTTAATTCGGAGATTTTCGGCGGTCTCAAAATTTACCATGCAAATCTTGTCGGATAACTCGAGTACCCAGTGCACTGCAATCTGAATAAATAATCTCAACTCTGGTTGTGGCTTCCAAGACCCCTAGCAAAAGAAAATGCCGCACTAGTTCCACGTCACTGCAGATCATAAGAGTAATGCCTTACCCATGAATTCACAACTGCAGATCACCTTTCTAGTTGCTCGCTTCAGCCTATGTACCTCACCAAGTCACCAACCAAGAGCTTCAGGTTTCACTTATTTGCTAATCTAGCCTTCCTTTTCCTTGCCTACTTCTAGGCATAGAGATGCAGCTCTAGCACTTCTGGATGCAGACTTTCTTCTCTTGCCAAAAGCATTGAGCAATCTGCATGTTATACTGCAGCAAATGCCCCAGTAATAAAGTTTAACTCTGTGCCTAACAGTGTGCTCAACTAGGAAGCTAAGCAGTCGATATGCTTGTAGCACCTCTTGCGTCGCGCTCTTGCCACAGGCCACAACTCGCTCCGCGTGCACCGCCCATTAACGAAGAAGTTTGCGCCAGACCTCGCAGCGCCTGTGCTACAATAAAATCAGTTCAAAACCCAAAACTGTCAGGGCTGGTTCTTCCTCGCCATAGCTCCGACAGATATGGCGACACGGAATCAAACAAGCAACTACACCAACTCTGCCATGGATCCCGCAAACTCTCGCCACCCTTCCTACCGGCTGCAATGTGCACTAGGCAATTTGTTGGCAGCATTCCAGCATGTCAACCTGCCGCCATTTAAGCTGAACAGACCCAGTGCATGGCTCCTGCAAGACAAGGCATACTTCCATATCCGACACGTCACCAGCCAGGAGACCAAGCTCTTCCCCGACTCCTCAGACGTCGCCAAGGAATTAGCGGATATCATAACCACGCCAGATACGGTCCACCCGTTCACGACACATTGAAAGCGGCTACCACTACCCACAAGTCGACGTCTAAGTGCAGCAGGCTTTGGTAGCTCCTGACTGCTAAAGAGCTCTGACAGCCAACCTTCACAGCTCCTCCACCATATGCACCAGCTGCTTGCAGCCACTGCAGCCCCTCATGACAAGTTGCTAAGGGAGCTGTTTCTCCAGCACCTCCCACAGAACATGGTCCTTGTCCTCACGGCTGCAGGTAATGAGCCACTGGACAAGCTGTGCATTGCGCGGACAAGTGGATTGCGCTATGCAAAATCTCTCTATTGATACACGTCGCCGTGGCGGCTGCGGCGCATGCGCACCACAGGTAGTGCGGCCACAGACACCTGCAGGTATACATATGGGCGCCGTACTTCGACCTACTCATGTCTGTTGCCGCAAGCATGCACTCCAGAATACGTGAGGGAGCATAGGCGCGTGACGTGGAGTTGGGGCTTCGGTTGCACGCAACTGCGGTGCCATCCCAGAGGAGGTGCAGTGAGCCGAAACCATACGCAGCAAAAGTTACAGAAACGTTATTCACTCGAGACGAATACTTCAAAATTTTGAATACCAAACATTCGGATAGAATCAAATATCGAATACTTTGCTATTCAACCAAATATTCAAAATTATCGAATATTTGCACATGCCTAGACAGAACGCATCTGACCTTTAAGGCCCTGAACATTAGCAATTAAATGATTTTTACCACCTGACAACTTCTTCAGTTTAGCAAGAACACTACCAAGTTTGTGCCACACTGGGATTTGTCTATCGCCTGACAAAAGCAGAAGGGATTTTATAACATGTTTTATAACAGTGCGAGGGTAACTGGAAACGGAACATATATGGTCCTAAGAATGAAATGAGCTGAGCTGAACAGCGAAGGCATGAAACAAAGTCACTTTATCCTACTTGTAAACAGCATTAGTCTAGTTTTTTTTTTTTTTACATATATACCATTTTTGTCACACTCTCTTCCACAGTGACTACTATTTATAATTTTTTGTTCTTGGCTAGATTTCTAAGGCTGCGAGAGCTCTGAAGATGCCATGCACCTCTCTCTTTCTTGCTCCTTCTGCAGGGTAGCTGTTATCAACTCTACCAACCGGTGCACCATGCGCCTTTCCATCTGCCGCAGGCAGTGCCCATGCCGTGCAGATATGTGGCCACCTCTACGCCGTGATAAAGCATATTGCGATGCCATGTCAGTTGAAAATTTGACTCCTACCTGAGTCAATGAGCGGGTGCACTCCATGCCTCCGTGCCTTTCAGTCCGCCGGCGGCAACATGTGGCATGTGATGCACACACGATAATGTGATCCCTCATCTCTTCACCGTGCACAGGCAGGAGTGCAGGTACCCTTCCTTTTCCACATTAGCAAGAAAGGTCCCTTGCAAGGAGGCGTGGCCCCCCACAAAATCTTCCCCGCACATTTGCTTAAAGTTGCACAGAAGTTATATTGTCGGGATGAACTTTCTTGCATGGAAGAATCTCATCCTTTGCTTGAAAGTCCTTACCACCCGGCAGGCCATCGGTCATATATGACCAACATTTTGAGCCTGCTGCCAAAAATTCAAGGCTGTGCTCCTGGCCAAGCTGTGCCATCTAGTTTGCTTCTAGCACTATTTCTTTGGTTTCAGTTTTGTTTTTTCATTTTCTAACGCAAAAAGGCGACGTGAAAAATAAAACTTTGACTGGACCAGTCACTAATCATGGCGTCCGTTTTGCCACGAGCTCCTCGGAGGTGAAAGGCAACACTGAGCACGTTTGTCAGTTCTTATGCTCTCTCTCTCTCTCTTTTTCTTTCTTTTCTTTTTTAACAGTAGTAGCGGTGAGCCAGACAACCACATGGAATTGTCGTATTTCAGTTTCAATTGCGAGACTTCCGTTCAGAGGCTCAGGACATCAGCGCGCACCCACACGTTTTGTTTTACCATTCACAATGTATTTTAAGTAGTGCGCTTGATTTGTAAATGATGAGAGTGGTGTCATTTGGTGCTTTGGGGTCTTTGGAACTTACTGCCAAGATATTTTACAAAATGTGCCAGCAGATTTTTTATTATAATGATGTCAACGGAGGCCACGTCCCCTTTTTTTGTGCCATAGGCCATCGGACAGACGTTTCGCCAAAATTTAAAGTTGGCGCTCCTGGACAAGTTATGCTATTTAGTTAGCTTCTATGACACAATCTCTTTGGTTTCAGTTTTGTTTTTTCAGTTTCTAACGTGAGGAGGCGACGTGAAAACTCAAACTTTGGCTAGACGTAATCTGCTAGTCGGAGATCATGGCGCCTGTTGTGCTGCAGGCTCCTGCAGCAGTGGCACGTTAGACAACCACATGCAATGGTCAGATTTCAGTTCCGATTGCAAGACTTCGTCTCGGAGGCTCGTGACATCAGCGCGTGCTCACACGTTTCGTTTTGCCATTAACACTATTTTATGCAGTGAGCTTGATTTGTAAATGATGACAGTGGTTCTATTTGGCACTTTAGAGTCTCTTCAACGTATTGCCAAGATATTTAACCAAATGTGCCAGCAGACTTGATTATGATGATGTCAAGGAAGGCCATGCGCCCTTTTAGGGCTTTTTTGGTTTTCGTTTATTTTTGCTACTACTAGCAACAAAAAAAAATGAGAAAAAAAATAGAAACTAAGCTTTGCTATATATAAAAAAAAAAAGAACAGAACTCGGAACAAGTGTGACGCACAGAAAATCCCACATCTACTTTTCCACTTCATATCCTCACGTGAGTTCTTTCTCTAGTGGCACAGCAGTCATATAGGCTAACTTGAAAGGCCACGGAAAGTGCAGTGTATTATGTATGCAGCAGAAAAAAGCAAGAATGGTAGCCAAGAGCATGTGCAATGTTTTGTACATTTTAATTTTTTTATATCAATTTCTGGCTCAGTGCAGCAGCTTACTTTTGTTCTGCTTTCATTCTATTTTTGTGTTAACAACATATTTAACCATTAAATTTTCAAACATTTTTGCACTCACAACTGTGCCGTTTTTTTTTTGTTCGGAAGTATATTAAGCTACAGGTTGATGTACAACAATTCGCAGTGCATTGAGCACTTCTTGGAGATATAATCTTTATTTTAAAACACTCAAAATGGGTAATTTTTTCGCGGTAAGGAAAGTTATTTTTTTCTTCTACATTGAGATATATGGGTAATCAACCAAATGGTCTTATATTGTTCATTTGATCAGAGAATTAGTCTTAACTGAGTTCGTCTTAACGGGAGTCTACTGTAGTAAAGCTGCCGACAACATCCAAAATGCTGTGCACCGTGGAACAAAGTTTTGCATCTGCTTTTTTCTGCTAAGCTTCATTTTCAGATAATGAGAAAATCTGCCAACATTAAAAAAATTGCCTAGGTAAAAACATTTCAGTCAAGTTTTCAAGAAAACACCATGAAGGTGCGCCAGCACTACAGTTCACTTCAAATGAGAACTCACCACAATGGCATGCATGTTGCTCAAAACACACTCGTGTCCCATTGCCACACTGCGGAATTGCTCAAACAGCAGGTCTAACAGGTCCATAAGTAACCGGGGCTGCAGTGGTGATCCTGTCTGCACTGAGACATTGCTTGTGTCCAGAAGCATCTGGGTTGTCCGACGCACCATTGACAACAACTCAGTCTGGCAGCGTTCCTTAATGAGCTGCAGAATGAAAGCATGAAAAAAAAAAAAATGAATGCAACAATGCCTCTGTAATATAAGCATCAGACATGAACCTACTGCTCCATCAACAGCATGCAATTAAAATTATCATGACAACCAAAATGTGGCATCAGAGGAAGCATAAAGCATTTTAATGGAAGACGCAGGTCTTGAAATGGCCAAAAAAGGCAAAAATTTCGATTTTTCAAGAATGGCATATTCAGGTTTAAACAAAGTTTCAAGGTCTAATTCGACCTCGAACTACTAAAATATTGATATAACGTATTTACTCGCATGATTTGCGTACCTCTAATTTATTATTCAGATTTATAAAAAAAAAATTACTCGCATATTTTGTGCTCCCTGCTGCACAAGCACACCAGCATGCACGCGGGTGTGCGCAGGGCAGGCTTGGGAAGATAGGCGCAGCCGCATTGCCGCGTGCGGCTGTGAAAGATCAGTGAGTGATGCCAAAAAAGTCGGTAATTCATTTGCAAATTGGTTTCGGTAAAGGTGTTTGCTCTGTTCGCTATCTGCTTCTTTTGCAATGTACTTGTCATTTTTATCAATATGTTTGTACCCCACTCCTGCCTAAGGCCTGTAACACAGGCCGGCAGTATTTGCTAAATAAAATAAATAAAAGCCAATTGCACAACATTGTGTTCGCTTTCCCGTGTGAACAGCTGAGAGTGTAAACTTCCAGTAATCTTCGGAGCATGCGTTGCGCAAGAACCCAAAACTACTGAACCGTTGGCTGTTCTGTTTGCCGCTACTCAGCCGGCCTGTGCGGACCGCATGCGAGGGTGCCGTTTTATCGCCCTGTATCTCCATTTGCCTCTGCCTGCTGGCTTTGTGATTGTATCTTTCCGAGTTTATCGCTTTGAGCTGCGCACACGGTGTCATGCCATTACACAGGGAACTACACAACGCGGGTCTGGGGCGGGTGCAGGGGGGCGGTATATACTTATATGTTTACAGTCAATTTTTTTTTTGCCAGAAAGAGGAACGAGTTGCAAGGTCGACTTATACACGGCAATATGCCATATGCATTGAGCGTTACGACCTTTGTAGAGTTTCTTTAGGACATTGTTACAAAATCTCCATGTAATTTACGTACCCTCTTTCTGAAGCTTCAATTTTAGGAAAAAAATTGCTTCCATTACATGAGTAAATACGGTATTTGACACCTCCGAAACACTGAAATGGCGATTTTGGAGCAAAATGCGACAGAACTTCAAGCCTGTCGCTTCCAGCAACCGTGTCCCCAATAGCTGCCATTCTGGTCTTGTTCAAAAGCTGGCACCTTTAACGCAACAGTGTTAAAGGCCTCGTTGTCCAGAAAATCAAGCGTCGCCATTATGAGCGAAAAATCACGAGCATGACTCTGGCAGGCGGGCCATCTAGATCACATGACCTAGATCACAACCTGCTCATCGGATAATAAGCAAACTGCACACCATGGCAGGTGGCATTTAAATTAACAATTGTTCGCTCGGGAAGAGCAACCTGGGTCGCACAAGGCCCACCGATGGCAGCACCTGCCATCGCAGGGCAGTGACCCATCGCTTAACCACTGCACCACCGCGCCAAGAGGGGCACGAGGACTCCCAGGGATCTATAAATGTAAAGCAGAGAACGAAATTCTGCATATATGGGAGCTTAAATGTCCCCTCGTATTTTTTTCTATACCCTGATACAGTAAACTCTCCGTTAATTAAAGAGCATGAATTCCACAATTCGAATAATTCGAATTGGAATTCAGCCAATGCCCATGTATACCTAAGCCATTGTATGTTAATTCAGACGTCACGGGGTCTCGCGCCACTTAATTCAAACGGGCTCCAGAAGGGAAGGCATGTCATATCTGGACAATCGTCCAGACAAGCAATCGTTCGAAAAGCCCTACTTGCACCTGAGCTCCATGCTGCCAAGTCACTCACATACCTCCGACATGTGCACAGCCGCGTCAGCCGAGTCTCCAAGAACAGTCACACTGCATATTTTTGGTTTCGCTTTTCTGAGCTTCGCGCCAGCCCACATCAGTCAGCCAACCATTGTCTGCACTGTTTCCTCCATACTTAGGCGCCTGTTTTTCTGGTTGCTATGCACTCGATACCTTCGGTTCGATTTGTTTTGAAGCGCAGGAAGTGTGTTCTGTTTTTTGAAGAAGTAATACAGCGCTACATTTTAAGACGAGGACACAGAAAGAACATGACAGCACAGGCACTGTACTATTGAAGCTGACAGTTTACATCTACACAGAATGAAGGTACCAAGCACATGCATACTCATGACGGTAGGAAAAAAAAACCCAACAACCCAGTAAATTAAGGAGAGCAGATTGCATATTATCGCCTACATAATAATCTGAATTCACAGGCTCGCAAGGAGACTTATATGGTACTAACACACGTGCCACCTCTTTCCTTCATTCCTTAATAAAAAAATGCTTCTGACAATTCGCGAGCTAACCTGTCCTTACTTCTACTTAGAATTTTGATTCCCTAGAGTCATGGCTCACAGATACGATCGTTTTCATCTTCGCAAGAGTGGCAATGGGCGGGTAGATTCTGCTAAGAGTCTGAAACGTTATCTGGTGGTCGTTCATGTTCTCTGGCACAGTCGTTAACACAGCGGCCAGTTTGCCCGACATATACTTTGCCACATGAAACGGGGATCTCACAGATCACACCTGTGGCACACTGCAGGTATGGCTTCGTGTGTTTCATTCCGCAGCCAGAACTCGCAGATGCACCACTGCTGACCTTGGGGCACATCTTGGCCAATTTACCTAGCGCAGAAAAGACCATCGGCACGCCGTACTTGTTGCCAACCCTTTTCAGGTTGTGGGACACCCTACGGATGTACAGGATAACCACTGGTTTGGTGGTGGTAATGCTACAGTAGAAGAAAGTCGCTTAACAAAACACATTGGGGGGGGGGGGGTGATTGGTTATGCATTGCTTTCTGAAAAATTAATGCAGCACTACATTTTAAGATGAGGACACAGAAGGAACATGACAAGACGGGCGCTATATTCCGACCATTTTTTTTAATACAAGGAGATTCTGAGTACAGATGAGACCCTCATTTCATGTGGCGAAGTATATGTAGGGCAAACTGGCCGCTGTGTCAACGAATGTGCCAGGGAACATGAACAATCACTAGATAACATTTCAGACTCGTACCAGCCCATTGCCACTCTTGCAAAGATGAAAACAATCATAGCTGTGAGCCACGATGTGAGGGAATCAAAATTTTATGTAGAAGTACGGATAGGTTAGCTCGCGAATTGTCAGAAGTGTTTTTTATCAAGGAAAGAGGAGACACGTGCGTCAGCCCCACATCAGTCTCCCTGTGAGCCAGTAAATTCAGATTATTGAATGGGCAATAATATGCAGTCCACACTCCTTAATCTATTAGGTTTTTGGTTTTTTTTTCCTACAGTCATGAATACGCATACGCTCAGTACCTTCATTCTATATAAATGTAACTTGTGTCTGCTTCAATAAGAATAGCTGGGAGTAAAGCACCCATCGTGTCATGTTCTTTCTGTGTCCTCGTCTTAATATGCAGCACTGCATTACTTTTTAAAAAACAATGCATAAACAACTAGCCCTGCAATGTTTTGTTAAGGGAGTACTTCCAGGTGACTGATATGACAGGATACATCCGACTGTAACTGTGCACGCAAAGAGCTTTCCGGAGCAGTAAGAAATGGGCCTGGAACGGAAACCAAGAGCGCACCGTAGGGACCTTGAGCAGTGCTGGTGCCAGACCCATTGGATCTGCCGGGCACATCAACCACGCTGCCCACTGAGGACACCGCGGGACCAAGGTCCAACACGAACTGCATCTCAGATCACGGTACATTTCATTTTGATGCCATGTGCTACTCGCCAGCAGAGCAGAAGCAGCGTGTTGAGCGATCGGAGCAGAGCAAACCAAGACCGTTTTGACGCAAGAGTCAGCTACAAAGCTCAAGTTTGACCTACTCGGCGTCAACACCGTGTACCAGCCTGGCGATGCCGGCACCGAATTCGTAATTGTCGGTATGAAAGTGCTGAACAACTTCTTCGCATAAGCAAAGTGTGGAACCTGCAGCGCAAGAACTTGAATCTGAGTGAGGCAACAGATAAAAGAGTATGGCCTAGCTGTAAAGCTGCTGCTCGTCTGCAGCACCTGCAACTTCGAGAAGAAGCAGTTTTCTTGCACAAGATTAAGTAGAACTTCCAGCATCACTCCCTTGAAGTCAACATGAGGGCCATGAAGGAGAGAGAGATGATAGGCAAAGGCGTGACTGCCCTTGCAGACTTTTGTGCTTGCATGAACCTGTCACACTCAGCTGTGCATCACACCTTTCATGGGCACCCTAAAACTTTTGTGCAAGCCTGCGAGGGCACAGCTACTGCAAGTGAACCTGCTAGTGTGGCCATCATCAAGGATATGTATGCAGACTTTTTTAACCCTGTTGGGGATATTGACGTAGTCTTTGATGGATCCTGTATGGCCCGAGGTCGCAGCTCCCACATCAGTGTGGGCTGCATTGTCGAGCTCTACACTGGCCTCACCATACTGTGTACTCAAACTTTTTGTCTTGGATGTACCTTTGGACCACAGCCGCAAGAAGAAGGTTACAATGACTGGCTTGTGACCCACAAGTGTCAGTGTAACACAGACCGCAACTCTGGCTGCATGGAAGTGTATGGTATAGTGAATGTTGCTGCGTATACGTCAGCACCCGGGCCCGCACCCAACGCTGGCTGGCCCCCGAAAAAAAGTTCACTCTAAATGAAAGGCCGCGCGCTGTTAGCTGTTACCATCTACAGTTAAACCTGGATGTAACGAACCTCCATATAGCGAATTCCTCGATGTAATGAAGTTTTTTTAATACCTGAATGCCGCCCCCATTGAAGCGCGTGTATTTGAGACCTCCGTGTAACGAACGTGTGGTGGTTGACCTTGATATAACGAACTAGCTAAGCCGACTATCAGTTAGCTTGTGCTGAGTTGCAAAATTTGACAGAAGAGTTTCACGACGATGAAGCACCAACCAAGATGAGAGGAACGTCAGTGAGAGACCACAGTTGAGACAACGCGTCGGCGTATCTCCGCTGCTTTCACTTTTGAAACATGATACCACGTGGCTCTACAACAGTTCATGCTCAGAAGGAATGCAAAATGATGGGGCAGAGCAAAAATGAAACAGCACGAGCAACATGCATCCATCGCCACCACGCGGTTGCTCGCATGATTACGGCACCGGTAGCTTTCGCGCGTCGGGAGCGGGGACGGTGGAGAGCACCCGTGACGCAAGATGGAGTCCATTTCCTGGGGCAACAGCGGCGGGCAGACCGAGAGAGGGAACATGCGGGAAGAAGAAAAACGTTGGGTAGCATGTGCGTGCTCTCTAGCTCAGCCATTATGTTTTCATGCTACAATTTCAATTCACCTTATGCCGTTGATTTCAGAAAGAACCAAACTATGGAGCTGTGCTATTTTTTTTTTTATGGCTGAGTTAACATAATAAATCTTGTGAACAATAATGTCACTTGAAATATATTTCATATTTATGGTGTTTCAACACAACTGAACATTGCTATATGATGATGTCTCTCAATAAAATTATAAACAGCATAGCTCCACATGGCAGGTCTAACTACAGCTCCATTTCAATTTGAAAAACAAAAGTTGATGGAATGTTTCTTAATTACCCATAAGAAATGATATGATCAGGCTTCAGTTACTTTTCCATATTATAGGAACCAATTGAGATATACTATATTTTTGAAAACAGGATGGAGAAGTATAGACCATTTACAGAGAGCAGTTTGTTCTGTCCACGACAGGCGGCGCCACTAGGACGGCCGCCACTTCTGGCCTTTGGAGCCATCGTTAGCAGCACCGGCGTGTAGTGCGAAACGCTGCTGCACAGCTTGTGTACGGACGCCAAGCGACGAATTAATATCTAGAGCTAATGTCCCTGTCGTCTAGTGTCAGAAAAACAGTCGCACTTGTTACATATGGGAAACTACGCGACCCAATTGCCGCTGTCTTTCGAAGAGCTGTCTTGCGACTTCATGGTGCTTGCAGGGAGAACAGAACGTTAATGTGTTGTTCCACAAAAAAAATCATAAGCATATCACAAACGCCATTCGCCAGTTTATTTCAGAGCCAACAGTAGCTGCGGGAATGCCAGAACGAGCGTACATGCCTCGCTATTCACAGCGAGAGCCAGAAAAGGGTCTTGCAGCCGGGCACCAGTGCGCCACCAGCCATCAGAACGAGAAGGTCCAAAGACTGGCGATGGCAAAACGGTCACGTGACCAAATATGGCGGCGCCCATGCTCCTGCGCTGTAAAGCGTCTACAGTAGCCAACGGGTAATTCGGACTCCAATATTTCGGACTTGTAGGATATTTCGGACCTGGCTGTTATACCCGGCGGCCTCACATCAATGCTACAGCCTCTTGACGTATCTTTGAACAAGCCATTTAAAGATAACGTCCGGAGGCTGTATGCAGAATAGATGGCCGAAGGTGAACATTCTCTGACACCGGGCGGCAAGATCAAAAGACCGTCCGTGGAGCTGCTGTGCAGCTGGGTATGAGAGGCATGGGGGATGATTGATGTAAACGTGGTGGCCAGAAGCTTCAAGAAAACAGGAATTTCGAACACCCTGGATGCGACCGAGGACCACCTGGTGTGGGACGACGAAGAAGCATCGGAAGATGAAGAAACCATCGATTCCAGCGTCGACACGGACTCTGATGAAGAGTAGAATTGCCTGCAGGACGTACGCAACGCGAGTAGTGACGGGGAGGTTGCGCGCGGCAAATAAAGTGCTTTAGCAGCTTGAGCTTACATTCACCCTGTACTTTCATAACGAAGGTAAGTTACGCTTGAAAGTAATGTTTTCGTTATATTTACAATTGCGGACCTGACAATCCTGATCTTGCACCCATTCATCTTTCCCCCATTCATCACTCCGAAACATTTGCTTGAAAATTTTCCCTGCATTATTATCGCACCCCCAAACTTCGCGTTGATTTTCAGGGAAAAAAAGTGCGAGGATTACACGAGTAAATACGGTATTCAACTAAACGCCATGACCTTGCTGTCTAGCGTGCACGAAGAAAGCACAACTTTGGCAACAATACAGGCGCAAATCATTACCAGCAAGAGAAATCTGCTGCAAGATAAAATCAGTGACTTTTTTAAGTCAATTTCATCTCTTTATTCTTTATTCAATAATTACCCCGCATTGCCCGAAGGCGTTACAGCAGGGGCGTTACACCGAAGGCGTTACAGCAGCGTTACAGCACTTTATCTCAATAAAGTAATTTTGTTTGTACTTCACGAATTTTTCGGACTGTTCGATTATTCGGACCATTTTTCGAGTCCAAAAAATTGGTCGGCGACTGTATAAATATACCCACTTAACTTCACTATGATATCTAACATTAAAAATTTTCATTTGAAGACCTGCGTCTCCCCTGAAATGGCCAATTACTGCAATACTCGGTATTTAAACGGTCGGTCACGCCGTGTATTGAAAATGTGCAGACATGAATACCGAGGCACACAATGAGGCTGTGGATAGCTCAGCAAGTTTCAAAAAGCCTGTGAAAACCACGCATGCATGATCACTTTTTCCCATCTGTTGCAGGTCAAAGAAGTTGGTTTTGCCAGCAGTTCACTGGTAGGACATGCTGCCCCCAAGAAAATTTAAGGGTGAGGCCCCCCAGTGGGCCATAATCCACAGGGATTAGGGCTCCAAAAATTGCTGCCGCAGCAAACATACCCGCCACAAAAAGAGACAAGGTGAACAGATGAAGATGGCACCTTAATACTATATAAAATACGTTACTAGACTACACAAAAATGAATGGCAACTTCAAAATTCTGTTACCTGAAATAAAAGCTTTACCACTTTGTATCAAAGCCATCCCGTGATGCAGAAAATTGCATTTTTTTGCCCTTCTGGACACCTTACTAAGTTTGCTAAATGGCAATAATTAGAAATTTGTCATGGATGGAAAGAAATACTAATAATGACATGACAGTTGCACTGATTACACTGTGGACAGGTGCAGCATCATCAGATAGTGAAATACATGCCATTACCACACTATTAATACCATCACTAATTATATCTTTTCTGTGTCAGGCTGTCACAAGTAAAACAGCGAAAGTGCTTCAATATGTGGCCTATGCATACACTTCAGATTTGACACAAGTTAGCAACGCACATAGCTCGCAGTACGATGTAACATGGCAAAGCCTCAGACTGGCCGAGTCAATATGGTATGGTTTTAATGCTTAAACAATTTTTTATATACTAAATAAAATCAATTGTTTGAACATATTTAAAATAACATATGTTAAGACCAGCATTGTTTTAGCACCTTTTAAAACAACATATGTTCAGTTCAGCCTTCACAAATTACATAAGGGCACAAGACTCCTGTACAAATCTTAATAAATTAAAACTACATGTCACAGTCATAGAATTCAATAAATATTTCTGGAAAATCTGCGTAGCGCTGCTTCGCAGCCATATGGCTGCACTCAGGTGGATACTAATGAGTGCTAAATAATCATCCCTCAACTATAATTCAAGGAAGTGAGAAAACTGCTACGACTTTGGGTTTCAGCTTCCAAACTAGTGCAACCCTGCTCTGTAACATGTACACCCCCCATCGAAAGTATACGGCCCAGTGGTTTTGCTTGTGAGGTCTGCTGTATGTCTTGTTATGCATCCTATGCAACCCTAACCTTTCGGAAGAAGAATGGCTTCACGTCCTCAATCCTACCAAGCTTTGGACTGCTAGATGTGCTAGGGAGCCACATTAAACAGGTTAGAAGCAAACCCCTTGGGCTGTATACTTTTGACGGGGGCTGTACAGCCAACTAGCCCAGATTGCTGCCTTGCTTGCACTTGTTTGGCATTCATATGTCTTCAGCTGCTACTGTGCATTTGTGTGCCTTCTTAAATGTATTTTTGTTTCACTTGCTTGGCTTTCTGTGCAGCTTATTCCAATTTTTCACTTGCACAACAGCAATAATTTTGGACAGGCTATACTAGTAGATCTTAAGCAGGCTGGATTTTGTAAAATTATTTTAACAAGGTAACCATGTAGACAAGCTGATGTGCGTCAAACATTATGGGACCAGTGAAAAAACACAGGAAACAAAAGAAACAAAGTACATGTTAACACTGGGTTTATTATTATTATTTTAAACTTATTTTAAAAATTATTTCAAGAATTAGTTTTTTCACTAGTGGGAGCAGTAGCAGTGGAAAAAAAATGTTTCACCCAAATGAACAACTTCAACATAATAAGGCTGATCAATATATTCTTGACAGATCACCAAAAAAAAAAAAACAAAGAAGAGTACACCATGCAGGATGCACGTACCTCAACAGTGTCAGCAATACGGTTCAGTAAAGCTAAGCACTTGACAAGGATGGCAGTGTATTTGGATGCAAGATGTGGTGCTTCCCCAAACTTGCCAGACTCTTCCAACTTGAGCAAACTGCTCATCTCAGTGTCGCCAGCTGAGGAGCTGATGGATAGGGAATTGCCAACTGTAAAGCTGGTGGAAGCAGGGCTAGAGGCTGCAGAGGGGGTAAACAGCAAATAAGCAAGATGGTGGGGAAAAACCAAGGCAAAAATTCTGAGGGCACTTAAGTCTGCTTATGTGGAGGAATAAGAAAGCATGTGTTTTGAGGAAAGGAAAGGTTTTTGAGGAAAGGAAAGGGTGCAGTAGCCCTCAAATCTCCATATCTCTGTAGCAACCGAAGGTGCATATGTCTCCCTCCAAACCCCTGTGGCAAGCTAGCCTCCAACTTCACATCTCCACATCTCGGTGGACAACTTGACCCCACCTTAAAAGAAAATGCAGTCTCAGAAAGCATGCAATGAAGGTGCATATGCCATTGGTCCCAATCCCTGTCACAAGCTAGCCTCCAACTTGACTAAAACATGTAAGCTATATGCAAAGAGAAATGCTATGACACCAGCCACAATGCTGTACGATGAACGATTCCTCAAAATTTTGGTGAATTTATTCGGGAATACTGCCACCACACTGAGGTCAACAAGGGATGACATCGCTGGAATTGCGTCTGCACATGCGAGTCTTCGGCGGACACGGTTTTGCGCCACGCATCTCTTTCCATCATTCCTTCTCTCGGCTCTATGCACGTGACAGCGATTGCGACTCAGCTGGTGTGTAACGTCATCGCTTTGGAGCGACGTCATCTCTATCTAAATTTTGCGTCATCCTGTCACATAATCTCGAACGCCGCCGGGCCGGGTTCAATTCCCAACTAGACCCCAATTTTCTTTTCTTATTTTTATTCTAATGTCTCATGGCGTCATATACCGGATGACGTCACAGGCAATCAACTTCCGGCAACACATTTTGCGGACACTTCCGGTGTCAACATAGCCATCTAATGCTTCCACATTAATAATCCAACAAACAGTCAACTACTGCTGCAGGGAGATTCACAAGCTCTTGCTTCAACATGCCTCAAAAGGTCACATCGTAGCGCGTCGAGAAATGCAACAATTATTTTTGTTTTACAACCCAGGCAGCTGAACTGACTAAGAAATGCTATAATAGCAGTCAGTGGATTATTTCTGGGCATCTGTGTTTCTTTTAAGAGCAGTGAAACCCCAACAGACTGCAAGAATGGAAAAACGCTCACATCTCATTTCCTGAAAGCCGGTGTTCAGCACGGGTGTAATGGCGGGACACTCTGGAGGCACTGATCTTGCAGGTGTGGCACAGCCGAACTGCACTCTTCTGTCTGAACTTTGGCGCCGGAACTTTTGTACTGCTTCTGTTGTCATCCTTAGGTACAAGTGCCTGTGCAATTCATCTACAAGGTCTTCATACATGCGCTGTAAAAGGATAAACATAAAGTCCCAAACATCATATTCATTGCAACAATCAAAATTGGTGGAAATGCATACTACTAGGGTCAGCATGAAAAAAACAAGGCATGTCACAGAAAAATAAAAAAATCACTGTAGAAAGGATTACCCAGACATTGAATAACATACATTTATCCAAGCATGAACTGTACGATGTTTACATGCTAGAAAAAAGGTGAAGTGTACCAATCAGATGAATTCTCAGACAAACTAAACCAATCAATTTCAAACTTTGAACAAATCGTTCTCCTAGGAAACTGGCTGAGGAGAGTATCGTCAGGTGGCCGCCCACATGCAGTGCAGCATGGTTTGTGCAGAGGTTTTGACGCCAGGAGTGCATCATCAGTTGGCAAATGCACAGAGTGCAACACACTTTGGAAAGCCAAATTTTCACTTGTTCTATGCAGTCAAGTCTAGGCATGACATTAGTATGCTACTTATGTATTTTCAAATTTTCTGGACTGTAAAAACACATTTATTATTGCTGCTCATGTCCTCCTTGTTTCAAAATTATGCGACTGCAATTTGAATGAAAACGTCACCACCTGGATTTCCAAGTACCATTCAGTACCCAATCAGTTTGTTATTGTTGATGTTCTTCCTGGAATGTACCAGTCAACTCATGCATGCTCTAAAGTTGTCTTTAGGGACTCCACATACCTACTGTACATAATGTTGATGTTACGCCTTAAGAATGTTCACAGATGATTGCATCATTTGCTAAGTTACTGGCAGGTCAAATTATAGTCAAATCCTGCAAAACAATTTAGATGTAATAGATGCTTGGTGTGCTGCTTGAGACATGGCTTGAACAAAAGTTTAAAAGACGAGACGTATACAGCCCTCCGTCATTGTAAATTCTCACCCATTCCTAGCCCTACGGCACCAGTCATGTTGTAATAAGCACATCGCAGGTAGTTAAGTATATAAACATGTTTTTACTGCTTGCCTACAGTGGTTTAGTTTATGGGAGTTTAACGTCCCAAAGAAACTCAGGCTATGAGGAACGCAGTGAAGGGCTCGGGAAATTTCAACCACCTGGGGTTCTTTAACCTGCACAGATGTCGCACACTACATGGGCCCCTAAAAATTCTGCCCCATCAAAATTCGACCGCTGTGGCCAGAATCGAACCCAGGTCTTTCGGGTCAGCAGCCAAGCGCCATAACCACTGAGCCACCGTGGCAGCTTGGCCTACGGTGGTGAAAGCAAATAAATTACATTGTAAAGATGGCAGCTGGTGTCTTTGGATCTTTGTATAGATTTTTGCCAGTTCCCAAAACATACCAAGGAACATTTTCTTATGCCATCACGGTACCTGAATATACATGCGTCTCTTGGAGCCCTTACATGAAATAATTGGACAACAAACTGGAGAGAGTTCAGGACACAGTGTTCTGTTTTGTTTAGAAATTATCAAAAACTGTGAAAAGGCACTTTGCATACCAGAAAGAGAAGGTAAGCTCAATTATTCTAAGAGTGGGACAGAAAAAAGTTGAGCCCACTTATAACGAACCTGACGACGGTCACGCGGATTGCATTCGTTGTATCCCAAGTTCATAGTCAGTAGACTTCCTCTCTTACAGCAAAAAAAAGAAAGCTGGAGAAAAGTGGCGTTTATTTCTTTCAAAAGTCCACTGTTCATGCCCGTTTCTTCTAAGTGGACTCTTTTCAAGCCACACTCTCTTTAGCACGGTCATGAGCTCCTGGCCAAGTCACTGCAGATGCGATAATAGCGACAGCGAGCAAGGCGTTCACGGCAACTGGTGGTAGGTCGGCATACTCATCTTCGACAAAGTTTTAAAGATGCAGCAAAAAAGCTACAGCAGTGTATGTGTGCGCAGGATGTGAAGCACTCAAATAGAGACACACCACCTCAACTGCAAGGTTCTTGAAGTAACCTTTGTGTTGAATAGAGGCACATAAACTTGCAATGCAGTTGAGAATTAGCACTTTCCCCGAAAACCATCGGCTACTGTTCGATTTCAGTTTTCACTGATCTGTGTACGCTGCATGGGTGATACACACGGGTGATGCAGAAAGAATGCATGATGTCTGCACGCTGCCTGCACGTGGCAGCAGCGCAGAAGGAGGAGATCCAACTGGGCACATGGCACAAACCACATGACTGGCAGTGCAAGTAAGGCATACCATGTGACTGGTATTCAAATTCTCAAATCGTTGTCATTAGTTGACCACCAGCTGTTTGCAGTAGCTTCACTTTCAACACTGCCCCTGTTTCACACTTACACTTCCAATTTAGACGCTTTGCCCAGCTGGCACATGCTGATTGACCTTGTAGCCTGTTGGGGTACACTTGGCCGGGGTTAACTACAATTTCAATGCCGCCTTTTTTATTGTTTTCCTGGGGGTCGACAATTTCTTTGGAGAGATTACGGGAGCTGGGAGACGCTCTTCAGTCTCCGCACTGGTGGGAAGTGCATGTCTTTCGACTGCGGAAGAGAGTTTACAGTGCCTCATTTTTATAACCAAAGCCACGGTTGTTTGTTACCTGATAAGCAGTGCCATAGCGGTAACATATTTTGACGGTAGCTCCACCCTCATTGATATTAGGCAAGTGTTCCTTACAGCAGCCGTTATAAGTGGGCTCGGCTGGATTCTGAGCTGCTCTTCTACTTTTCAAAGAGGTGCCACAATGGTTTAAAACTTTTTAATATACATTGACCGTTGATGTACTTCCATTTTTGTTAATCAGTCCATTGAAAAGATGCTTTACTGCTAATAATGTTACTAATTGTTGCTAATCCTGGTATCAATTTTTTTTTTTCACACTTAAAATGCACGAATCTGTCTATGGAAGAGACCCCCTGCTCTTCATATCTGCCTGTTGGTAATGCACATATGAAATAAACAGAAAAGAGCCCCAAGTACTAGAAATATACTGCAGAAGAGAAGAACATTCACAAGATTGGTGAAAATAAATATTTGCTAGCATCAGCACCATAAGTAAGGCACAGAATACCGGTATATATACTGTGCCTTGTCCTAAAAGCTAATCAGTTCCTAACCAATTTTTCAATCAGTGCTCATCCAGTGTTTCCTTTACTCATTGCATCTTATTTTTTCTCACAGGTTCCAGCAAATCTGCCAAACTTAATACCGGGTACCCACCGGTGATACAATGGGTACAAGCGTTCCCCCGGCCCAGTGCGTGGCTTATATGAGGTGAAATGCTTGGCAAATGAGTCTTTGACCCCACCTTCTAGATGAAAATACCTTGTGCCATGGCACTCTTTGGCCAAGCTGCCCTTGCACCATAAAAAACCATCATCGTCATCAAATCTGCCAAGCTCAATTTGATGCAGCTTTCAGGATAAGCATTACTGAGTTTAAAGCCTGCATAAAACAGTACACCCAAGAGCAGACTCTCAAGAAGTCAACCAAGAGAACATGAAAAGTTTTTTCTCTTAGCAGACTTTGTGATCAGAAGTACAGGTGCCCGCAGAACTTTTCAGAACATGCAAACCAAGAAAGAGCTTACTTTCTTGGCAGTATAAACATTCAACGACAAACGGGATGCTGTGGTATGCACTCCTCTACATGGCTTGCACAACCTAACTGTTAGGCCGTGACTCCCAGCAGCAAGGCTCTTGTCATTCCTGTTCTAAAAACTTGCGCGGGCAGCTCGACACGTGACCCCCGAGTGCTTGGCAGCATTAATCAAGGCGAAATGTGAATGAACTGAGCATCACTGTTATGTTCCATACTATGGATACATGCTTTTGAACAGTGCTCTGTGCAGAGCTCGCTCCCAAAGGGAAATGTAAAAAATAAACATGTGACAGCACCTATATAGTGCACTCTATGTGCTCCTGAGGAACATCAGCAGCTGAACTTGGGAGAGCAATACAGCCTGGTACAAGCATCAAAGAGGCTCTAATATGGTAAGCTTACCTCCTTCTTGAAGATAAGCTTTCCTTTCACATCCTTTAGTGCCTCAACACCTTCCAGACTTCCTTCAACAAGATTTACTGCAGGCAAACGAAGGCGAGGCTCAAGTAAGCATACACACAAATAAGTGTACTGCAAACATAGCCCACTTACCAGAAGACACTAAAAGTTGTGTAGCATGAAGATATTGCTTCTTACTCAGGAAAGCATCAATTTTTTCTGGTACTTCAACCAAATATTCACTGCAAATGAAACACCAAACTTGAAACACAAGAGCCATACGAGTTGTAAAAAGCACTAAAAAGTAGATAGGAAACGTATATAGGGTGCTACACCTGACATTAACCGAGGTTTAAAATTATACTGGTTCATACTGAAGAAGTTATACTGGTTCATTTCTTAAGAGATTCAAGCAGTATTCCTGGCAGTCAACAAGTGCACAAGAACATTTCTTATTCTTTAATTAGGTGAATGTAAGATTACTTTACTTTGAAATATAAAAATATGCAAAAAGGTTCAATTAAGAAGCTCAAGTGCACCAGCGAAATACAAACTGACACTATCTTTAAAAAGATAGCTAGCTGTATTCTGAGCAGCTTCATCCATGCAATCAACTGAGCATCAAAAGCCAGGGAGGTAGCATTATGTCTGGTGGAGTACACTGGCAGCAGCTCCGGCTGTACCTGTCTGGATACACCATTGCAGAGGCCAGTAAATGTGCCCCTCCATGAGCAGAAATTTAAAATCATGCTACACACATTCCAATAATCATTTTAAACTGCTTCATTTTTTTTTTACCCTCTAAAAGCAGCTGCTACTACAGAAAGACAATACTGGGGGTCTCTTGTAAAATTAAGAAACTCCATAACTGAAGCTTACAATCTATTTCTAACTGTTAAAAAGCCAAATACCATCACCCCTTTTACAAGCCATGCCTCCCGGTAAGGTTGGCACAATAACTGGCTGAACAAATCCACATACATGAGGTAAATATACGGATGTAAAAGCACATTCATTTTTCACCACCACCAAACTACCCAGACAACCTCTGTTGGCTATTGCCATATTAACCACCCCAAAAAAAAAGTGTGTGCGGAAATAGCTACCGACTACAACTTTGGTTATGACATTTCCTTCTTTCAAGAACCTAACAACTCGTAATAAGACTACTATCACATTCTCTCCTAAAAGTAAGTTGTGGTAAAAGGAATTTGTTGTAAAATGCTGTGAAAAGCTTTTTTCTTAGTTTCAAAAGTTTTCTATAAAACATGATTTACAATGACCACTTCGATACATAGTTCACAAATAGCCTTTCCTTGTTTCATGAGTATAAAGGTATCAGTAAGGTGTGCATGTCCAGAGATCGGCTTTACCAGGTGCAGTTTCTTGGCAATTTCATGATGCCAAATGTACTGCCACTTTTTTTTATTAGTTTGCTCTCTACTAGCTTCAGGCAATCTTTGTGTGGAATACTGCTCCCTCTATATCACCTCAGTGAGCTCGTGCAACACAAACAACAAATCTTTCATTACAGGCTACGCTGACATGGATCGGGGTCCAGCATAATTTTATTCTTTGTCTTTGTGTTGTGTCTGTTGCTTTACTGTGTATGATACCGCCTATTAATGGCTGTACTGCTTTTCTGGAATGCAGCGCAATCAGCATGCTTAGTGAGTCAATGTAGACCATGCTGTTCGTAATGGGGGATGGTAGAAAAAGTTAACAAAGAATGATTATCTGACTTCGTACTTTAAAAATGACAGTATTCCTAAAGAACACGCCCTCCGAACAGTGTGCTCACATGAGCACTGGAAGATATTTGAAAATGGTTCCAATTAAACATATTCCCTGTCTAAAAAAAAAGTGTGGCTTGAGGCAGAATGCATTTGCATAGCTTCTTTTGTTTCCAAATAAAGAAAGGATCTTCTACAGCATGCCTGGCATCTGTAACGTTGAGTGCGTTCCCCACACTAGATAGGCAGCGCGCCCACCCTGCCACCCTGGCAGGCGGCAGTTAAACTAATGGTTGGTCGCGAGAGCTTGGTCACCCAATGAACACTATGGCCTACTGCTGCAGTGCTGCCTGTCTGCCATGACATTGTAAGCGGTAATGCATGCAGCCCAGATCTCTCTCTCACCACCCCCACATACTCAAAGCGTGACTGAGGCGTCCACTGACCCAGGGAGCCAGTTAGGCGCCCTTCCTTTCCTCAAATTCATCCGAGTCTAGAACTGTCAACGCCAACGCCAATGAACACAATGAAACAGAGGCGAGCGCTCGGCTTCGGCGGTGGCAGCCGAGTGGTGCCATAGCTGTCACGCAGTTTCTCCCAGGTTCAAGGTCAACCTCGCACACACAGCGAAGAAGCTACGGAGGGGATTAGTAAAGCTTTCCCTTTAAAAAGATTCTAAGTTTAAGTAGTTTCATTTTTGGTGCACTGCCACTGTTTGCTAGTGCTGAACCACCATCAGTTGCTTTGCTAGCCGTGCAGCCTAGTTTTTGGCGCTTATAAAACGTGGCGGCTGCTTGCTGGTTTCTGAATACATTGCGAAGACAGAGATGCCCCATTCCCTTACAATTACATGAGAGAAGCACATGTTTTCAGCAAACCAGTGTGCTACATTAGATAGACGTATTTTGTAACCTGGTGCTGAAGCACATGGACAACAACCCGTTAACAAGGCCATACCTTTGTAGCTCTACCGAATGGAAGAAGAGGTAGAAGATGAAGGAATGTACCAGGAACAACTTTATAAACCACTTTAAGCAGATGACGCTGAAGGCTAGGTACCAGGCACATTTTCGGATTGGTACTATGTGACCAAAGTTTTAATGACACTCTCTGAAAATGGAGCTTTTGTGCATTCAGTGAACATTTTCTCGTCCACCTTTAGAAAAAATCAAATTAAACTCTCAGAAATTTCGAATGCCCGCCTCCTCCATCTACTGAAATTTCTAGAAAACCCAGGATATGAATAGATTTTTTAAAAATAAATGCTTATATCATTGAAGAAGGTGTGAAAAATTAGATGTAAAAAATTTTAAATGTAATTTTCAGGAAATAAACATTCATACACCATTTTTGTAGTCCAGCCAATACTACACACTTACGTAAATTTTTGTGGCTCAGATCGCAAGTTATTTTGTAAATGTACCTTTCTCAAAGCTCCATAGCATGGATATTGTTTTTCCTTTAACTTCAAATCAGCACAGTATTTTTCAAGATAACTTAGTCTGCTTCACGCCAACTTATAGGTCAAACATCCAGGCAAGCTTCAAATTTTTTTTGGTCACAACAGAGGCTGAGATACGAAAAAAATCCTCACCCACACCTTGCGAAGTACCACCTCCCCAACTTAAAGGGGTACAAACACCAAGTTTTTTGGTGTGCAATTTTTTTTTTGCCTTGAAACAGGCCTGCAGGCCTAGCGATCAGGAAAGTGAACTCAACACACCAGTGCGCAATGTTAATAATTATTTACAAACGATTATGTACCAGCATTGGTCTCTGTCAGTGGTAATGCTAAAGTGCACCTTGACGTCAGAGTCGACTGGCCAACCTCTACTACAATACCAACGACGTCAACGCCATGAGCAAGTGCTGCCTGTGCCTAAGAAGAACCACTCAGTTTGGTGAAGTCACAATAATTGGGGGCAAGTGCACCTTGACATCACTCGATGTGGGTGGAAATGCCAAGTAGCTCCTCGGAAAAAACATTCAGTCATATTAAATAAAAATTCCACCATAGGGCTGCAACTTAAACTTGCAAGAGGCATCTCCTTACGCCCATGAATCAAATAATATTTTTGTTTGAGTTCAAAATTTTTGTGCCTGTACCTCTTTAGTATTTGCAGCATTTTCAGCATTATTCGGCTGCAGAAACTGATGCGCTTTGTGGTAACTACTGTTCTCTCCCAGTTTTTTTTTTACCACTGCACTTCTGACATAAAAGGCCGTTTTTTATCCATCTGTGTAAAATGCAGTGTATTTCTCATAATTTTCTTCTGGTGCAAGGTATTCTTGTTTGACGTGTTCCTGTGAGTTTTTTTTTTTTTTTATGGAAGTGTGTCAGAGATAGATCACACACTACGGTGGGGGGATTCTAGCATGACATAAGCGGGCTCGGCTTGTGCGCCGTACCTGTAGTGTTTCCAGTAATTCCAGTTCGTGGCATATATCCTCAGAATCAGATCCACACATTCAAACAGCACTTCTTGCAGCCATTAGCCTGAACACTAGAATGTGCACTAATAAGGGCTGTGGTGGGCAATGGTGCCGAGTTATCATTACTCCACCGGTCATTCACTTTGACCAAGAAACAGCAGTTACTGGCTTATCTCATATTTTATCAGCTGCTGCAACAGCCCACTGAGGGAAGCTTACTTCAAAATGTATGAAAAACTCTTCGTAAACCCTATGGAAAAAGCGCAGTGTAAAGTGAGCAGCCATTTCGTGTAGTTTCCTCCACTTCTAGAAAATCTGCACAAAAGCTAGTGTGTAAATTGCACTGCAAATAATTTGGAGAAAAAAACTGGAAATACATGTAGGAAAATACAGTAATCTGAACTGCAGTTTTTTAAGCTCTAAAAATAATCTTAATGAGACCAGGAAATCATGAACATTACCCCACTGCACCATTCCTTTCACAAACTTGGGTTCATATCTTATGGAACACCTCGTGCATATAAAAACAGACATAACACCAACTCAGCAATCAGTACTGACTTACATTTCTTCTAAAAGTTGAAGTACATGCTTGTGCTCAACAGCTTCGAGCCAAAGCTTTTTCAGTTCATCCCGTTTGCAGTGAAGAAGGGTCTTGCAACTTGTCAGCTTTTCCTTGATGCACTGCACCTTGCTGCGCGACGCTGCTATGCCAAAGTTTTGTTATCAGCACTACATGAATCTAACCTCAGAAGCATGCACGAAAAAAAAAAACTTGCCTGATATTCTCGAAGATATTTTACTGAAATCCTGCATCGCTCGAGTAAGGTCCTCTTTGTTTTCTGCAAAAACACCGTCAACTTTCACAGAGAAGACAAGAAAATATGCACACACCACGTTTGCAGGGCAATTCAGCCGCACACAAAGGAAAATGAGTCAAGTCTCCGTAAGATTCCTCCTACTCACGTGCAACCAAGTCATCCAACTTCTGATCGCTACGTTTAAAGTCCTTCTCAAGTTTCGCTTTCTCACGATCACGATCGGCGCTGTTTTGGCTATCAAGGTTGGAGAAAACGGCGGAAACGACCAATGAGTCCCGAGCACTGCAGAGGGCTCGAGCAAATGCATGCCGTGAAAAAGCACATAAAACATATATACCTGGCAGAGAGCGACCTGATAACCGATATAAGCAGGCCATTCTGGAAGTAAACGAAGGAAAGGGCGTGTTACAAGTGGTTCGACCCGGAGGCCGGGCCTCGGCCAAACTATCGCCTAGCGGACAGCCGGCAACATCACGCACGCTTCTCCTTGGTTTTCCTTGTTTACAGCACCATCGTGCACGGCAATGAACATAGCGCAGAGACCACGAAATGCAGACAGCTCTATGAAGGCCCACATCCGCCTACAGCGGTAAAAATGCAAGCTGCGATAAAAAGCAAAAACTTACCGAGTCTTTCGTCGTCTTAAACGTTCTCGGTGGCCGCACGGGGCCGCCCGATGAACTGACATAGTTTGCCATCTTCTTATGTACTAATGAAGGCGGAAATGTTCACGTTTGACGCGAAAGTTCTGCCCCAAGCACTCACGCCGCCACACACATCTAAAGTTACGCCATTTTCGCGATGGTCATTGTTTCAGCCGCTGCCGCCGCTGCGTCGAAGGTGGAAAAATAATTTTTACAATAAGTAAATGCTATACTATATAAATAATTATAAAACCCGGCTAAGTAAATTAATTATAAGTTAGAGCTTATTGTTCAGATTATAATGTGAAGCTATTTGCTCGCTTCAAGGTGATGGAGGCTCCTTGTCTGCGTGCGCGCAGCGCCAACGTTGCGCAGCGCTAGCAGCGCTGAAGTCGGCCGCTCTTTGGTACTACGGTTAGTGCGGTTAGTACGATCCGAGCCAACGTTGGCCCAAGCCACTGCTGCTACTGCAGCGGCTCTATTATTGCTTGCTCTAGTAAGTCATCGTGAGGGGCTGAGCTGCTGTGCGGCCAGTTCCAGTGAAAATGGTCTTGGAAAGCACAGTCGTCTGGTGAGCTGCAGCGAGTGGTTTTCTCTGGTCTAGTACTGTCTCCAATCGTCGTGGAGGCGTTCTTAGAGGGAATTCTGTGTGTTATAACTGACCGATGACTTGCATTACGTGTGCTAGGCTTAGCTCTGTATTGACGTTGGGAAACATTTCATTTGCAGTGTCCGAAAGTGCACTCTGAATTGTTATTGCTAAATTATATTGCAGTGTGGACAACAGCGAGTTCATGCGCAATGGCGACTTCATCCCCACGCGTTTACAAGCACAGCAGGAGGCTGTTAGTTTGGTGTGCCACTCGAAGACCCGATCCAACCCAGAGAATAATGTTGGCCTGCTGACATTGGCAAGGTAAGCGTATATCCTCATCCCACTATATTTTCGTCGTTAATGGGTGTTTTCTTTTTTCCCAATTGCACAGCTCCGAAGTTTTGGCTACGCTTACCACTGATGTCGGCCGTTTGCTTTCCAAGCTCCACCAAGTGCAGCCGAAAGGAGACATCAATTTCCTGACTGCTATTCGGATCGCACACGTAGGTTACCTTGCAGTGTTTATTGTGCCCTGTGGCGTCGCGTAAGCGTTGACTGTTCGTGCTGTTCACTCGCAGCTCGTGCTCAAGCACCGCCAGGGCAAGAACCACAAGATGCGCATCGTGGTCTTTGTCGGCAGCCCGATCGAGACCGATTCGAGAGAGGTGCGACAGTGTGTTGCAGCTTCATGTCGTGCAGACATCTTATACGGTTTTTTTTTTCTTTCAGCTCTCCAAGCTTGCGAAACGGCTCAAGAAAGAAAAAGTTAACGTAGACATAGTGAACTTTGGAGAGGACGTAAGTGCTTGTTTTGCAGTTCCCGTTCGTATTTATAAATGGTGCTGCATTCTTTGCTTTCATTTCCCTTCCTAGAATATAAATACGGAGAAGTTGGCGTCCTTCATCAACATGCTGAATGGAAAAGACGGTGGCGGGTATGTTCTGTTAATTTTTAATGATGGGATATTCCCTGACATTTTTAATTCGACAAATCTTCGGCGGAGAAAGATGTGGAGACAATATCGAAATTCATTTTGTGCTGGGACTTGGTGGGACAGCCTTTGATGGAAAGTTAACAGCCTTTGACGAGAGCTGCTGAGCTTACGATCATTAGTCGAAAAGTGAATGTGCTCATATCAAAATAGCCTTCTATTTTCCTATGTGTTGCAATGCTTCTTAGCATTTATTAGTGAGTGGCACAAAAGGCAATCACCAGATACCTTTTCAGGTTAATAAGGGTGTGCGTATATTCTAATATCCTTTTATTCGATATTATTTGGAATGAATCCGTACACGTGCTTTCTAATAGTTTTTTAATAATTGCACAAATTTCGAATAGGACACGCTGTAGGTTTGTTTGTTTTTGTTTTTCCAGGGGCTTTTAACAACTTTGAGCACTCTAATGTCTCGCCACATGCCACCACCATCGGGCTTTGGGGAAGGGTGGGTTCAGTAACTTGGCGTGTGGAGGCATTCATAGTTATCATACATATAACCTTCAAGATACGGCGACACGACAAGGTTCAGCCAGGCTTAGCAAACCCTGCATTCATGCCAAATATCAGAGGCCATGGCTCCAACACTCGTCATCAACTCAGATTTGGCGCTAGCTTGTTCGCTGTCACCATCTCTAGCAAAAGCTAGTTTTCCTGTGCATGGGACATGGCTGAAATGGTTTTGGTTTATGGGAGTTTAACGACCCAAAGCAACTCGGGCTATGAGAGACGCCGTAGTGGAGGGATCTGGAAATTTGGACCACCTGGGGTTCTTTAACGTGCACTGATATCGCACAGTACTTGGGCCTCTAGAATCTCTCCTTCATCGAAATTCTGTCATTGCCGGGATCGAACCCGCGTCTTTCGGGTCAGCAGTAGTTAATACGGTAGAACCTCTATTATAGGCACCACATAAAACCATCATGTAATCTAAAAAAATTTAAATTCCGTTTAATGCCACAGAAGCAGGCATATTGGCGCAGTATTTCTTCCAGAAAACGTAATGCAAGCAGGCAAGTCTAACAAAAGTATTGTTTTATATACTTTGTTTTTTGTTTTTCACCAGACACTTGTCGACAATATTTGCTGTTAACAATGCATACCGGTAGAAAGTAAATACATTTCTCTTTCTAAAGAGTTAAAATTTGTATTTCTCTTAAGTTGGAGGACCCCAGCCTTAAACCAATTCTGGTGTTTGTATATGCTGGTGGTAATGTAAATTTTGGACTAAGCTTGAGAACTAAACATTTCAGCAGCATTGCTTGTCTGGTTGGGTTGCACTAATTAATTTGACATCTTTGGTTACAGGCGCGAAAACAGACACAACACAAGGCAGAAAGACTGGACGGAGTGCAACTCGCAACTGATTTGTTTGAAGGCAACACGGACAAATATATACCATCTTACACGCAAGGAATACTATCATCTTCAAAATTGATATGATAGCAAACGAGTGAAAAAGTTGTTCTCAGCCTTATACAAAGATATGGACGTGTTGCTGACGCAAATGCTTCCTTTCTTTGCAATGTAAAAAGCTTCTATAAATTCCCTGGCTTTTGTATCTGGTTTTTGATAGAATTCGCGCACCGGAAAAGCATGGCTCACAAGTGCGTGACAGGCAGGACCTTATATGCTTAGGCATATTTGGGCCATCTTTACCTTGCTCAATGTTTCTTTCATGTTCCCTGATTCGCTCGTTAATGCAGCCCCCAGTTTGCCCTATATAGGAGTGGCCGCACGAGAGGGGAATTTCGTAGACAACACCTTCGATGCACTTCATGAACGATCGCCCACGTTTGGTGCCACATCCTCTCTCTTCTTTTCGATCTCTTACAATACGAGAGCAAAGGCTTCCGAGCTTTTCTGGGGCTGAAAAAACAAGTGGCACACCATGCCTGCTCGCGACCTTTTTCAAGTTGTGGGCCAACTTGTGCACTAGGGCACCACCACAGGTCGCACCACCTCTTCTCGAGGGACATCTTCTCCAGCTCTCACAGCCTTTCTCTTCATCTTCTGTAGCAGGCTTTCAGCGACCGCCGTTACGAGCGAACCAAGGAACCCAGCTGAAGACAGCCTGGCCAAATGGTTTTGAAAACTTAGTGGCATCTTATGAGAGCATGGCTTTCTGAGGGTGGATTCAAGACAAAGTGAAGCAATCCCCCTTTTAATTAGCTTGGAATGAGCAGAGTCGTATGGCAGAAGCCCCTTTTTTGCGCACGGAGCATATGCCCAGCAAACCTGTTCCTCACAAAGCACAATACTAAGGTCTAAAAACTGTATAACATTACCTTCAGGTACTTCACAAGTAAAAATTTAGCCATTTTCATGTTGTCTAAATAAGGATAAAACATCGCGCACAACGTTCTTCAAAGTTCAAGCTTCCGTCCTTGGTAAAAATGATTAAAAAGTTGTCCGCATACCTGAACACTTCAAAAACGTTACGAGCCGTTAAAACCTGGTGCAAAACTTGATCCATTTGGGAAAGAAAAATATTGTTCAAAACAGGTGCAACACAGGAGCCTATACATATGCCAGCTTCCTGCAGAAAACGCTGCTCGTCAAATGTTACGAAGGTAGATTGTAAATAAAACTTTAAAAGGGTTAAAAAATCCTCAATGGTTACACCCGTAGTATTCTGAAAAGAAATAGGGTCTTTACTTTCAATGCACTCTCTGACTGCAGTGAACATGGCTTCGTGGGGAACAGAATAAAATAAATCCACAACATCTACCAAAAAGGCGCGTCCAACATCACGATGAGATTCTAAGAATTCACAAACTTCATCAGATTTTTTGGTAAGAAAGGGGTCTTCTACATCAAGCTTACCCAAATTTTCCGACAAGAACCGGCTAAGCGGCCTATGCCATGACCCTTTTCCAGTAATAGTAGTTCTAAAGGGCATTCCTTGCTTGTGTGTTTTTACCGAAAAGAACACCTTCAATGCATTATTCTTGCATTCAGCAATCTGTTTGCCAAGACGGACTAAACCTAGCCGCTCACACATTGCAACAGCTCTGTCTTTAACTTTCGTAACTTTCACTTTGACAGGCGAGAAATTCTTTTCAATTGCCCGGGCTGCTCTTTCCGAGAAATTATTTTCTTTTCTGTTCACACTTGTCGAAAAATCCGGCGAGCGAAGCGGATTCTCTCGCCGGAAAATCTAGGACCTGTTCTCATCTGTTGAAGCCCGGGCTAAGCGGAACCGCCGAGCCGCAGCTGTTTCTCTTTTCCGCACACTTCCTAGCCACCACGTCACCGCTCGCGGCGTACACAGATATGGTTAGAGAAGAGCATAAATCGATGCTGTCTGTGTACCACAACCGTATGCACGCCTACGTACGTAAACGCAGGCACCTTCCCATTTTTAGTTCAGCGTATGCAAACAGACTGGGTGAAACGCCCAGCCTAGTGGCGCCATCTGCTTGTCAGGACGGGAACTAGTACTGTCAACAAAACCGGCGCTCCTCGTAACCCTAGTAGCGGCAGAATCGTCACTCTAAATAAAAAATAAAGCACATTTATCACTTATACGTTTGCTTACAGGTGAGGTGAGACGAAGCGATGGACCGGGTGAACGCGCTGAAAAAAGCCGCAATGTTGACGAATTCATTCAGAGGCGAGGGGTCCTGCGTTGAAGGGTGCCACCGAGCGCGAAAAATTTGGGTCCAGCCCGATCGACGTCAAAAGCGACCGAGTCGGCTTCGCTCGCCAGATTATTGGACAAGTGTGAACGGGCCCTTATACATGTGAGGTCTGACATTGCAGCTTAAAAATGTCAGGGGGCACTGCGTACAGTAGTTTCAATGAGCTTTTGAGAGATATACTCTACAACTGCACTTCATTTCTTATTATGGAAAAGTTTTTTTTTGCAGAGTGTTCATACACTTGATTGCTGGCTTTTTCTGTGTTCATGTGTTAGCTAGCAGGAAGATGCATGCGTGAATGGAAGAAAAATTTCATCTGTGATGAGAGTGGCTGATGTGATAAAATGTCAGCATTATTTTGTTCGCCTTGAAATGGTAAAGGTGCAAGGAATGTTGAGTAGCTGCCACTAAGCTATTTGGAGCTCCTTATGGTTGCAGCTGTTCACATTGCGGCAGTTACCTTACCAAGCAGTATTTGTTTATGGTGCACACTTGCTTGGCTTAGTGTGCTTGGGTGGTTTTTTTTCAGGTCCCACCTGGTCACGGTGCCTCCAGGTCACCAAACACACCTTTCTGATGCACTCATCAGCTCACCGGTGATTCAAGGCGAAGATGGCACTGGCGGCATTGGATTGGGAGTTGGCGGCTTTGAGTTTGGTGTTGATCCAAATGAGGATCCAGAGCTGGCCCTGGTAAGTACTGGTGTTTGTGTTGCACACACCTGGTAGCATTTGCCTAACGTGGATGTCAAGTGAAGGCATCAGTCTGCATGAGTATAGCTGGTGCCTAAATGGCCACAGTAAATCTACCAGGCAGCGGCTGAAACATGTTGACGTTTTTATGCCAGTGGGATGACAAAGGCACGTGTCAACCAGTTTTGACACCTGCTTTTTTCCTCCTGTTTGTATAGTGACCATCACCTGTTTTACTTAGTTCATCTGTTCCTTCAGTTTCTAGCTGCATTTAATGTTCTTGCAAGTGCCCATGCTTTTATGCAAAAGGGGACCAATACCAAGGGTGTGCAGGAACGTTAAACTGCAGTAGACTCACAAGAATTCAAATTTCAGAAATTTAGTTGATTGGCTATATTTTTGATGCATTTTAAAGCAGTTTAATTCGTATCGTGTATTCTGTTAAATTCGCTTAATTAAAATTTTTTGGCTTCAGTGCTCTCGGCTGAAACATGAGGTTTTTTATGCCAGTGGGATGACAAAGGCACATGTCAACCAGTTTTGACACCTGCTTTTTTCCTCCTGTTTGTATAGTGACCATCGTCTGTTTTACTCAATTCATCTATTCCTTCAGTTTTAGCTGCATTTAATGTTCTTGCAAGTGCCCATTCGTTGGCAAAAGAGCGTGGTGACTGCAGCCCGAAAAGGAAGCACGTGGTGCGACGCACGGCAGCCGCTGCTCACTTTCTTCCATGTTCGGGCATTAAACGACGGTAACTCAAAGCTTACTGCACTTTTCATCAGATTTTTTCAAAGCATGCGTTATTGGCGGCCGCATCTGGCAAAAACCTTTATCGGCGCTCCATACAATTTTTTTCTTTTTGTGGGTTGCGTTCTTTCTTTCCAAATTTAGGAGGTGGTGTCACGGGGGCTTGGAGGTGCTCATCGCTTGTCCGCTCCTGAGAGGAGTGGAGGTTTTCTACTCCAGGGGCCAAATTTACAGCGCCTCCTCGTTCGCTGTAACAGAGTTGTGTGGCCACACTTGTTCGTTGTATCTAACGTGCAGTGCCATTGCCCTAATACATATTTTGTCGGTAGGTCTGCCTTTGTTCACAATAAGCGAGCGTTCGTTATAACTGCGGGGCCGTTATAAGTGGGCTTGGCTGTAGTTAGAGTTAGCTATTATAATTTTGTTGATCACTTTACTAGATAACATATTTAAATTATTTAAGTCAACCCCCCTCCCCCCTTCTTATATAGCATGGCAGGGGAAGGGGGGTGGGTGGCTGTGGGCACATTGCACAATGAAAATGTATTAGTCACTGGACTGCTTATCAACGCTTGTGCTATTGTCCTCACTAGTGCTGCCGGGGCCGCCGCGGTGGCTCAGTGGTTATGGCGCTCGGCTGCTGTCCCGAAAGGCGCGGTTTCGATCCCGGCCGTGGCGGTCGAATTTCGATGGAGGCGAAATTCTAGAGGCCCGTGTACTGTGCGATGTCAGTGCACGTTAAAGAACCCCAGGTGGTCGAAATTTCCGTAGCCCTTCACTACGGCGTCTCTCATAGCCTGAGTTGCTTTAGGACGTTAAACATCCACAAACCAAACCAATCACTAGTGCTGCCGTTGCCATCGCAGCTGTCCCACAGCACTTCGTCGTCCAGTGAAATCCCACACTTCGCAAACAACCCGCACCACGACATCACGTGGAACAGCTGTAAATTTGCTTCACTGCAGCCTCCACACTTGCATCACTCATTCCGAAATGTCAGAATTTGTGGCCTTGCGCACATTTGCTCATTTGTTTGTGTAAAAAATCGCAGCAGTCTTGAATGTAGCCGTGAATGTGCACCTAATGCTTGCCAGACCCAAAGCACGCATGACTAAGCACAATAGTAAAACTGATCAAATTTGGCCGGCAGTAATGTGTCAAACAGAGCCAAAGAGAAACTATGCATGAGCGGTGTTTCCTCTGTCATCAGCTACCGACACTCCTCAAAGCGCTGCCGTTCTTAGTGGCGGTGCCGCCGCGATTGGAACAGAGGCCCTTCCATGAACTATCGACGCTTCCATGAGCGCCAAGTATGCAGTAAAAGTAAAAGAAATTGAAAAGTCCTTCCAAAGAAGCATTCGAAATAGCCGAATGCGACTGGGTATCACCGTAGAGCAAACATATCATAACCATTGCCATTGCATTCCTGATATCTTGTCTCGACTGTATTGATGGTGCCAGGCTTTGGTTTCAATTGTAAGTCAAACCCCCCCCCCCCCCCCCCCCCCCCCCCAAACTTCAGAGTTTTAAAATATACAGTGGAATCCCGATTATACAACTTTCTCGGGACTGCGAAAAAGCATCGTAAAATGCGGGCGTCGTAAAATCCGAACATAAATTGTGCCTATAAAAATACTGCTTTTTTCTCGCGACGAATTTACGAGAAACTGCAATGTCATACTCTGCAGGGCTTGGAAACCGAAATTACAGAAAAAGTAAATGCGATAAGAATTAATGTTGCAGTACAGGTACCAATCATACTTTATTCAAACGAACCTTTACAGCACTCCACTGCCCACTGCCGCAATTCCCGCCAGCTGGTGCGAACTTTTAAAAAAGTCTGTCAGTTTCTTTTGGACCTTGTTTGATCCATGAACCAGGAGCATTCGCTCGAGTTGGGCAACGTCCAAAAGGAGGGCCTCTGCGGCGTCGCGTGAACAGATGAAGTTCCATCTATGTGCCCTAGCACCTGTGCGAACGTGGTAGGCACAGGCACGGCATCTGTGGCGTCGTCGGTGTCCTCGTCGATGTTGCAGTGGTGTCAGCACTAGGCAAAGCCTCCTCGATGGCATCATCCAGAGATCGCAACGTTGTCGGCCTCCATGTACTCGGCGAAGGTCGTGGTGAGGTTTAAACCCTAGAAATCATGGCGAAGCCTGCATCGGCCTCGAGCGGCATCGAGGTTGCGCTGCGTCCCCAGCAGAGGAGGCAGTCTCGCTTAAAAGCCACAGTGCTTGAAAGTTAGCGATTGTGCTTTGCGACACTGCATTCCACGAACTGGCAATAAAATGCATGGCGTCGAGCACAGTGATCTTTTTTTCTGACTCACTGCGCTCCATGGCCACCAGCCGACACTGCACTAACCGCTTCCGGTACCTTGCTTCACGCACTTAATGATGCCGGCATCCAGCGGCTGCAGCCGGCTTGTGCAGTTAGGCGGAAAAAAAAAGAACCTTTATGTTCCTCAGGCTGGACGTATTGGGTGGGTGGCACGGTGCGTTGCCCACGAAAAGCAATATTTTCCTTGCCTTAGAACCCATTTTGTTCTCCAAAAGCAAAGACGTCATCCACGCCTTTTTGTTGAAGTTGTAGCTGCACAGCAGCGTCTTCAAAGCACCGTGGCTTTGCAAACTTTCCAACAACGAGCACGGGCAGCCTCTCGGAACCGTCCTTGTTTAGCACAGAATAGTGCTGTCACACGCTCTTTACTACGCTTGCCACCATGACAGCTGTCATCTTTAAACGCAAGGGTTTGCTCGGGCTGCATATGGTAAAAAATACTGCTCTCATCGACGTTGGAAATGTCACAGGTCTTGTATGCAGCAATCATCTCCGGCAGCAACTCCATCCACTCGTTCACCGTCGGAAACGTCCCCGGAAGTGGTTTCTCCGCAGGAGCAGCTGTACACAATCCTGTTTCGTTTTTTAAAGCAATCCAGCCACCCGTTCGCCAGACTCAATGCCACAAGGTCCGCCTTTTCTTTTAGAATGGCGCCGTCATCGTTGATAGCAGAGCTCCATGCTTGATGCAGCCACTTGACGAGAACTTTTTCTAACTTCTCATGCTGTCCTTCTTTTGCCGCTTTCCACTTGAGCCTGAACTTGTTCGCATTCTGCAATATCACCGCTTTGTTTTCCAGGATCGTCTTAAGCGAAGATTCGGGTACTTTAAGGTCCCGGGCAATGCTGGCTTTCGTGGCTCCATGCATTTTTCCGCTTCCTCTGTAATATTGAGCTTATCACCGAGCGACAGAACTGTCCGCTTTCAGGACATCGTGCGTCGCGTTGCTCCACACAACTCAAAATCTTGCTGAACGCTGGTCGCTAGGATTACGACGAAGGCCATGTGCGATAAATCTAGGCCTCTCCGCGCTACCTTGTCGTGATCTGCTGCTGGAAACTGGAAGGAAAGAAACACTTTCCCAATGCGACGAGAGGCAACGCTGCCGAGAAGAGAGTTGAGAAAGTGATTGTGGAGAAGAAAACGTGCTATTTCAGCACAGTGGGCGTCGCAGGCGGCTGCTGGTGGGGGAGAGAGAAACGAACGATGAGACGAGGCAGGGAAGAAAGCTGTGCGCGCTGAGGCAAAACCGGTCTAGCGAGGTCAAGCGCTCCGCATGCGGAGAGTTTGAGCGAGGAAAGAGACCTGCGGCACTTTTCTTTTGTCCGCCGTTCCGTCCCGCACTTTGCAAGAGTCGTCGTGTAATGCGGGTCAGGTGTAAAATTGCATCGATAACCAGGGTTTTTAATGTATTCGTTGTATGGGAACTTCGCCGGGACTGTGTTAATCAGTCGGGAAACCCAGGTCATCGAAAACCGGGGAACGTATAACAGGGGCTGCACTGTAGGTCGACTTGCAATCGTGTAAACTCTAACATGAGTCTCTTGTTTTCTGACATCCGCCAACACTGGTATTACTCTGTCGCAAGAAGCTTCGCTTTACCTCAAACAAGCCTATTTTTTAAAATTAGTGGCAGGCTCCTCTAAAACACCTGGTATACGGTGTATAGCAACCCTGGAGGGTACACGCATATTTTACCACAAACAGAACTAACTTATAGGAAAGGACTTCCGTTCCAGGGGTAAGGAAAGCACTAAAGACTGCTTACATGCTGCGAATGTGAAAGCATGCGCATGGGGTGTTCGGCTGCAGTGATGGCATACTACTCTAATGTAGTGGCCGGTGAAGCTGGTTTGTTCACGCCGCCCGAATGTAAGTTGATGACTATACCAAAACCCAACGTGAAAAACTAGTGGTATAGCGTGCAAGGTCTTTCCTGGTGATGGTAGGCACTGCCGATGACTTCATGAGGTCATGGAGTTTTCGTACTGTCTGGCATGGACAGCAATGACAACGCCGGATTTTCCGCCTCATGAGCCACGTAATGCTTTCGCATTAATAACTGCTTGTAATTGGACCAAGCAGTTCTTTCAGTGGTTCATTTTTGGATAATGCTGTGCAGTCTGAACTGCTTTTGGATAATGCTGTGCAGTCTGCACTGCAAGCAGTTTATGATCAATTCAAGTGAGCTTGTTGCTCTCTGGTGTGCTTATTCTGTCTATGGAGTTTAGCTGCTACAGTCTGTGTATTTTGCAGGCACTGCGTGTGTCCATGGAAGAACAGCGCCAGCGTCAGGAAGATGAGGCCAGAAGAGCAGCTGCCAACTCTGCGAAGCAAGCCACCCAAGCTGCTTCCACTACCGAGGCAGAATGTATGCTTGCAGGATTGTCTTGATACAGTAGATGGGGTGGCGCGTCCACATCAAGTTTGCCTATTTTCGGTTCCGTTTATACGATGGTCGGAAAATTTGTTCCGATTAACGAGATTTTTTTTACATTGCCTTAATACAGAATCAACCAACTGCGAGGCGTTGGTTCCGTTTAACCGACTTCCGTTTATCGAGATTCTACTGTAGTCAAACCTTGTTATAACGAACACTGATACAGAGAATTATTGGATAAAACAAAGTAAAAGCAAACTGCTTGATTTCAAGATTTGATGCCAGACCAGTTATACTAAAGCAGTTTTTTGTATTCATGTGGCTATGTGCCAAAAAATCTAAGTGAAGTGCAATATTTCGATCGTTTGAATCACCCACACGTTTTGCACGCCTCACCATCTAGGGCCAGCGAAAGAAACTAGCATCATTGGCCGACCGGCACATTGGCACGTAATCAAACCAGCCATCGCCACGGTGTACATTTCAATGGAGGCAAAATGTTAGAGGTTCGTTGCTGTGTGATGTCAGTGCATGTTAAAGAACACCAGATGGTTGAAATTTCCGGAGCCCTCCACTATGCCTCCTCATAGCCAGGGTCGCTTTGGGACGTTAAACACTACAAAACCGAACCAGCTGTCGCTCCAATTAGCTCTGTCGCTTAATAGAGCAACCTCATGCAAGCGGCAGTGACAGGCCAGGTATGCAGTGTGCACTAATGGAGATGTGCTTTCATTCACACGGTGTGTTTGCACTCTAGCTTAGTAAACGCTCCCATAATCCGGTACCTCGATCTGCTTGTTATTGAGCAAACTATGCAAGTGAACATTGTGCTGCAAGGAATTATGCACTCACCGCTGAAGCACAGCATCACTGGGGATCGAGTGCCCATACCCGGTCGGATTGACACTCGTCTCAACCTGCAGTACGCTCACTTGTAGCCTGACTTGTAGCCTGTTGCAAGGGTACAAGCAGGTTGTTCTCTCTTAATATTGCAGTTCTGCCTCACAGCGATGGTAAACGACTTATTTTTCTCTATGGCAATGGTGCATGCGGCAGCGCCAATGACCAGGCCGGTGCACTTACTGAGGTGAAGACTGGGAGGATTGCATATGTAAACTGGAGGCCAAGAAGAGTGTACGGTGGGGTCACGCATTCACTTCTCGGCAGTGAGCCAAATTTCCTGTTGATGCAGAACCAAGCGACAAGGCAGGCAGCAGAGGCAAAACACTTCATGCAAAATTTTTCATACACAGAGCTGCTTTCATTTAATTTTTTTTTTCTGTCTAATACCCTCAAGTCCTGCAAAGCAGTGATTAGGTTGTTCATTAACTAAATTGTTTTGTGTTTGTGCGTTTATTTTTGTTCTATGACCCAGAATGAAAGGAGAGAGATATAGAAAGCTTTAAATTACAACATTGCTCATTTTTGCAACTTTGTTTTCCACCTTTAAACGGCGTTTGTTTGTGTTCACTTGTAGATTTGTTTGCGAAAATTTATGTGCATACTTAAAACGAATATTGGGTATAACATATTTTCGCTTAATATAGTACTCCCTTATAACGAGGTTTCACTGTACTGCTGACACATGGGTACTTTCGGTACGGATCGAGCTCTATGCAGATCAGGCCCTGCTACATGGCCATTCCATTCGCAATCGAGGGCTGTTACCCTTGTGCTCAGGAAAAATGTAGTGCAAAATAAAATTAAACATGCATAAAGGTATTTTAGAACTGCTATAGAACTTCAAGAAAAGCTTATTTTAATCAGTGCGGCTTAATTTCAGAAATTATGTTCATGTTTTCCGCACCACCTGGCTGCCTTGGCTTTAAGCAAACATAGCACCCACGTGCACGGGCCAGTGGTAATGTGTTTGCATGCATTTGTGATGTAACCTCTGTAGCTGCATCACAGCCACAGGATCTTTAATTGATGTGTTTTTGTTTGCTTGTACTTCTTACAGGCCCATTTATTTACTATTTGTTCACAACTGCATAGGCATACAGCACCACCTCTCGTTGGCAGGTGAACTCTCCGATCGAGTGGCAACGTGTAGCAGCCTTGCATGTGGAGCTCGCTGAGAACTTCAGTTGAGGTCGGGCTCAATCGGAAGTGCCTGTGTGGCAGTAGTACAGTTAAACCTGGATGTACTGAACCTGTATATTGTGAATTCCTCGATATTATGAAGTTTTTCAGTTCCCCTATCGCCGCCCCCACTGAATCGCGTGTACAGTAATCCCGCTTTGTAACGAAATCGCTTTACTCAAAATATTGGTTTATTCGAAATTTCTTCGGTCGCGACCCAAATGCATGCATTTTAAGCCTTTTACTCGGAAGTGCACGAAGAGCTTGACCCGCTTAGAGCAAAGTGGCGAACAGAGGCATCGCCGCCGCGGCGGCCACCCTTTTGTGCATGCAGTGACATATTAATACTGCCGATGAATTAGTCTCAGGCAGGCACAGAACAGGCCACAAAAGTACCAAACCTACGACCTGCCGATGACCTGCCTAGTAACAAGTATCAAGCGAGTGCCCCCAGCTGTTTACAACGGGGTGAACGGAAACGTGCCCGAATCGGTCGTCATCGCATCGCTGCTGTCCCCCGTGGTAGGATCCAAACGAAAATAAAATTTTCTTGACGCTTTGCGATGCCAGAAAACCGCGGTCTTTTGGATGCCGAAAAGTGGCCAAAAGACCGCGGGAAGACTTGCGCCGTAGCATTCCAAGGGGCACGCTCCGTGAGCAAAATTTTACGGCTCTAAAGAACATTTTTGGCACTGAAACGTGCCAAAAAGCACAAGAGAGATGTCCAGCCCATTCACGCTTGCGAGTCGCGAGTGATGTGAGCTAAGCCTAACAGTTTCACATTGGCCAAAGCAGACGAAACTCTCGAAAGCACGCGAACGTCATTCCCGAGAGTTTTCGCTTCAAACGAGAAGGCAACTCACAGGTCGCGCTTGCAAGCGTGAACAACGGTGTTGTCGAGCTGCTGCCTGGTCGCACGCCCTTTGCCGTGTTCGATGCGAGGAGATGCGTGTTAACAAATCGGGAAGACGACTTTGGGGAAGCCGACATAGAAATTAGCTTGCTGCTCGTCATAATCGGCCTGCATCACAATAAAACGCTGCCCCTAGCTTCGTTGCACTTTTGACGGTGCAAATTGACCGATAACTTGCCGAAAACACGAAAAATCTGAGCGTCGCCAGCGGTGAGTCAGGCTGTCAACATGGCGGGTCAACGCAATCACTGTGTTTCCCCGGCGATTTTCTCAAGCCGGTCATGCTTGATTCACGCCATCTGACTAGACAGTCTAAATGCGTGGTAGAGTCATTGAATTTTGTTCCTAGACATCTGTCAACGACGCGGGCACGAACACTGACACTCGAACAATAGAATTAGCACAATGTCGTTGACAATGGTGTGCCGAAAAAATCAATTACAAACTGCACAGCTGTACACCTCGGGGAAAAAAAAACTGCCCTGTAACCATGCGAAGCCCCTACTGCAAATACTGCAAAACCGCTAGCGACGAAATGCGAAGAGTCCGTTTCCTGGGTCGCTTTGGGACGTTCAATCGTGTAAACCATGCTGTTTTCAATGTGATGTCACCTACGTTTATTTCTTATGGTTTCCGTTCTGCATGGTCCTTTCGAGCCTTCTCGCGAAAACTGCATTTAATGAAAACTTGGATGGGACGAAAAATCCTGGACTTTTTCACTTTCGTTATATCCAGGTTTAACTGCATTACGTGGACTCAATGAGTTAGACCTTAGTGCTCTCATTTAACATGTGATCCGCACAAACAAATAAGTGTGTGCCGCGCACAATGCGCCCACACTCTGTACAGAGTCTTGTTCCCTTTAATCCTATCACCTCCCTTCCCCGTGTACATAGTGAAGGTGTTCTCATGAAAATACCTCTGCAAAATCGTGAGTGGTCACTCAGGATCACTCACAAAAGTTTGGTCAACTTGCGGGCTCACTCGAACTCATGAACTCACTCATTTAGGCTCACAACTCACTCAGACTCACGACTCATCTAGGCTTACTCACTTATTTCAATTCACGACTCATTTGTACTCATTTTGACTGGCGACTCATCTGTGCTCACTCATTCAGGCTCACTTGCACATTTCAACTCATGACTCACCCATGTTCACCTTGACTGGGTACTCCTATAAGCTCACAGATCTGACTGCTGAATCGTTCTTATGCCCAGTGGCCCAAGTTATGCACCTAAAATGCCAAAAAATGTTGAAAACACTGTGATGCGATGAGCTCTTAACTGCAGCTAGCCTGTAGCCAGGCCTGGCTCATAGGCCTAGAGGCCTGTAGGTGCCGCTCGTGGAAAGTAAAGATCTAAGGCTGCTTGCATGTGTTCTGCAACCAATTAAAAAACAGCAAAGGAAGAACTAGAGCAACTGCGATACAGCAAGCCATAGCTAATATCCAATGAGACCGAGCGCAGCGACTAATCAGCTTTTCTTGCCTTTTAAAAATGTTCTAGAATGCAGCAGACAGACACAGAAAAACTATTTCTGCAAGTGGGTTTTAGACCCTGCTGGATCCCTAGGCCACTGCACGGTCCCGCACTGCATCAGGTTGGTCACGTCGGGACATGGTGTCGGCAGCCTGAGTCACGCAGCAAGCTGCAATGTGCAGCAGCCACAAAGCAATGAAATTGCTCTGCATCATCATTCTCGACCAAAAGCCTATTCAGTATTATGAATGCACAGGAAACTCGTTTATGGTTGTTACAAACTCGTGCCCAATTGGCATCATGGATTCACTTGGGATTGTGGGATTATTCAACCTCACATCATGGACTTGTTTGATTTGGTACGCCTACACTCTATCAGACTGAAAGAGACTCTGATCACGATCTGGATGTGAGTCTACTCTCACTGCAACTCTTATTATGGTCCGAGTGTGAACCTGGACTCTCAACTCAGATCGTGATCTTAATTAGCCTGAGTGAGTCAACTCATGAGTGAATTTGCCGACCTATGCTCATGAGGAGACAGTGGTACGCGCCGCACAGCTTTTTCTTCCCTCATTTTACATTAGAATATCTTCCTGGGGGCGGCAACCTAATGGAAGTCTGAATTAATGGCTATCTGAAGTGTTTTCGTAGCAGATGAAGGTTCTGTGAGGAGGCTTTTTATTCTTTTAAGTTACTTTAATTGGTTTGTGCAGCTGGCTCAAGTGAAGAACGGCTTTTGGAAAGGGCCCTAGCCATGTCCATGGAGACAGAACCTGCCCCAGCAGCCACGACTTCTAGCCTGCCGGACTTCGCTGCCATGACAGAAGACGAACAGATAGCTTACGCCATGCAGATGTCCCTCCAGCAGGCTCGTGAGTGTCCATCTTTTTCTCGCACTCGCTCCTTTTTATTTATTTTTTGTAAGCTTGTCAGCGTATGAATACTGTGTTCAGATTAGTGTTAGAAAAACATGTTCTCTGTCTGCCATGTGTAATCTTGAAAAGGATACTGAGTACAAATTGAAGTTTGCATCTGTCAATAGATAAGTGTATAATTATAATGACAAGATTTTCACTGAAAACGGAGCTTTCAGAAATGGTAGGAAACCTAGCCTAGAAGCGGTAACAAGAAAAAATTAAATACAGATTTCATCACCGCATTCTGTTTCACAAGCAGAATGTGTTGCGTCAGGACATTTTCACTCGGGCCACTGAGGCTAGACTACGCCGTTAGTCACTTCCAGGTGGTGATCATGGAGTCCTTTCCGGTCCTGGCTCCACAAATTTGAATCAAGTGGCGGGGAACTTCTTAACTACAATTTTTGCAGCAATGAATTTGTCCTTTGCTTCTGGACAAAGATAACAGCGCTATAGATTCAATTTTTACTGGAAACAAGTTTGCTGGCATTGTGCACAGTGTCCCTTTAAGCTAATGACAAGCCTTGAAACTGCCTATGTATCAATCTGTAAACATCAGTGGGCTTGAGAAAATACTGGCCAGCCCTCTTCAAGAGAGCTCCAATGTTTTGTGACCAGTTCAGTCTCTTCAGGGATGAACGGGATGGCCTGGAGTAGCAACTTGTTTGTGCGGCAGTCTGTTGTAGTTTCTCACGTGGCTTGTCATATGTGGCATTGCGTACCAGATATGAGAAGCAAAGGCAATAGCTGTTGTGGATGTCATTGCAAGGTTGGAATAACTGGGCATGTGGTAGTAAGGTAAAACCCGCCAAAACGAAGCTAGCCACCAAGTACAGTAAAACCCCGTTAATTCAGAAAATCCGGCCTTCCCACTCCCTCCCTTCAAAAATGTATGTAGGTCTATGGCAGCAAACTCCCATTAATTAGGTGCGCACCGGTTAATTCGGACTGGAGACGGGCCATGGCCGGTGCTAAACTGAGTTTTATATCCCTGTCACAGCCAGTTTTAATGGGCATCGAGTCGAGGGCCTTCGAAATTCTCAATCGCCATCGAACTGTTTGTGTCGCTGCTGTTGTAGGCAGGTGCCACATGGCAGTGGCTAGGCCGTCTGTGTGGCTTGTCTGTGCGCCCGCGTGAGGCTCGCGGCGGCTGGCACGCGTCTCGTGCTCGTGCCGGCATTCGCTGGGCTGGAATAAAGCTGTCCGGTTGGAGTCTCAACGCTCTCGTTTTCCCTAACCCAACATGGTGCCAGAAGTAATGGAATTCCCACAGTAAGCCCAGCCGAGGCTGCTTCCTCTCGCTCGGATACGCATAAACGGTGGCACACGTCACAGCAGCGTCTACGGCCTGGACTACGCGGCCAGTACATGGCGTCCTTTGTCATTCAACCGCCCGAGGCCTTCTGCTTCACGACTCCTGCTGACTGGCCGAAATGGAGGAAGCGGTTCGAGCGTTTCTACACGGCTTCCGGTCTCTGCGACAAATCAGGGTCACATCAGGTCGACACGCTCCTTTACTTGATGGGCAACCAGGCCGAGGACGTCTATGCAACCTTCAAACTCTCCGGTGAGAACGCTCGGAACTTGGAAGTCATCCTCTAAAGCAGTTCGACAGCTACTTCATACCGCGGCGCAAGGTCATTTTTGAACGGGCACACTTCAACACAAGGGTCCAAAACTACAGCGAATCTGTGGAAGAATTCTTAACTGCGCTTCACACGCTTTCCAACCATTGTGAGTGCGGCACCCTCTGAGAGGAACTGGTTCGAGACAGACTGGTCGTCGGCATTCAAGACCAGAAATTGTCAGCGAGACTGCAACTAGATGCTGATCTTACTCTTCAGAAGGCGCTAGAGAGTATCAGGCAGGTCGAAAGGGTTCGTCAGCAGCAAGCGGAGCTTCACCCCGAAACGCTGACTGTCAACAAAGTTGCATCAGGCAAACAGCAAGTTACGCACCCCACGAACGCTGCTCACGTCAGCAACGGCCGAAAGCGCGTGACGAGGATAAAGACTATAGGGCACTCATTACCCTGCTTCCCGCTGAAGTACAGCTCACCGACTACATACTTCGGCGTTGATGACAGCGTTACTGTAGCCGGTCAGTTGACTGATGCAGAAATTATTGCTGATGCCCTCGGTGCAGCTGGCGGCGTGTCCAACGAAGATGACCCCCCAAAGAACTTCCGGCACGGCGTATCACTAAAGAAGCTGCATATGCCCTCTCTGTGTTGGAGGAATTTTGCCTCGACGCCCCGCATAACACGCTTGCATTGGAGGGGTTGACACATGTGCGAAAAGTTGTCGTTGCCATCCTGCTCTCCACGAGAAAACAAACGATTACAGACTTTTTTGCACAACGAAGGTACAGAATAAGAGCTTTCTTCTTGTACTGCTTTTGTTCAATAAATCTGCATTTGAATAGTTGGACAATTTCTTTACTCCCGTGAGATCCGAATTAACGAGGTTTTACTGTACCAGTTTTCTTTGGCTTCCAACATGTAGATTGTCTTTTTTTCAGTCTTTCTTGTGTGATAAAAATTCACTAGCTGTTTCGGAACAAAACTTGATTCAATATTCAGATGCGTAACCTTCGTGCACATTTGGCAGCCTCGGAGATGCTTCGTTCTTGTGTTTTTGTCATTGCGCTTGTATAGCAAGATTGGCCTATTGGCAGCGATACCTGTATTTTAGTTCTTGCTCTTTTCTACCTTGCAAGAGCTTTGTTTCACTAAGGGAGGTCTTTCTTAGGAGCTGGTATTCTATTGATACAAGGCAACTTCTATTTCTCCTCAGTGTCCGTTTTATTGCTGTAATTGTTTTTAGCCCAAAATACGAATGCACATACCATATAAACTCTCTTAAAGGCCACACTTTTTTTTTTAGGTTTGGATGTGAATTATGAAGGTGCGGCCCATACATGAAATCAAAAAACGTATTACTTTTTTTTTTTTTCTTCAATACCTATTCCAAAAGGGTGCAGCCCTTACAGGATATTATATGGTAATCTACAGTGATGCCCTACTTCGAAAGCAGGCTAACAGTGGATGAATTCGGAGTATCCTCTGTCATATTGAAAAGGAAAGGATTGTTAGGAGAGGCAGAGCATGAATGAAGGGAACATGAGCGTGAGAAAGGCCTTTGAAGCTCGTGGGCAACAGTTCCTCTGTTCATATTTCTGCACTTTGCCTCCAAGGGTACCATTTTGCCTAGGACAGAAGCAGAGCAGGACTTGGTGCAATTTTAAACCAAAGAAACTGGAAGCTTTTATTCCATGCAGAGTCTGACAGTTCTGCATCGGGGACAGCACCTAGGGCTTCACCGGCTGTGAATGAGGAGCCAATGGAGACAGACGAGCCTGAGGAGCCCAAGAAGGTAGGCCAAGCCCAGTCATTTAGTGACCAATACCCTACCAAACCCTGAGCTGTGCTCTTCAACCCGTTGAAGCTTCAGTGACGGCCATTGTGCAGGGTGAGGCAGAGTCCGAGGACTACGAGATGATTCGGGACCCCGCCTTCCTCCTGTATGTCCTTGAGAACCTTCCTGGTGTGGACCCCCAGAGCGAGACTGTGCGCAATGCATTGGGAGAGCTGACACAGGGAGATGCTGGCAAGAAGTCTGCTGAAAAAGACAAGGGTACACAAGACAAAGACAAGTCTAGTGGTGACAAGTAGTTGCCTGTCCTCCACGGGTGCCCTGCTGCATGGCTTGGCCCTGCCCTTTTGGCGGTGCTGATTTTCTATTGCTAATGGGTCCCTGGGGCCGCATGCTAGTAATAAAGGGTTTGTTGTGTCCGCATTGCTCCTGAGCATTCTTTTCCACACAGGTAGGCTTGTTCCTGGAGAATAGGGCTGTAGAAGCAAACACATCTCTTCTGCACACCTTCAGCATGTGCTCAGACTTGTCTTCAGCAGCTGAAGGAGCCAGCAAAGCAACCTTTGCAATTTACCTCTATGCTGTTGGTTTACTGCTGAGGAATGGGGGGGGGGGGGGGGGTCAGTGTCTCACTGGTGGGCTTGCCTTTCTGTAATTCCAATGCGCTAGCAATCCCGAGAGGAGAGAAAATTAGTAAAACGAGTGTTGGTTCGGTAGACCTTTGAAGAGGCCACAACAGGTTTTTTCAAAGTATTGCAGTTTTCTGCTTGAGTGAATAATACAAGAGCCTGCAATTATATGCCCAAAGTTTGAGTGCCCTGGTACATTAAAAAAAACTCGAGGAAACCCACAGACAATGCTGACGTGACGTCACAAGGGCGTACACATGCTGGCTGCGATTTGAAAGGACATTTCTCCTGACCTTTCGTGGGTGCTTGAAGTAACGGTCGTACCTCATACTAAACTGGTGAATGTGGTACTGCGCAAAAGTGATAACAGCAACGACAGTTGTCGTCAGTATACAGTAGAAATCTATTATCTGCATGACACATTTGCGTAGTGAACGCGTCCAATACTCCGGCTTTTAAAAATGCATTAGTTGTGGGACCGCGCGCAGTCTGGCTTTTCGGCGTCGAAGAGGCTGCTCTAAACGAACCGCGCGAGTGCTCCCGTCCCTACACCTTAAGTAGAGGTCACATATGTGCCTTGAAAATGATACTAACGAGTCACAATTGCGGCTGCTCCAACCCTTTGAAGACTATTCGATGCGCAATACGACTATGCCAGCGACATGTTTTTCAGTTTGGTTTATGGGGGTTTAACGTCCCAAAGTGACTCGGGCTGAGGGATGCCATAGTGAAGGGCTCTGGAAATTTCAACTACCTGTAGGGTTGTTTAACGTGCACCGACATCGCACAGTACCGTGGCGGCTCATGTCTTTCAGTTGAGACTTCCTCGGCAGCTGACTGTACTCGGAATTCGCATTATAAAGGGGGGAAAAAAATGCCGACGATTACTTTACTTCCCGATGCGAAATTTTAACAGCTCATCAGCTGCTTCAGCTTTTCGATAAGACTGAGGCAAGGAATTCGAGCAAGACATGCATGTACAATTACAGACAACTTATTTTTTAACACATATTCCTTCAAGAAACACTAAACAGTTCTTGATTGTAATGAGGGAAGCTTTCTGGTTGGAGAAAAAGATATATATATGCTCGACTTGCTGCACCAATGCTTGGCTCTCAAACACGAGGTCTATGCAAGTGTTTCGCGAGGTTGTCACAGCCGTGGGGGGCGTTAGGAGCGAGAGGAATGGGATGTTCTCGCGCATAAGTAGTAAGAGATTCCTGTTTGTCTTTGTATCTACATTAAAGTCCCCCACTACTAACATTGGTGTGGATCGACACACACTTCCAAACGGATTGACTCTTAAACTGCTGCCGGAAAGCCTTTGTTGCACCTTCATTCTTCGCGTTTGGCCACGGCCCCGGGCCGGTGATTGTAGCAATGTCTAATCTTGTTATCGCCTCTACAATAACTTCATGCTGGTATGAGCGTATAGTTTTCCCTAACGCCTTCATCAGCGAAGTGCACGGAAAAGCTGTCCAGGTGAGCTGCCTTGCTCCCGATCATATTGTTACGCGCAAATCTCCGACGCAACAAAACCAATCAACGAGGAGGTTGAGCGAAAACGTCACACCAAAGCTGATCTACTTTATTCACGCCCAATGAGGCGACCTCCTGAATAGCTAGCTGCCCTTCTCTCTACCTATTGCTAAAAAGCGAAACGAGGGGCTAAATTTCAGTCCACGCCGGCCCATACACCTTCCACGAGTAGGCCTAGCTAGTCCGCAGGAATCGTTTGTGCGATTTCGGCGATTATGAAGAGCGAATTCACAAGTTTTAGCTAATGTAAATGACCGTCCAGTGTAGTTCAGGATTGCTTGCATCGTAGGTAACGTGTACAATACCAGCGTTGCGCGGTCTGCCGAGCAAGGCCATTTGCCGCAGATGGCCCGCATACTTTCCTTCACGATATTTGACTCGAGGTATTCGGCTATAAGGGGGTGGAATGAGGACAGAAAAGTTAAAAGAACAAAATAATGTTGCATGTATTTTATAGGAGAAGGAAAGAACGGTTACCTTAAGTAAAATCTACCCCACGCAATACAGCAGCAAATGTCCGTGGTGTGGAGAAAAACCCACGTTAATGCACATAACGTGGGTGTGTCAGAAAAACGAGGATCTAGCTGCAATAAACAAAAACCCGACTGCGGAACAGTGGGAGGGGATGCTCTCCAGCGAGGACCCGGCCGTCCAGCGCGGATTGGTGCGGAGAGCCTACCTGGCGGCATACCTCAGTGGAGCCCTGGACCAGGGGCCCCAACCCTGTTAAGACGGGCTGCAATAACTCATCGGAAGATGAAGAAGACAGCCCGCGACCGCTAATAACACATTTTAATATCAAATATAAATAAAGTTTTTCCTCCTCCTCCTGCAATGGCTTCGCTTGGACAAAGAATGGGAAAAGGCAGAGAAGAATGTCACGTCAACAGGACCCGATGGTATCCCAATTATGTTAGTCTGATACAACTTGAGTCTGCAGTGAAGCTCCGCCCACATTCAGGACTGCTGCACTGGATTCCTCCACGACGAAAAAGTAGTCCGCTGTTGGAAGATTTTCTTACTACCTAAATAAAAAGCTTATCACAAGAAAAAAATAAGCTCTATAGAGTGTTGATACCTGCATTGTTTAAAATAGCCAAACATTAAAAAGCTGACTTCGTTTACTGTTGCGATTGGCCAACGGAGTAATACAGGATGCTGCGGGCCGTGGCCCAGTGTTAGCAACTGCTGTTTTTTAGAACTGTATCCTACTATAATAAAGAAATTTGGCCCAAAATGTTGAGTTGTACTGAGCAAATTGTTAATGGATTGAGAAGTATGAGCATGATATACAAGGGAAAGGGGGACAAAGCTTAAATGGCTTCTGTCCCATAACAGTGATGTCTGTGGTTTATAGGCTGGTGATGCAGATTACAAAGAACAGACTGCAGGCATGTGTGGGGAATGAGGGGGTGCCAGAGGAGCTACAAAATTGGTTCCGGACACAAAGGAGGTTAGAGAACAATGTTTTCACTGACGAAGTGTATCAAAATAGCAGAGCAATTTTAATGGCAACCTACTTCTAAAGTCTGTGTTATTAGCCAAGCATTTTTCAGTTATTTTTTTATTATGGCACTACCAGCGAGTAATCTCGCAAACAGCGTCGTTTTAGGGATATTCTTGTGCTGCTGTTTTGCATGACCACTAAAAGCGCGAATAGTTGTGAAAGTATCCACTATTTGCAGGTGCGCAAGTCTGTTGGTTCCTTCCATGCTGTGGTCTTGAGTCCGTTTTACATATCACGTCGAGCGTAGACGTGTACCATACCGTGCTTCTGAGAGCTCAAAGTTTTCAGATGCACAACTGCATCTTCTTGCTCCTTATATGTCCGTACAGAGATATCGACCTCGTGCAAGGTTGGATGAACAAATCAGGAGTATGAACAAAATTTAGACCAAGTACTGAAGCTACCATTGGGCAGCTGCCATCACCAAGTGCCGGCACTCAACAGATGGAACTGTGGCAGGATATCCAGGGTCTACCACGGGGGTAACAACGGCTAAAGAGGACTCCTAGAGAGTTAATTTCACTTTTGTAGCATTAGAGGTGCCACTATTTCTTCTGCTGCAAAAGCCTTTTTTTTTTTTTTGCAGTTGCTCCACCGCAGGCATGTACTGGCGTTGCTCTGTACACAGCAGGCAAGCATTACACCATGAAGGGGTATTAAAAAAATATATAAATGACTAACTTACACTTCCTCGTTTGAACATGAATAATATAACAGTTCAGCCAGAACTATTTATACCTCATTCAGAGAATGATCCCACATTCGGCTTAGCTAGTCAGACTTCATTCCTGGACAAATTGTACATCCTTCCAGATGACTAACGTTAGATGTAAACTGCACAGATATATACACTATATACAGCAGGATATAACAGAAGTAGAAACAATATACATACACAGTATTTACTTACAGCTGAGGATTACTTCAGATATATGATATAAACACTCCATAAAACCAACTGCGTATGACAGGTCTCTGCATACATGCCCTTCCATCATAAAGGCAGTCTGTGTAACCCTGTTTAAGAGCACTTGAACAGCTGCAATGCCCTGCAAGCAAAAGGACGCCTCTCTATAGTTGCTAGGGTCTACAGTTAATGCTTACAGGTGAGCAGAGCCAGGCGAGCATGAGCACTTTACCCAAAAACCATGGGCTGCTCGCTAAGTTGTTTTTATTTAGTTCAGTGCAGCTTTGGTGTGCACTCCTCAAGTGCTCTAAACAAGGGTGATGCAGATTGTACAGTAACTGCCTTTTTAGTTTGTCAAACATTAGTTCCTTTCCAGAAAATGAAGCATATGTGTGGCTAACACAGCACTGCTTCAAATGAAGCCAACTGCAACGTCTCAACAATATCTCGTTATAGTAGATCTTTTTCTGTGAATTACCTTGCTACCCTCAAAACTGTTGAAACAGTCCAATGCTACAGAGCACAATGACACATCCAGTGCACCTTTCTTTCTCTGAACTGAACTAAAATCAGCAAAAATGCATATGTAAGGCCCTCATTTTTGGGTCTTATTTTTTTCAGAATTCCGGCAAGTGGGGGGGGGGGGAGTAAAAGTCTGACACTATTTAATGAGTTCTACAAATCACTTCCTTTTTCAGAATATTTTTTCATCAAAAATAATCGATTATTAGCAGGTTTTTTTTATGTGGGACAAAAAATTCCTCTTATTTGTATGCCCATTATTTCCATAAATAATCTATAAATGACATCCTTGAACCACGAAACTGTTTACCAAATGAGATATTTATTCTTTTCAGTGCAATTATTTCGCTGTGTTCATTACTGCCATGTACAGAACTTCAGCGTCGGCCTTTTGTGCATTAAGACAGTTGCTGTGACATTGAATGAATGCAGAAACATTCACAACATTGCAGCACCTATTTTAAATGCACAAAAAGCATAAGGCAGGACACCATTAGTGTGGGCAGCGCTTGATATAATGATGCTTTTAAGGCATCCCGTTAGTATTGGTGTCGGCTTTTATAAAACCTACTTCATGAGCTCCATGCCATTGATAAAAGAAACTAAAAAGGGTTTACAATTTGTAAGAACTTACAAGCAGCACCTCTCTAAAAACAACTGCCAGGCCCCCACCAGTTCCCACATCATGCTTTCAGATTTGTGCACTGGCAAACCACATTTTCTTGAAGCTGCATTTCCAGGAAGAAATTGGGTTTAATCCAAATTTGAAGAAATACGCTCGGGCTGCAAGAATCGGGTGAAACTGGATTTTGTCCGAAAACAAAAATTCCAATGTATGTGTTGTCCCTGTCCTTGCCTCTGTCCCATTCTTTGTACTGCAGCTATCATTCAGTCATGTCACGTGGCCCAACAATAAAATACAGTGAAAACAAACAGGCTAAATAAAGCAAACAGAATTATAAATTTTATAAAAAAAATGGCATCCACTTGGAGCTAGTGGTCTCTCTCTTCAGGTGGTCGATATTCAAGCCCAAGGTGTTCAAAAATTGATTCTTCTGTTGGAGTGGGAAGCCTGTTTCCGTATCCTATTTTTTCTTCACCCTGAAAAAGCACAAGTTTGCAGCAAAAGCTATTGAGACCCATGTAAAGTATTTGTCAACTAGCCTTTCTTACAAACTGCTCTTTCTCTTCGATCATGCAAAAGTCAGTGATTAATCCATGCTTTTGATATACACATCAAACAGGATAGAATAAAGGGCCTACTACAGTGAACAAAAGCATAGGCACAGAGAAATTACAATATCACATTATGACCATTCAGTTCCATCTATGTCTCTGTGCATTATGATGAGGTGTTGACTCACAAAGGACACATAAACCTAGCTGCTTGCATAACCACAATAATAAAATTATTTGCTGCAAGTGGCTCAGCAAAGCTGCATTACAGAGAAATTACACAAAACTTGAATATAACAACATATGAAGCCATAATGAATAGTCCGCATCGTTTTTGGAGTGTGTGACTGACATCCATCGTCAGCTTCAAACGCAGGTTGCCGCCAGCCTAAAATAGAATCTACTAGACTAACTTTGCTTGGACCAGTCAAGCAGCTCGCTGTGGCACTTTCAGAGCACCGACACATTTACTTTTATGAAAAAATGTGAAAAATATTACGAGACACGTGTTCTCGGAAATAAATTTATTCTAGCTCTACCGCATGATCCAGTTGCATGGCATAGTGGTATCAGCGGATAGAGCATACACGTCCCATCATACATGGGACTGAAGAATAGACGCCTCATGTCATCGTCTTATGTGGCATGAATTTTAGTAATAAAACGCATCCTGTATTCTACAAAGCTGTTGCCATAATCTTTCCAGCTGATATTTGCACATCAGCACATTGCATGGACTCTTTAGTAAAACGAGCTTTTGGGCAAGTTGGTTACTTTGCTTCCACATAACTGCAGCGTAAAAAATTACGAGCACAAAAAAGGGGAGAAACACATTGTTTGCCGTCATCCGTGCTGAGTTTTGAGAGGACACTTCTCCATTTTCCTCAATGCATGTTTTAACTGACGCAGCAACTCGGCATGCGGGACAGAGTAAAAAAAGTCCGCTACATCTACAGAAAACATGTATACCCGATATTTTCCTTGTTCCAGGTAGGCTGCGACATCCTTCAAATTTTTGGCAGCGAACGGATCATGTATGTTAACCTTTTGCAAACGCTGATACAAGCTGACCGGGTTTTGCCAAAAGCCTTTATCGCTCACGATAGCAATAAAGGATGATAGCAATTTTGTAAGTGATGTGTCAGTAGGCTTCTACATTAACAAGTTGGCATTTTTGAGATCTGTCTTTTAGGTTATGATGAATGCACACGTGTATCGGGGCTTGTCGTGAATGTACCTTGCGCCCATGCGCGGGTTTTTTTTCTATAAATTAGGGGGCCAGCCCTTGAATAAACCAGTTCATAGTTTGCGCTCGTCCTGTGCTATGTGTTTTTCTCTTTTGTGTTGTGGTTTTAGCGCAACATAACACGGCTTCTCTAGACGATCACCAACCAGCCCGACAACACCTCTTGTTAAACCAAAACGTTATTACCCTTACTTGCTTACTCAGAACAGCAATTTGTGAACAAAGCTGTGCCCATAGCACCCAAGCTACTCTCATGTGCTGTCACATGCACCAGATACCTCTCAGGGTACATCTACTAGGGGCTGCATAGTGGTACCATTATTGGGCTGTATATTGTATTGAGGCCCAATAAAGCACAGTGGGCTAATACTGCATATATTACGTGCCTTGTGAGCAGCAAGTTGTATGGTAGATGCACTGCTTATGGCTTACAGAAGAGAATAAAGTAGCAACCTGCCATAAGAGCTCAACATGTGAACATATGTGCAAATTGCACAGCAATAAAACATCCTTAACTTCCTGCCAGAACACAATAATATGGCAGAATGTTTGTTTCCACCCATCAAACTTACTGTCCACATAGTGAACCTCTCCCTCGGAATAAATTCACTCTAATGAGTACTGTAGCCAAATATTACATATACAATGTGAGTTGTGTTCATTTCATCCCCTTTTCAGGGATTTGCCTAATGTCACAGTACTCACCATTCTGCAGACATCGGCATAGAGGCCATGGTCATTAAGGGACATGCCTTTGCGACGTGCAAGAAGACGCATGGACCGGTTGAAATGCGCAGAGCCAGTGAAGGCTAGTAGCGAACATGCAAACTCCTCCTGGGACACCACAAAGATGTCTATACGGCGGTGCTGAAAAGACAGGCAGACAGCTGTTTACAGACAGTGAAGCAGGGCAAAAATAAGAATATGAATTTTGAAAGGTGCACCTTTGCACAATGTTATTTTCCACCAGTGTGAACTAAATATGCATTAAAGTACTAAAAATTATTAGGTAAAGCTAGAAACATGAGCATTCAATCTTGTTGTGGAAGCTAAATTTCCACATGCAATGTATGAAAACACCTTATTTTTCTTACAAGGCGAATAGTGCAACAAAATGAAAAGATGTAGAAACACCTGTCCTGTCAGTACTAGTCCTATGTGTATATTTTCTTTGGGTTCTTGTTTTTCTGTGCTGCATGATTTAGACCAACACACCCAACTTTCAGTTTTTCCTGCGCAGTTTATTTTTCCCACCAAGATGTTCAGCATACACTAATAACTACCTGTACGTTTTTTTTTCTAATCTGAACTCAACCCTCAAAAGCAAATTAATGTTTGGAAAAAAATGCAGCACCCCAATCAAGTCACCACATCCCGCAGGAGCAAAATTGTATTCAAGGAGAACTCTAATTTGGGCTACTTGGTTCATAATTCACTAAGAAAATAGCGCAAAATACGGGAACAAAAGAGAAACATACAAGACAGGGCCAGCGCTGGTCCTGTCATGTTTGCTTCTCTCTTGTCCCCGCATTTCACGCCGTTTTCTTTGTGAAGCAAAATTGTGGAAATTTCTCCTTCCATGCACACCTCTCCCCCATTTCTGTTCTACTGAACACAGACTGTTGTCGCAATACACACCACGCTCTGTCATCATACTGTTGCATCAAAGTAATAAGACAGCTATTGTATTTTCCGGTATGGTATATAGTCTGCAAGACTCATCAAAGGTTATGCGCAAAACAGACGACACGAAGACAGAAGACACGACAGGATAAGCGCCAAGCCAACTAGCCGACAACAACTCTTGCTGAAATGCGGAACTCAGCTTTGGCTCAAGAAAAATTTTCTTTGCACTAGATTATCCGCACCCGGTACGTACTCCACACCCACTGCGTTATCTGCACCAAGTACATAAAAATTGTGTCGGGCATCTCATGCTGTATTGGGCAATATTAAAAAAATTTCATTTGTTCACACCTACAGGCTGCCTGCATATCCAAAAATTTTAACCTTTCAATATGTATAGCTTGTGGGCTGCATACCGGAATTTACAGTACACTGCTGCATATACTTAGCATTCCTACAGACAAGTTTTTCCTCCATCAGCAACACAAAAAGGGGACCAATGTGAAAATAAAAAAATACAACACTGCCTCACCTTACTACCCATTCCAGGAAGTCTGCAAACACCCATGTACTTCAGACTGTTGCCCTCATGTGGTACAGCAAGATCATCGGTGAAAAATGCTACCCAAGCACGCATAAAAACAAAAGCAAGTTCCACATGTTAAAAGAAGTCAACACATGCATTTCAAAACACTGCATAAACAACTGCTTCAGGACTGCTTAACCTCCTTCCAAAAAATTAAAATCCTTAAATATACTGAGTACCGTAGCTTAAAACCATGGACAATAAAACCCATTCCTACGGTAACAACTGCACTAAAGCATTGTTTTACTGTTTTTTTAATGCACTAATTTGCAGGCTGAGGTGCAACTTGATTTTTTTTTTCACATGGCACATTGAATTATTCTGAGAGTGATTTTGCATTTCATTACAGAAGGGAAGCAGCCGTCACATTAGAGACAGCTTCTGAGCTTAACGCTGCACAAATAATAAAGGCAATCTACATGCAGCACAAACCATTCCCCATTCACTAACATCATACAAACACAGAAAGGTGCTCCTGGAAGATAATTAAAATGCAATAACTTCACAGTTCATTTGTAATGATAATGCAGTCAGTAACATGCATTGCACTACAACATGTGGCAAGTGTACCTGAATCGTACCAGACACAAATTCCAGTACAATAATTATACACATCATGTGTTTCACTTTTACCATTCGCAACTGCCCCGTGCATGCAGTCTTGTACCTTTTTGTTTTTTTATTTGTCACTGTAATATCTTTTGCATTGTATTTTTTTTTTTGTCACTCCCATGTCAGCCTACATTCAAAATAAATTGTTCTTTGCCTGTATGCAATAAGCTGTCGATGTGAGTGGCAGCACTATTGCAAATAAAAACCAAATGTAGCCAGTCATGTGCCGTTGTGTTTTACTATTTCCAACAGCACTTGCTCTGCATTAAAATAAAAAACCATGAAAACTGACCACTTGTGCAAGATGCTAGCACACCTGTGAAACAAAATAGCTTTTTGGTTAGAGTATATAACAAGGTAAAGAAACCCAATGACGCATATGTTCAAACTAAGCACGTGATAAGGAAGTAATTACCCATTAGCATCCACCCAAGCGTAGCTACACGGCTACAAAGGAAAGCTACACAGCTTCTACAGAAACTTCATAGTTGAAGAAAAATGTGTCCTAGTCCAGGCTATGAACCCAGGACCACCACCTTTCCAGGGGAAGTCACTCTGCCAACTGAGCTAACCAGGATGGCTTGCAGGGCAAGAGCGAACTGATCAACTCGAAGTGGGATCAGTATTGATGAGATGTTTAGGGGAATCCCGCAATGTGGAGTATGTTTGTAATAATGGAGTAATCACTCATTAGCATCCACCCAAAGCAGCCATATGGCTACAAATTAAGGAAGGCTATACAGGTTTCGGAGGAACTTTGTAGTTGAAGAAAAATTTGTCCTCTTCCAGAGTCCAAACACCGGACCACCGCCTGCCCAGGGCAGTTGCTCTACCAACTGAGCTACTATATACTGCTGCATTATAAGTCGACTCCGAATTCAAGACAACCCTCCACCTTGCAGCCCTCGCTGGACAAAAAAAAAAAAAAGTTGTCTACAAATATAAGTTAGCACCAGTGTTGTAGGCGTTACCGAAAAAAAGTAACTAAACATGTTACTCGTTACGTTAACAAAAAAGGAACACGTTACCGCCCTACGTTACCTACAAGAAAAGGTAACCCGTTATCTTTACCGTTCCCGAAAAAAAGTACCGCATGTTACTTTGCCGTTACTTCATGGATATAAATTTTAAGTTTTCATCACCTTAAGAACTTACGATAACAAATTTATAAAGATCACATTTTCATATATAACATCTAGCCCAAACAACGATTTTACGCGATATCCTGATTTAATGAGAATAGTTTGCAGAAATGTGCAGGAGCTTAGCAATGTTATAGTGGCGTAAAGTTGCCTGTAGAGTTACAAGTGTTGGATCCTAACTCTGTTGCACATGGTGAAGCCATCTTCTGAATGTGGCATTAAACACAAAATGACACTCCATCATCAATTCTAACTTCACAAAGAAAACATTGCCGAACTCCCAACAAATTTAGAGTAATTCTGAAAAATGTGATGTTCCAAAATGCTCGGCATGCTTCCACTCTGTAGAGAGCTGTGTGTGTGAGTGGTTTGGGAAGGGGAGGTAGGTGAAGGCAAGTGTGTGAATGCGTGTTCGTGCAGGTGTTTCGTGCTTTATGGCTATTGTCTTTTCTTTAGTTGTTTGCGTTGTCAAGGGCAGCTGTTTTCTGGAATGCATGCGAGCCCCAACAAGGGTTGTCGGGAGCAGCTGTACATTCTATTTGTTTACATCACTTTAGGTGCTCTGCGCTTTTTCTAAAAAAAGGGGGAGGAGTGGGTCACAACTGGAACAAAAAGAAACTAGTAACGTGACACCCCACGTTACCGAAAAATGTTAACGTAAGTACGTTACCCATTACAGTTCCGAATTGGTAACGAGTACGTTACTAAGTTACCGAAAAAAGTAACGCGTTACTTGTAACGCGTTACCGACAACACTGGTTAGCACGTACACACCCCACGATCCTACGCTCCTTTGCAGTGCTTGCAGCTCAAAGTAAAAAAAATGCATAAAAGGCCAGCAGTCAGAGGCAAATGGAGATCAGAGGCAATGAAATGGCGCTCCATCCTGCCTTTCATACTTGGGTGTGGCTGGCTGACCCCCGACAAACTGAGCTGCCAAAAGTCCGGAAGTTTTGAAATCTGGCATGATATGTTCTCTGCAGTTTAATTTTGCTCTCGCGCTGTCTACTGCTAGCCAGGAAGAGCAACTGCCAGTGTGAGCAAGCCAAGTAAATGGCATGCAATTTGAGTTTTCGTAATGGAAAAGATTTTCACACTAACTTTTTTTTTTCTTCTTGTGACACATGAAACTCCATGCATTGTGCTGGGAATGGGTACTATCATGAGGCATCTCCGCGGCTCAGCCAAAACTATATCTTAGACCCCGTAAATATGTCAACTCTGCATGTAGGACAACCCTCCAATTTCAGATGGCCATTTTTTGGAAAAAAAATGTCGCCTTATACGTGGCAATATATGGTAACCGGGATGGCTAGTAAATGGCAGGGCGAGAGCGAATTGATCAACTGCTCGAAGTGGGAACAGTGTTGGCCCAATGTTTCAGGGATTCCCCAAGTTGTAGTAGATTTGTGACGAGAAAGTAATTACTTATTAGCATCTACCCAAGCTTAGTCATACAGCTACAATGGAAAGCTGTATAGCTTTTGTAGCTCTGTGGCTGCACTTGGGTGGATGGTAATGAGTAATTACTTCCATACTGCAACCCTACTCCACCTTGGGGGATACCCCTAAACATTGGCCCAAGTATACGATGTTTCTAGTCAAAAAGACCAAACGATCTCTTGAAAACACAAATGGAACATATTGGAATCTCACTGGTTCAAACTGGCTCCAAATCTGATTTCGACAGTTCAAATTGGTCTTTTTTGATTAGGTTTTCCTTTGAGGTACTCCAGGTTACGCGTAAAACACATTTTGGTTTTCGGCATAAGTGTATGCAGCTTCCACTGATTTTGTGGTAATGTGCATGTGCAACTAAACAAAGTAAAGGCAGAAAGTGTAAATATAGGTCACCACTGTCATGGAGAATTTGAAGTATCCTGCAAAGTACGCCTTTGTGAGACCTGCCGTCAGGATGTGTGATCAGGATATCGACATCGCCGCACATGGCCCTGCCTCTGCGATAGGACCCACATGGAACAACCTCGAGTCCAGGCTGGACAGACAGTGCAGCTTTGGCCACCTGCGGTTGGTACAGTATTATCAAAACTTGCCTCGTTAGTGCTCTTACCATACGCACCATGTCTGCAATCAGGCCTGCTTCAGCACGTGGCATCTTTTCAAGGAAGTCATCAAAATGTTTGAGACCGATCTTTTGTTGGCTGGTCAGATTCCCTCTGGCAGCAAGTTCTTCCAGTGAGTGAAAACCCTAGTCACAAGACACAATAACACACAACCAGATTGTGATTGGTGACACATTTCGTTTCCAGATACAGGATTATATGGCCTACTGCACAAAGCACATAAATGAGTGAACACCAAACTGCTACATGGACAGCACGACAGCGCAATGTGCCAAAGATGGGGCTCATTGCAAGTTAAAAGCAGAGCTCACCTGTTGGACCCACTTTTGTGCAGTGGATGGACCAGCACCCCAAATTTTTGTGAACAGATTCTGTGAGACTAGATTCTCCTGGCTCTGGAATTCTTCCAGCTTCTGGAGCTTGCCCTGCTGAACAATCTCCCATATCTTATCTGCTAGTCTTTCACCAATATTCGGCAAGGATCTGGCTTCCTACACGAAAGGAGAAAGGTAAAAAATATTGCATGCAAATTTCAATATAAATTTCTTGACAGTACTGTTTGAATACCATGAACTTTCACCAGGTTAGTCAGAGAATCAGATGGACAACATGCATAAAAAAATTACGGGCACGTACAGTACGTGATGTGACAAACCTGTGTTTGAAGTACTGGTTGTACATTTTAGTGCGAAAGCACTACTTCACGGGGTCAAACCCTACCAACCAAGAATCTTGCTGCGTCCCTGACCTTGAGGATGCAGAAATAAAATATTGCCATGAATGGGTTTTGAACCCGCGGTGGCGTGAACAGATCAGCTTCGCTGGCCACTGCACAAGACCACTGTGCTATCGCTGCAGCCGATCACGCCTCGTGTTATACTGCAACACACACTCGCGCTGTGCATTGCACACAGTTTTCTTCATCAACTTCCATCTGCGGTTCGAACAGATCAGATCAGCTTAACCTCGATCAGAGCTTAATCCAAGTCTAAAATCGTCGCCAGACGTGCCAACGACCCAGTAAAGCAAAACCATGAGCCAAACAGTCTAAACACATGCTTTTGCACGTCTACTCAGTTATGTTAAAACCCTAGCAATTTTTTCTTTTACGCTGATCGCCTTCCCACTGTGTGTAGCCTGATTCGGCCATTGCTTTATTGTTCCAGTGCTATTTGGGCTTCTGGTGGGTGGATGGTGGGCTCCTCACTCTCCTTCACTAGGGCCTCGGCTTTGGCTTCACACAGTCCACGTCATTGGGTGAAGGGGGTTGGAGAGGAGGCTTTCTGGAGAGTGGGTGAAGGGTGGCATTTCTGGAGGATGGGGGATGTTTTGGAGAATAGTCACATTACTGCTAACACAGACAAAAAATTATGGGGGCACCTATGCAATTCTTATGATGTGTAAAGTCGAGGGCATTGCTTTTGTCGCTGAGTGTGTCACTGAATGGGATGAGCATATTAGAGGGGCAGAGGCATAAAATTTCAAAGGCTAACAGAAAATATTGGTTTCTTCAGTGTATGATAATTCCATCAAGCAAGTTACAATCTCTATGACATGTGTATATGTGATCTTTTGTGCCTTTTCTCTATAGACGTCTGTCATCTTTTATTTTTTAAGCTGAAATGTTGTATATTATTGCTGCTTCATCCTGCCAGAAGAAAGAAGCAGCAACCTTCGTCAAGCTGCTAATTAGCAGCTCATTGTATTTTTGCCTAAAATACAAGATATAAAAAATGAAATTTTATTACAGGCACCGAGTTGAACATCATTTAATATGATTTTCAGTACTGGCAAGCAAGCAGCTTTGACACTTCCACCTGCATGAAAATTGACACCATATAGATTATAATACAAGCAGAACAAAAATCAAGACATCTCTGTGCCTGCCCGTCAAAAAACGCTGACACAGCTGTTTGCCAATTCATGGTGGATGTATGAGCAGAAATAACACAAAGCTGCATGCTGATGCTGACTGAAACAGAAAATGGTAAAAGATGGCTTGTAATCAATCAGACAAGCTATACTCTTGCTTTCCGAGCTTATTTTCTGTACTAGTATGCTTGTAAGTGCACTGTGGGTATGCCTCAAGGTTCTGTCCTTGGTCCGATTTTGTTCTCTCTATATATAATTGACCTACCGCAATTTACCAATCACTTTTCGGTTTTTATGTATGCTGGCGACACTGCTCTTTTATATGCTCATGAGTCTATAGCTGAACTAATCAGTATTGTTAACCAAGAATTAGAAACTTTGCAAAACTGGTTTTCCTCGAACAGGCTTGTTGTAATTTTAACAAGACAGGATGCATTATATTTAAGAGCCCCAGAAAAACAATAACTTCAAATCGGCCTGCAATGCACTGGCTGGGCAAACCAATTTACCCTGTTATTAACACCACTTATCTCGGAGTAATTCTGGATGAGAACTTGGACTGGAAACCCCATATTCAGGCACTTTGTAAGAAGTGAGGTGCAGCATGCTTTGCATCTGTATAAATGCCATCACTACTTTGGAAAAGACACGCCTAAAATTATTTATTTTTCAATTTTTCAAACCCAGTTGTCATACTGCATTGAATCCTAGGGAAACACCTAACAGTCTTATTTGGAGCCGCTTATGGTTTTACAAAAAGGGCAATTCGATTCATGACACCATCTAACTACAACGCACACACTGCTCCTCTTTTTAGGCATATGAATATACTGCCACTTAACTGATTATTTCAGTACAGAGCCCTACTAACAGTACATTCGTGCCTTAAAAACAATTACCCGCTACACTCATCTGTATTCACGCCGCCATCGAGTATCACTCGCAATGCTACATATGGAAATTTCCTTCTTCCAAAGATAAAAAACATCTACAGAGAAAGGACCATAGGCCATGTAGGCACAAAGGTATGGAATGACCTTCCAGACAAAATAAAGCAGAGTAATACTTTTCCTGTATAGTTAAAAAAATACTATAAACTGGAGTTATGTTAGTGTCTTTTCTTATCTGCGTTGAGGCTGTTAATTGTGTTCCGAATTTGTTTTTTGTTGTTCCTGATTGTTGTTTTTAAGTGCATATTTACTGTCTCCATAGGAGCGTCATTGAAAAAATTTATTTGAATTTTCTATTTTATTCCATAAGCCTTTTACATTGATATGGATATAATTTTTTATGCCTGCAGTTAACTACTAAAGGAAATTATTTGCATGAATCCCAACTAGCTTTTAACTAGTGATCCAGATGTTAATGCAATCATGCCTCTGTAAAGATTGTTTGAAAATTAAACCAATCAATCTTTTAATCAAGGCAAAAAACCAGCTCAACTCTGATGTCCACTGCCCTTTAATATATTATTAACAATAACAAAGGGTCCCTGCACACTGCCCTGTGGAATTGCCAAAAGTGACTGAGAGTTCATGAGAAGACAGCAAATGCTGACAAATTGTGTCCCTTATTTAAGCAAGTATGAATCCAGTCCATTAAGCAATCAGGAAGGCTAATCATCTCAAGATTCTGGATTAGCTCTGCAGCATCAAATGTTTTCCCAGAGTCCATGAACATAACATATCTGGCCTGACTTATCAGGCGTGCTGGAAAGGGCATGGACAACTGCAGCTAATTGATAAATGGTAAAAAAGCTCATCATACAACCATAATGGACATGAATAAATATATCACTGCTACTTAAAACAGTTACATGATTGGCTGTGTCCAGCATTTGAAACACAGCATCAGTGAGACTTGAAAAGACACTGTGATTAGCTGAAATAATTTGATGTTTCATTATTCAATGACAGGGAAGCTGATGAGCATGCACATTTGCTTTTTTTTTTTTTGCACCTCAAAACCCTCCGAAACTTCGACAATACAAGTTGGTGGGCGAGTTGGTGTTCACATACGGCGATCCATAACAGCGCGACAGACAGAGCAGAGAAAAAGGGACACTACACAGAGCGCTGGCTCGCAACTAAAACGTTAACTGACCGCCAGCCAGTATAAATACTGCCTTGGTGGCCGGGAAGGATACAAGCACACATGACTTGCGTTACATTCAAAATCGCCAGTGCATCAGGTACATGCCGACGGGTAAAAGTCATGGGGGAAATAATGTCACCGCTACAGCAGGCACAAGTTAGCATTCACAATCAAGGTAATGATTTTCCTTATTTAAAAGCGCTGTAGAGGGAGTACTGAGACATTGTTCTGTGGTCCTAGCTATCAGGTGGACTTCTATTATTTCCCTTGCTTTCACAGAGCTATTATTAGCCTTGCTAGTCGCGGTTCTTTGTTATATCACACAGCATTCCTTATAGAGTGGAAAACAGACTTTTGTGTCGTGATCGTCTTACTTCTCTTCGTCGCCTGTGCAGTGTCTGCAGTGTTTCCTACGTGGCCTGTGATGGCGACACAAGAGACATTATATTCGTGCTCATTTTTAATCGTTCGTTAACACATCGGCCAGTTTGGCCGATGTAGTAATGGCTGAAGGAGTAATTTATTCTCTGCCTCTGTCATGTGGCAAGTGTTACATCGGCAAACTGGCCGATGTTTTAATGAATGATTAAAGGAGCACGAATATAATGTCTCTTGTGTCGCCATCACAGGCCACGTAGGAAGACACTGCAAAGACGACGAAGACGAGGAAGACAATGACGACACTAAAGCCTGTTTTCTACTTTATAAGAAATGATCTGTGATAGCAAATAACGGCGACTCGCTAGCAAGGGAAATAATAGAAGCCCACCTGATAGCTAGGACCTCAGACCAATGTATCAGTACTCGCTCTGCAGCGCTGTCAGATAAGGAAAATCATTATACCTTGTTTGTGAATGCTAACTTGTGTCTGCTGTAGTGGTGACATTATTTCCCACGTATGACTCTTATCTGCTGAAACGTGCCTGATGTACTGGCGATTTTGAATGTCACGCAAGTAAAACGTGCTTGTATCCTTCCCGGCCACCAAGGCAGTATTTATACTGGCTGGAAGCCAATTAACGTTTTAGTTGCGAGCCAGCACTCTGTGTAGTGTCCTTTCTTTTCTGTCATGTCTGTCGTGCTGTTATGGATCTCCAAACTTATTTGGCACATTGCACACACAACTGGGAAGGGCACAGTACTGAAAGTATTACAGTTATGCATTCCAAACAGGCTAGTTAAGTGCTTCTCAATTGTTTAGAACTGTGGTTCAATAGGCGCCTTGAGTTTACCATTTGAGCTTCCTTTTAAGCTGGATTATTATACCCCTGGATTATTCCAGGGGTTGAGTTTCTTTTTTTATCTTTATCTGGAATCAAATTAAGATGTCAGTAGCTACATGAACATCTAAACTCCTTCCACAGCTTTGTGGTATCATTTCCATCAAAGCTGCTGTGACAGAGCTTAAGCTGTCATCCATGGCTCACAAAAACAATTTAGAGTAAGGAACTTTTTTCTTGGAGTGTTGCGCCCATCAACAGGACACAATAACATACCAATTGATAGCCAGATTAGAGATCTCCACAAAAAGAGCAAAAATTTCCAAGTGTTCATGCTCTGCTATGCAACGTGCCAAACTCAGCAAAAGGGGGTGCTGCGCTTCTGCCTGCCCTTTGCAAAGATATACAGTACAGTCTGTACTGTATACTGCAGTATAGAGCAACATGGGGTACCACAATGATCGCAACAGGCACACAGTCACATGCCTGTTACTGGTCACATGATTATCTGTGACCTCATCAATGTCATGTGACCTTGAATCTGTGACTGTCAACATCTATTCACGAGACACTGCACTGACAAAGGTGGATACATGGGTGGTGTGTGTCTCAGTCCTTCGTTCATTCATGTTTTTTGCATTACTCTTATGTCATATATCTTATGCCTTAGACCGTCTATGATGATGAAACTCCACTCTGAAAAGGCTCCCTACAATGGCTTTTATTGCAAAAGTTACAATATACCAGCTCGAAAAGATAAGGTCAAGCATGGAACCTATTACAGGAATGCATGTTGGTCGTTTGACAACCTGTAGCAATCAGTGAGCCAGCATATTGCCATTCAAGTAGTCAACATGTTTCCTTAACCCGCAAGACATTTTGTAGAAAATTGTGTGCTTTACTAAACAGGCAGTTTTTTCTTGCAGTGTGCTCAACCTAGCTCTTATTTTTTTTGTTTCAGGCTAATTTAGCATCCTTCATATTGCAAACAGGGTGCTTTTTTATGCCAACTAGCAATGCAGCACATATTTATTAAAACGGTTAGCGTGGCAGCACGTTACCTGCCATTTTCTTGCAGACAAATTTTGCCACCGCTACTAATGGCAATTTTTTTTCTGAATTTCAAGTGTCATGTACATCTTTGAAAAAGAAACCAGTTCCACAATTCCTGGGGTGCTAGTTCCACAACTGCTGGTACTTTAATAATAATATTTCAGCTATTATGGCAGCTGGTGAGAAATTCTGTACATGCATGTAAAAAATTTACCACTGATGTGTGCCGTCAGAAAATTAACAAACTGACTTCTTTGATGCCTGGATGGATACACCATTTAGGTGGAAAAGTATTTGTTTTGAATCAACATAGTACATGCCACCTAAAAGGGTTAACAACTCAGGCCTGGACCTAGCACAAACCCAAACATCACACAGATAGTATAGTTAGCCAGAGTGGACACAGCATCATGTGGGTCCACTCTGCCTTTGTCTGTGTCTTCTGCGCTAGTTTGTAACTATGAACAACCAAATAGCCTATATCTCTACCCTTATAAGAATTCAGTCATGAGAACATATTGGCAAATTAATGTAAAAGTCACTTAAGAGGACACTGAAGGGTGGACGCATTAGAAGTACATAAAACCAAAAGACATGTAGTGATGCACGTCAAAAATTGCAGTAGCTATGCCAAATCATGTGAATTATTCACCAGCTATGCGCAACATAACATCCATATATGGATTACTCCAAAGCACAACACTACTTTGATGGGATGAGAGCAGTGGCGCAAAGATACGAGGACACAAAGTGTTGCTCACTTTGAATTCTGCCCACTCAGCTTATAACACAAAGCCACTGTGAGCAACAACTTCAGAAGCGCAAGGCATCGTCTGCACTCCTTCCAAACAGTGAGGCTACTATGACTTGAGAGGATGATTTCACTGCACCACAGCATAAAGGGTGGTGAACATTAAATGATACCAACAGTTGATAAATAGGACAGCGAAGAGCCGTTGAACTGGCAGGTCAAGTGGTATCACTTTTGTTCATTTCCTCGAATTCCTTGAGAGCTTGGAAGTTTACATGTCACAGTCATATACTGATGCGTAAGCAAGGCACGAAAGGAATTTGCAGAAAACTACCAATATATACCCCTCAAACTCTTCAGGACCTGTTAACCAAGCATTGGAGGAAATTTAACAAAGGAAATATAACTACAGGCAATCAACTAGCAATGTATTTACTGAAGAGATACAATTCTAAATGAAATTATAGATGATATGAGTAAGACCACTCATGAACAAAGGCAGAGAGATGCATTTGTTGATTTGAAAAAGAAAAAAAAAAACTTTTTTATCGCAATCTCACTACACTTACCGCTCAAGCTTAAGAATATACTGAAGAATGATAAACTTGTCAGATGAACTGGAAGGTGCTTGCCACTAAGGAAAGAGTTCATTTTACTTTTAACAGAATTTCCAGCACAACTTAGCAGGTACGATCAGGCATTCTGCAAGGATCTCTAAAAGACCTTATGCTTTTTGTATTTGTAGCGATAGCTACACTACGGTAGCATTTCGAGCCTTCAGCGCGGCGGCGCGCTATCCTGTGGCTGCGCCGCCACGCTTTCATGTGGCTTCATGTAGTGCGGAGCAGCTGCCGGCAGCGTGGCGCCATGGCTGATCACGTGGTTCGTCACGTGGTTGGTCACGTGACCAAGTTCCACTCGGCCAGCTGTAGCTATCGCATCACTCCAGGTTTAAACAGAGCTAAACCAACGCCAATTTTTCTATTTATATTAATGACATGGATCTTGGCTTTCAGCCAAACATAACAATACAGCACGCAAATTGAACCGTTATGACGACAAACACAATGTTCTATCAATCAGATAAGACTTGGCAAATATTTGGGTAAAACCTGTAAGTGGCGTTAAAGATTCCAAAAGGGCCTTAGGGCCTCTTGCGTGTTGCCTTAGGGAACACGCAAGAGACCTAAGGAATAGGGAAGGTGCTAACCTTGTCGAGCACTGCGCAACTTGCAAGGATTGCACACCGATGTTTTCGGGAGTAAGGATTCCGAGCAGAAGCAAATTAAAAACAACCCGTGAAACGATAGAGGCCTACTATATTAAAAAAGCTGGGTCAGGATGTGTCAGCGATACTTCAGTCTTTTTGTATAATGCAGAAAAGGCGTTCCTTTCAAAGTTTTTGCGATAAAGATGTGACGAGATTCTGTTATCCTATTTTTTTCCTTTTTGGTTCTTTTACGGTGTGCGCTTACGCTGGTCTAAGAGCATTTAAGCTGTGTGTATGTCTCTGATTAAACAGTTGTCAGTCAGCGCTGTGTTTGTCCTTCTTCTTTTCCGTCTTCTTTTCTTTGGCTATATGCCATTGCACTGGAATACTATGAAGGTGATTCCAAAAGGATTTCGATGTGTATGACCTGCAAAAAGAATTATTTCGTATTTTGTTACAAATCTGATACCATACCCCTCAAGAACATAAATGAATTTGAGTACCTGGGGATAGACAGTCATGCCCCATTAATATATATGTAATCATCATCATCAGCCTATGTCCACTGCAGGACAAAGGCCTCTCCTATAACTCTCCAAATAACCCTGTTCTATGCCAGCTAGGGCCGTCTTATCACTGCAAATTTTATCTCATCTGCCCACCTAAATTTCTACCGCCCCCTGCTATGCTTGCCTTCTCTAGGTATCCAGTCCGTTACCATTAACGACCATCAATATTCATATAGGAGGTTGTGGCCAAGTACTACACCAGGGGGGCCAAATCCTGTTCTGGTGAGGGAGTGTGTTACCTGTTCTGGTCACCGAGATCAGGCCGCACCCTTTGCCTGGCTTCCCATTAATACAACCTCTGTTAATATGGACAACTAGAATTATGGACAATTTTACTGGCGACCAAACTTTTTTCACATATTTTGCCTCGTTAATATGGAAATTTGCTGTCCGGGCAATGTAGAGGGTGAAAATGTACAATGTCTATTGGGGTCCACGTAATTTTGTTGCGTTACATTGACAGCGATGAAAACAAAATCTCGAATTCTCCAAACAGATATTTCCTTGCTCATATTTCGAGCCCTGGACAACAGCGAAAAGCAGTGCAAAACTGGAAATACCTTAGTGACAGCTTTTTTTTTTTTTGTGCTCATTTTACAGTGCCAATGTGCCCAGCTGACGTTTGTTACGGTTTGCTGTATTTCGTGAACTGATGTGAAGAATGTGAAGCCGCTTTCAACAGCTGTCAGTGACTAAGTTTGGATATATGTACTAGAGGTTCACGAGATGTGAAGAATCATAGTAGAAGATATGGCATCAGGCCACGAGGTGACATCACACATGTGACGCTTCAATAGCGGCTTCAAAACTGCACGATAATGGTGCAAGATAATGGCGACCAGAATAATTCGCTTGTACTCCCAAGGTTTCGTCCAATTTCCACTTCATTGACTAGCACTATGCACGGAAGCAGGACTTATTTACAGTGTTTTTTATTTGATTTTTTTTCACCAATTATTATTATGGATTACTCACTTCATGAATAGTTTTGCTCGAGAACCAAAGTGTCCATATTAATGAGGCACAACTGTACCTCAAGAAGACCTGAACTGTTTAACTCATGTGATTCACATCTGCAGCAGTGTGACAGAAAGCCTTGGACACTGAAGAAGGAACTATCTGATAAGATGCCACAGGTAAAGCTGACTACATATAAAGTGACAGTAATGCTGCTCCTGACCTATGAAATCCATGTAAGATGAGCTTTTTAGGCAAGTTGATTTCACTCTTCTGGCATAACAGCAATGCAAGGAAACGGCATTCATGAGGAAGGACACATACACATTGGCCAACATTGCACTTACCACTGTTTATCGGTAGAAAGCACACAAACACAAAATCTGTGCTGCACATGAGTGGAAAAAATTAATGAAAACCGGATAAAGAAAGACCTGCCAGAGAAAGTGCATGATCCAATACACACAGAGAAAAAAAAAATCACATGGCAGAAAAGATCAAATTTCAGTGTCCATCTGTGTGCACGTCCATGTGTATATCTCTGTTCATTTTTATGACTCCTTTCTTGTAAGCATCGTTTCACTGCATTGCAGTTATATGCAAGAAGACATGCAAATCATGTTTGACTACCATACAGTGAACAAAGTACAAAAATTGGCAGTGGTTTAGCTCTGGTTAAACCAGCAGTGACGCAATAGCTACAGCTGGCCGAGTGGAACTTGCTCAGTTGAATTGCAAGTGTCTTTCACCACTCCATTTCGCTGGGCGTTCCTTCTTCATCTTTGTCCCACTTGACATAGCGCATGCGCACAGCTGTGGCAGCTCGGTTTCACCGGTGCGCCGCGCCGCCCGCAGCAGCTGCTTCGCATCACGTGACCAACCATGTGACAGCGTGGCGGCGCAGGCACTGCCACGCTGAAGGCTCGAAATGCTACCATAATGTAGCTATCGCTACAAAAAATGTGGGTGGGTCCAAAACTAAGTATTCAGGTTTATTTGTAATGCCTGAACTAGATTGTAGTCTATTACAGACCTTAGAAAATAGATGCCATACTTATGACTAAAAAGCAAAAATGGAATACATGTGACTAGGTCTCTTATTTAAAATCTAGAGTGAGCACTATTAGGTATAACTATGCAGCACCTAGTCGGGGCCCTTCCGACAACACAACAAGGCCATTCCTGTCTTCTGTTGCACACTGCCCGACAAGGTTTTCCGTGGTTGAATTTCACACATTTTCCTCACAGCGGATGATGCACCATCTCTTACACCACAGGCTCCCCAAATATCTTTGAAAGGTTTGGCACAGAAAGAAATGCCAACAATGAATGTTCCACGAGTTGTTCTCACACAGTTTCTTTTTTTTTTCGCAGTGCCCAAAATTGGCAAAAACAAGTTTCAGACCACAACAGCTGCAAAATGGGCAAAATTTTCGGACTGCATGCAAAGGGATTAAAAAAACACATGAAACCTGTCAGACCATTAAAATACAGAATGGACTGTTTCAAGTATTTTTGTTTCGTTCGCCCAATAGATGACAAGCACAAGCTACCAAACAATGATGCGAAAATAATGCTTAAAGGAAAATTGAGGAGAAATAAGACAATTGGCCTATACCGATAAGGTACCAAACTCTAATCACAAAGACATTCTAAGAACAGAGCATTTATAAGCTAGAAAAGACCATAAAATGGAATACAGGTACCAACATCATCGGCTGATTTTGCAAGTAAACTGAGCGCGTCAACACCGATTTTTAGGCATGGATCCCGGAAGTTATGCTACACTGCCATGCACTTCGAAATGGTGGCAACCTGTCCTTTTCACTAAGAACGTCAACTGACAAGAAGATTTTTTAAATCCAGTTTTCTAGCCAGTAAATTTGCATTTTTCTTTCGGACAAACGTCAATATGGCCAGAGAGAGAGAGCCAGAATATCAGTTTTTACTCAGAACAATAACTGGATGATGATGTCCTCAGTGTACCCTAAATGAAGTGATATAATGACTGCTTACTCTGTAGCTGAGTACCAGTTATGATAGTTACCTGTATGCATGTGGTCTTTTGATTTGTTTTACTTTATATGGCCTGTATACAGTATATAAAAGAGTGCAGCAATGGTGTAGAGGTAGAGCATCCGCCTCGCATGCAAGAGAACCGGGGTTTGAATCCTGGTGCCGTGCAATTCGCCACCAGATTTTTTTTTAATCCGCATTTTGATGAAATTGCATAACCAGGCATGGGGTGTGGCCTTATCTCGGTGACCGGTACCAACAACGCACTCCCTCACCAGAACAGGATTTTGCCACCCTGGTGTAGGACATGGCCACAACCTCCTATATGACTAAACCAATTAACCCTTGGCCCCGAGTCCCCAGCGGCTGCAGAGAAACTGGCTGATGAGGTGATTAGACCTGTGATGCAGCGGAGGGTGCGGAGAATCTCTGGCTCTGGACAGGCCACCATTGGAAACAGAACATTTAATACTAGAACCTTTTCCAGTGAGGCTAGTTTAGCAGCGCTGTTTGAGGAACTAGCTGGTATTAAATAGGACTCAATGGGGCTTAGTGAGCTTAGGACACATAAGGCATATACAGTGTTAAAGGGCGTGCACGTACTATGCTATCGTGGATTAGCCGACAGACGAGAACTAGGTGTGGGATTCCTCATAAATAAGGATATAGCGGGCAACATAGGGGAGTTTTATATTATTACAGAGATGATGGCAGTTATCATAATTAAGCTTAATAAGAGGTACAAATTGAAGGTGCTACAGGTCTGCACGCCTACATCCAGCCATGATGACCAGATACCGTAGTTGAAAGCTTCTATGAAGAAGTGGAATCGGCAATAAGCAAAGTAAAAATACAGTACACTACTCTGATGGGTGACCTCAATGCAAAGGTAAACAACAAGTATGCAGAAGACCAGGCAGTGGGCGACTATGGCATAGGCTCTAGAAATAGCAGGGGGGAGTTATTAGTAGAGTTCACAGAGAGGAATAATTTACAGATCATGAATACCTTCTTTGCGGACGGGAAAACAGGAAGTGGACGTGGAAGAGCCCAAATGGTGAGACTAAAAATGAATAAACTTTATAATGCACACTCATCCTGGCATCGTGCAGGATGTAAAGGTCCATGGAAAGGTGCGTTGCAGCGACCACAGGATGGCAAGGTCTCGAATTAGCCTAGTCTTGAAGAGGAAATGGAAGAAACTAGTAAGGCAGAAGCCCATCAACGAGTTAGCCATAAGCAGAAAAATAGAGGAATTCAGCATCTCGTTGCAGAACAGATATTCGGCTTTAAGTGAGGAAGACGACCTTAATGTTCAAGCAAAGAACGATAACTTCATAGGTTTCATTATGTAGTGCACAGTAGAAGTAGGCAGTAGGATGGTTAGACACGATACAAGTAAGTTCTCTCAGAGACAAACGATCTGATTAAGAAACGCCAAAGCATGAAAGCCTCTAACCTCATGAACAGAACTGAACTGGCAGAGCTATCAAAGCTAATCAATAACCAACATAAGAAAGTTTAGTATGGAGAGAATCGAGCATGCTCTAGAGAACGGAGGTAGCCTAAAAGCAGTGAAGAGGAAACTAGGCACAGGCAAAAATCAGATGTACGCGTTAAGAAATAAAGAGTGTAATATCATTAGCAATATGAATAAGATAGTCGAAGTAGCTGAAGAGTTCCGAACAAATCTATACTGTAGTCAATGCAATCGGGATGTTGAGAGAGCCAGCAGCACAGAGCAATGGAACATCCCGCCAGTAACGAAAGAGGAAGTAAAGAAAGCCTTAGGAGCAATTCAAAGGGGGAAAGCAGCTAGTGAGGATCGCGTAACAGCATATCTGTTAAAGGATGTTAGAGAGATTGTGCTAGAAAAACTAGTCACGCTGTACACGCAATGCATTATGGCCTCGACCGGAGCAGAAGCTTGGAAGAACGCTAACATCACCTTAATCCATAAGAAAGGAGATGTCAAGGACTTCAAAAATTAGACTGATCAGCTTACTGTCCGTTGCCCATAAGATATTTGCTAAGGTAATTACTAATAGAGTCAGGTCAACCTTAGACTTCAATTAACTATATGATAGGCAGGCTTTCGAAAAGCATACTCGACAATAAACCATATTCACACAATCAGGTGATAAGAGAAATGTGCAGAATATAACCAACCCGGATATTTAGCACTCATAGATTACAAGAAAGCATTTGACTCAGTCGAAGCCTCAGCAGTCATGCAGGCATTGCGGAATCAGGGTGTAGAACAGCCTTATGTAAAAATGCTCGAAGATATCTATAACGGCTGCACAGCTACCATAGTCTTCCAAAAAGTCAGCAAAAAAATTCCAATAAGGAAGGGTGTCAGGCAGGGAGACATGATCTTGCCAATGCTATTCACCACCTCTTTACAAGAGGTTACAAGAGGATTGCGGACAGTTGGGGATAAAGAGTTAATGGAGAATACTTTAGTAATCTGCGATTCACTGATGACATTGACATGCTAAGTCACTCAGGGGTTGAAAGCATTATCAATAACTCGGCAGGCAGAGCAGAACGGTGTGTCTAAAAATTAAGATGCAGAAAACCAAAGTAATATTCAACAGACTCGCGAGGAAAGAGCAGTTTACAAATGGTAGCGAGGCTCTGGAAGCTTGTGTTAGGGAATACGTCTATTTAGGGCAGGTAGTGACCGCAGATCCAGATCATGAGAAGGAAATAACTAGAAGAATAAGAATGGGGTGGAGCGCATTTGGCTGGTTCTCTCTGACCATGAGTGGCAGTTTACCAATGTCCCTCAAGAGAAAAGTACACGACAGCTGTATCGTACCAGTACTCATCTATGGGGCTGAAACGTGGAGGCTAACAAAAAGGGTTCAACTTAAATTCAGGACAATGCAACGAGGTATGGGAACGAAAATGATAGGTTTACCGTTAAAGGGCAGGAAGAGGCCAGAGTGGGTCAGATAACAAATGCGGGCTAATGACATCCTAGTCGAAATCAAGAAAAAATAGGCTTGAACAGGGCATGCAATGCGAAGGCAAGATGACCGATGGTCGTTAAGGGTAACAGAATGGATATGTAGAGAAGGCAAGCGCAGCAGGGGGCGGCAGAAAGTTAGGTGGGCGAATAAGATAAAGAAGTTTGCAGGGATAAGGTGGCTGCAGCTGGCAAAGGACAGGGTTAATTATGGAAGAGGCCTTTAACCTGCAGTGGATGTAGTCAAGCTGATAAGAGATATGAACTGAAGTTGCACGTACTGTCTGGAGCACATACTGTCGGGAGCAAAAGCGGTCTACACCATGTGTGGCTCGCTGTTTTTTTGATGCCCTTCAGTGCTTATGATGAGCATAAGCACCTGGATGGAAATGAGCAAACTGACATGCCTCTCAATAAAAAAAATTTTGGGGGACACTTAAACTCCACCTGGGTCCCTTCAGCGGACTCTCCACACACAGACATGAACACTGAACGAAGACAATGTGCACTTCATCCTGCCTGCACGCCGTCTGTTGGGGTAGCGGCATAAACCATTTGTGGGGGTTTTCCAGTGGCCACCACATGCGAGTGCCACTGCGTGATCACCGACCATGCAATGGAAATTTCCACTTCCCATGATGTGCCACAAGTGTCCGTGACATCATGGCTTTCCACAGGCACAGAGAATGTCTGACACTCATTAGTATACTGCCCACTACGTGACACACCAGACCAGAAGTGACACCAAACCAAACTGTAAGTGAAACCAGAAGTAACGTCGCTAGACTGGAAGTGGTGTCAGCCAAACTAGAAGTGACACGGCTCCGTTCAGAACTGCACGCCTGACTCCCCAAACTGTCACGCAAGTACAGGGCTGACTGCGTTTTAATGAGTGCGAGAGGTAGCAGAGAAATGATAGCGGGCTATCAACCAAGACGCACAGTTTATACTGTGAAGGACACCTCCGAACGGAGAACACTGAAGTCACAAAGGTGCATTCAACACAGAACGCAGGTTCCGCACCGAAAAATTTATCGAAGATGACGCACACTTCATACTGCTCACGCGCCATCTATTGGGGAAACAGCATGCATCAGATAGCAAAGGTTTTCCACTGCCTACCGCACGCCGGTGCCACTCACTTAATTACTACTTCCGTAATCAGAACCTCTATAACTGTACACATACTCATTAGCATAGAGTCATAAGATACAATTTCACGTGAAAGACCACACAACATACAAAACCCCACATGCACCCAAGCGTGCACCCATAAGTACTTGCACCCATAAGCATGCCTGAATGGACCAGGGGTAGTATGTCTGACTTGTAACCCAGGACACTCAGGTTCAAATCCCATCTAAAATCATTTACTTTATAAATGCAACAACCTTTCATTTGCATTATATGCGTTGTTCTTTAATCACTTTGATTCCACAGATCCCCGTATGACGTCACATTTCACATGATGTCGCATGTGACATTAGTTTCTCTGCACAACGTCGATGGGACGACGACACTGCACAATGCGACCAATGGGTCGCCGCCGCTTTTTCCACTGAATGGGAGCCTTTATGCTATTGCGTAAAGGTGCTGCCAGAAAGTGGCCTTGCAATGAAGTCCAACAAGAATTTGCACTTTTGTGCCTGCTAGTACAGTGTATTCACCACTGTGTGCATCACTCCATTTAACTGTATAATTCTGTTTCTGCATTGCTTTCTCTTCCTGCGAATAGTGCACAGAGTTCTGAATGTACACAAAATGGGACTCATGTCTTGACCCATCCAAGCAAGGAAGCAGTTTGTAAGCATCAGCCTCACGTCTTACAGATGGCCTGCACATGGCATCATGGCCATCATGACAGAGGGCCAGGCATAGCTTCCACAGTGTAAGTAGTAGCAGGTGGCAATAAGGGAGATTAGAAAAATGAGTGGGTTACCACTAAGCTTTATGGTCTCTCACCTGAAAAGTCATATTAATGTTGGTGCAAGCCATCTACAGCATGGAAATAAAGAAGGCCATACCAGTGATATGGCAATAAAATGTTAATTATAATATTCAGTGTGAAGCATGTTGGAACTACGCTGCATTCCAAAGCAAAGTTGCGTTCTTAAACAATGCTTTATTGACACCAATAGACCATTTAGGCACAAATATGAGAGGCCTGCCTTTTTCTCTCTCTCTCTGCTATTAAAAACACTGAAGCAGACACTAACACTTCCCAAATCATGCTGGGAGAACAAAACAGGAAGCTACTGATGATGAATTTTTATGGTGCAAGGGCAATTTTGGCCGGAGCACCATGGCACAAGATATTTTTCGTCCACACAAGGTTGAGTTAAAGACCCATTTTCCAAGCACCAGGCCAGGGGGAAGCTTGTACCCATTGGAAACCGGTGGATGCCAGGCAGCACCGCGAATCGAACCCCACACCTTTGGCATACGAGGTGCACACTCAAACCACTAGGCCACTGAACAAAAAGATGCAATGCCTAAACTCCAGTCTGTACTAGCAAAGATGTTCTAGATATTAACAACATACATACACCATCTACTTGTCTTCTGCCATTACGCATGTTATAAGTGCTTAACAATTTCCCACACTCAGTTTTATGTTCCTTATATATGGCAGAAGTACTACTGTGTCATATCTGATACTGCTGTCTCTTCGTGCAATCTCATTTGCTTGTGCTTATCTGCAACAATGCTTGAACAATAAACTCCTCTGAATCATTCCTGGCTCAATCCAAAGAGCACCATTTTTGCCTACACTGCATGCATGCATGAAGATGCAGTTGTGATCAAAACAGTAGGATGTTCATTCATCAAGATACTCATTTACCTCCCATGTTGCGATTTCAGTGGGATGCCGCTTGAGCTGTATGATGGCTTTTTCATATCCAAGGGCTCTCCAGTGGTCATTTGTACTTTGGAAAGTTTCAACCATGGCCTAAAATGAGATGAGCTTGAGTGATCAAGAGGCCTGATGCGCCAGATTAAGGACATCACCTCCAGCTGGTCTGTGATGTGAGAGTTCTTGTTCACCGGCACATCTGTGGAGGCAACTGCGCACGCCCACTTGTCCTGCACGAAGTAACAGCGTTTCTTCACGGCACATACTCTACTACTAAACGCGAGATAACACATACCGAAACTACTGCCTTTCGCTGTGTCGAGCAAGGCTCAGGGTCCTGAGACGTATCGGACGGAGACGCAGTTTCTGAGCGGCGACTAGAAAGTCTCGCCTTCTTTGGAGGTGCAACGTCGGAGTGTGGGCTACACGCCGAGCCAGCAGTTGACAGTGCTTTACAGCGCAATTCATACGCTGCAGTTTCGAGAAGTAACCCACTTTTCAAACAGTCACTAATCCACGCACATTTCACAATTTTTACTTCTGGCTGCAAGCTTTCGGTGTCCACTATCTTAGACAAGCGCCCTTCGTTCAGCGCCTCCGCTACGACCATGTGCGTGGCCAATTTTTCGTCACACACCACTGCTGCCCCGTGCTCTATAAGTCTGCTTTGGAGAAGTTTTACCCGCGGCCCACCAATACTTGTAGGCACGACAAAAACGCGAGTACCCGCAAACATCGCATACAAGAAGTCAGAGCGGCGCACTGCGCGGGAAACGCTATCAACGTTACGGCAGTGGTTACGGACATACGACTAACCACGACCAGTAGTTCGCGCTATTAACTAGACGGAAAGCTGACGCCACCACCTATAACAGCTGAACGACCTGAACGAGCCGCAACGTAGAGATGGGTCGCTCAGGAGTGAGCCGGATCTTCTGAGCCGCTCTTTTAAAAGAGCGGGTGAGCCGTGGCTCAGTAAAAGTGAGCGGCGGTTCTTTTGGAGATCCGGCTCACTGATCCATAGGACCGTAGTCCCGCGTAGTGATCCGTGCCGAACGGCGAAACTAGTACACTCTACTAGGCTCGGCTCGGCTCAAACATGGCTCAAACAGCAAAAAAATTGCCGGACGTGACGTCCTTTCTTCAAACCGAATGTCACGTCATGGGTTGAAATAACGCTCGCGTTAATTTTGCAGCAGTCACTGCCTTAGCCATTAGCATGTAGGAAGCATTAAGCATTAGCACTAAGCATTAAGCATTAGCATGGAGCCCTTAACCATAGGCCATGTTTTCCAGTGGCCAAGCCGGGCCAACCCAAGTCGATTAAGCTTCTGATACCAAGGCCACTGTACCGACTGTACTTCTAGCCACCATTCTTGTGGTTTGACGCGATGGTCGTGTTGCTGGCCTGTTTGCTGACATACAGAACAGAGCAAAATTCGCTCTAGAAGGAAAGGAAATGAGCGACACACTGACAGAAGCACAGAAGAGACTAATCGAAGAAAATAGGCAGAAAGCTCTCGCCCGCCGAGCCGAAAGACTTAAAGCTGCATCAGCATGTGGTGCACAGACTGACACCTTGTGCTGCCCAACGAGCCGACCTGCGTTGGATGTAGCACAGGTACTACACAAAAATGGACAAAGTGGAGCACTTCCTTTCAACGGACCAACTAGTAGTGGCGCACAAGACTTGAATACGAGAAGTGTTTTGTGTCAGAAGAGCCGAACCACGATAGCCATGCGAAATGAGACGCCGAAAGCAGTTGCAGCAGTTTGCAACATTCCTTCAGCGAAACCAGTGTCCGGTTCGTGCGTCGTTATCTCCGACGATAGGTTCCGAGTAGACGCTCCGTACCACCAACAGATGATCGAAATATTTCGGACCATGCCGTCACGAATGTATGATGCCGAGAAAAAACGTTGGAGTTTTCTCCTCACATGCCACAACCCTTTAATGGATAAGTTGAAATACTTGAGGCCTGCAGTTCTCGTGGCCGAGATTCCTAGGCACGTCTTGAAAGCGTTCACGGAATCGCCGGAAACTTGCGAGGTCAGTCTGGCCAGCCTTGACTGCAAGCTAGAACGAGCACTTCTGCCGTTTCAGAGTGAAGGCGTTCGCACCGCCGTGCGGCGCAAGGGCCGCATCTTGATCGCCGACGACATGGGACTTGGCAAGACTATACAGGGCATCGCAGTAGCTGCTTACTACAGAGAAGAATGGCCAGTGCTTGTAGTAACGCCATCCTCGGTACGGTTTGCTTGGAAAGAGGCCTTCCTGCAGTGGATGCCATCGCTGAGGGAAGAGCAAGTGACTGTGTTAGTAACTGGCTGTGACCAGATTGACCTCCTTCACCAAGTTATCATCACCAGTTACGACCTCCTTACGAAGAAAACTGAAGAACTTTGCAATAGATTTCAAGTTGTCATTCTTGATGAGAGCCACTTTATCAAAAACCCGAAGACAGCGCGGACAAAAGCCTGCCAGAAAGCCCTTTCTAAGGCCAGGAGGGTAGTCCTGCTTACTGGCACACCAGCACTGTCAAGACCAATTGAACTCTATACCCAGATATGCGCTGTGAAACCCAAGTGTTTTCCTAGTATGCAAGAGTTTGGCATCCGTTATTGCAATGGTCAAAAAAACCAGTGGGGATGGGACTTCTCTGGTTCATCCAACATGCATGAGCTGCAGCTCTTTCTCGAGAGAACAGTGATGATACGAAGACTGAAGGCTGATGTGCTGTCACAATTGCCAGCCAAACAAAGGCAAGTCGTGTTGCTTGACCCCTCTTACATGAAGTCGACAGATAAAGTGATGCAGCATATGGCTCGGGAAATGCACAACACCAAGCTTCAGGCTATGGAGAAAAGGGGAGTTTTGCTGGCCTATTTTCATGAAACTGGCATCCATAAAACCAAGGCTGTGTGCAAGTACATAGAGGACTTGGTGGAAGGTGACGAAAAGTTCCTCTGCTTTGCTCACCACCAGGCAGTCTTGGACAGCATCTGTGACCTGCTCACGAGGAAGAGCTGCAGTCACATTCGCATCGATGGCAAGACATCTGCCGAGTCACGCAAGCAACTCTGTGACAAATTCCAGTATGACGACATGTGCAGAGTGGCAGTGTTGAGCATCACAGCCGCAAATGCTGGTATAACACTGAGCTCTGCAAGCCTGGTCGTCTTTGCGGAACTGTTCTGGAATCCAGGCATACTCACCCAGGCAGAGGACAGGGTTCATCGAATTGGGCAGCAGAACTGTGTGGTTATTCAGTACCTTGTGGCAAAAGGGACTGCTGATGACTACATATGGCCAATGGTGTGCAGCAAGCTTGATACACTAGGCAAAGCAGGGCTGAGCAAAGACAGCTTTTACGATGTTGACCTAAAGGTTTCTGCTGATTCAAAGCAGCCACGTTTGGAGGACTTTTTTCCTGCTGATGAGTCTTGGGTAGATTTTATTGATGCAGACAGCACTGATGGCTGTTCTACTGCAAAAAAGACGAAGGTTCATTGATGGTACTTATTTTGCATAAAATTTTTTTATACTTTATTAAATGACTGTACATTTGTGTGAAACCATTTGCAATTTTTTCAAAGGTGGTATCACTGCACAGAATCAGAAAGCAATAGCTATGCCCCTATACAGTAATACAAGAGAATTTTCGCTTTGGTCGGTGGGTGCAACAGCTTGGAAACACTGCACTGTGAACAGAAATTTCCTCGCTGCCACACATGGCTGTGCTAGCCTAATGACCATAAAAATCGTCTGCAAGGTAGTTGCTCTTAGCTGAAAAACCATACATAACACAGCACAGTGATAATGCTCGAGTATTCACAGCCCAAGACAGCTGCGCCGGAACCATGCAAGCTGGAGTTCTTGCAGGATTTTTTTCGTAGAAGTACTTGGCTAGAACAATGTTTCTGTAACCACTCTGATGGACAGCACACATTACTTGATAGCATTTGGGATGAAAAAGACTGTCATGCATCTTGTCAAAATGAACTGTTTGGGGCACATATGCAATACATGCATGTGTGTGGCAGTTTGGAGTGGCTAAAAGCGCTCTGGGTACCTACAACTGGCATTCTGGACCCAATCAGGCAGACCCACAATGCGTTTGCAGCTGAAGTAGATTTCCCGATGATGTGCTTGCAAAAGGCTACTACATTTGTGTCATTATTACCATGCTGTTAAGACAATTTGAATTGTACTGCTGAAAGCTAAGTCGTCAGCCATTGGTTGTGCGTTTCCACTAATTATGAGGTCATTCAGCTCGAGGTCACCCAACTCATGATGCTAGTTTGTGTAGCATTTGTTCGTACTGCTTCACAGTGCTCTGACTGATGAACAAGAGCCTTCCACTAGGCATGTAAAGCTCCACAATGCTGCGCAAGAGGCCGATTTTAGCGTTTAGTTCTGCAGGTGTTAAGAAAATTATGTGGGAAGAAACACTCTGAATAACCAGCTTCAAGCAGTGAGCAGCAAGAGCAGTGTTTTCGGTTTCATCGCAGATAGCCACAAAACTGCACTCGCCGAACGAGTGCCACATTACAATCCTATCGCCCACGTCGGCGTCTCTGAAGAAGAATTGCCCCTTGCGCTCCGTCAGATGCACGGTGACGTCGGATGACGAGCTTGAAACTTCAGGTGGTGCGTTCTTCATATCCTCCACCACATCCTGGTGAACACGTTTAAGGAGATCTGACCGCGTCTTTAGTTCTTCGTTCATTTCGCTTGGTCCCCTGAGTGACTCTAGATCGCTGGAGTCAGCCCCATGGGTAGTAAGAGCGACATCACCGAGCTGTCGCGCGTCATTCCAACCGTAGAACGTCGAATAGATGATTCTCGACGTTTTTTCTGACACCGATGCAATAAAAAACGCCAACACCATGTTGGTGGCCCCGCCAACCGCACGCTGTGGGCGAACAGGGCGTTACTCGACGAATGGCAGGACGGTGTGTGCGGCAGACTCCCGTTCTCCCGTGTTCACGACACAAAAGGGCTTTTAGCCGAAATGCAGCAGCCGAACAATAAGCAGATAGTGCAATCCGCAAAAACACAGTCCCAGCTGATACCAGTCGCAAACACGATTCTCACTCTTTGTTGATCTTGTCAACGAACCACCAACTATGCTAACTACTGCGCTACTGCCTACTGCTACCGCTGCTGCCAGCGCTGTTTAAACAAAAAAAATTAAAATCAAAAGTATATTTGCAAAGCTGTGTTATAAAATGTGATCGTATTCAATAAAATGAAGGCCCCTTGGTTATTAATGGCTGATATTGGTTCTAAAGAGTCAGCGCAGAGGATCATGGGAAAGTCGTCTACTACCGCTACCTGCCGCTACTTCCGGTTTCAACTTTTTTTCGTCTGCTTGTCTTCCTCCATGCCCTGCTGCTTGCTTGCTTCCTGGAAGTGGCTGTGTAATATGACTTGTACTAATTTACGCTCCAACATCGCTGATTGTACTACATCAAAGCAAGACCACCGCGACGTCGATTCTGCTTCGTAGTGTGTTTTCGCACGAAATGCACCCAAAATAACGTAAATGGTACGAGGCTTAAAATATTGAAGAAAATTTGGAAATGGCATCTCGATGACAACCGAACCGTGCCGTAAGGGAAGGGAGGAAGGTGGGAGTGAAACAAGAAAGAGAGAAAAAGGTGCCGTAGTGTAGGGCTCCGGAATTATTTCGACCACGTGGGGATCTTTAACGTGCACTGACATCGCGCAACATACGGGCGCCGTTGTGTTTAAATTCGCTTCCATCGAAACGCGGCCGCCGTGGCCGGGTTCAAACCCAGGAACTCCGACCGCTCCGGCTCAGTAGCTGATCACCCTAACCACTGACCCACTCAGCCACCGCAGCGGGCGCGTATGCAGTGCGATGTGTTGAGGCGCGCGCTGTGTGCACAGTGGCATGAATCCATTTTGCTAGCCCATCTGGCAGCCTTTACACGCTGCGAGGAAAATAATCTGTCATATCTGACGTTTCATCCCGTCGTAGCGTGGCTGGCGTGGCTAAGACACAAATATGTAATGACTAACGCGTTAAGCTATTTTTCAAACGCATGTGAAACCAATTTCCGTGCATACTCAGAACAGCCAGCTTGCCTACGCTCGCATCTTATAACCACGACAAAACACAATTTCTGCGATCAGGACACGTTCATACGCAGCACAAGCTGATCTTACGATGATGTTGTGCAATGTGCGATGTCGTAGCGTAAATTAATGAGTGAATTAACGATGCACGCATGCACAGCGGTTGTTCAAAAAGCGCGGGAGAAAATTGGAACGAACCGAAAGTTGCTGGCAGATAATTTTCCCATGATTCTTTGCGTTGGAAACGCACCTCGCCTTTTCAAACATCTGGTGGTCTCGGCATCCACCAATCGCCTTCGTCGGCATTCGTCCTGCGCCGTCCTTGTGCGCAGTGGTGCGCGCGTCGACCGCGCGCCGTCTGCACTCGCACGTGGTTCCGATTTCAAACGCTCAAATTGCGGAGCGCCGGACGTAAGGACGACAAAGCGACCTGTACATCTTAGCGAGAGACTGCGTCAGCTAAAATGTACGCCGTGCCTACAGTTATTTGGTGAGTAGCTTGAGATGTCAACGTTGCGCTTGAGATTTTTGGCTTTAGCAGAATTTTTTGCGCTTAGTTAAGCGTGTCTGTACTGCAAATTTCTTGCACTCGTAGCGGTATCGAGTTCTGCTTCTGAACAAAGGTACGGGGTGTTTGAATTTCAGATGCGTGGCTGCAGCTCGGCCTGAAAGGAGGGAACTCCTGTCTGTGCAATTTCGATGTATTAGTACGACCTAGGATGTAGCCGTACCCCATGCAGTCGAAATTTCCAGAGCGCTTCACTACGCCGTCCCTTATAGCTTGAGTGGCTTTGTGACGTTAAAACCCCATAAAACAAGCGGGAAAATAATAAAGTTCTGTACTACGACGCTCGGGATGAGCTTTTTGCGTGACTATATACACTCTGTCACGATGGCAAATGCCGCGCGTTTGAGCAGTGTTGTTGTTTGGTGCCTTTTCATACTCATTTTTCAGCGTGGACACCAGTGATTACATGCGGAATGGCGACTTTGAGCCAACGCGTTTGGACGCACAGTATGAAGCTGTGAAATTTGTTTTCCACGCCAAGACTCGATCGCACCGAGAAAATAAGGTTGCACTCCTGACACTTGCAAGGTAAGCGTTGATCTACTAATTAAATCTTATGCAAGCTATTGAAGACGCCCACGGATACTGAACCTAACATTTAATATGTGCCAGCCCGCGTAGGCGTTCAATGAAGACGCTGGTATATATCCTGGCTTAGTGCTCAGTTCGATCGAGTGTCACTGCAGCCCCAGAGAACCATATTTAGAGGATATCCACAAATGGTCCCAATATCAAACATCATTTTGAGAGGCCCATCAAACATCCGTTCGAGCATTTACAAGAGATCATCTGTTAGTGGACATCAATTTGACTTGCATTTTGTGATATGCTCAGAATGTTACTTTGTGCACATCGCTGAGACTCTAACAGTGGACTTTCTGTGGACGTCAAGACAATAATTAAAATGTTAACTAATTATGCTTAAATAATTAGTTAACATTGAAGAGCGAAAAAAATACTGCAGACTAGCTTACGCGACTCTAAACAAACTTCATTTGGTCCCATGTGGCTAGGATATTCCGTGATTTTCAAAAGCTTGGTTACATTTAGCTGGGGCACCTCGTATATGGATTGCCTGTGAGGTTATTTCTGCATTTAACTACGTTTACATATGCGATCGTCCATCCGATACATCTATGAAATTGCCTGGGATGTCATTTTTTTTTATTTCACCAGAAATTAGCTTTGCATTTTGTTGATTAGATGCGCACAATGCAAAAAAGCCATCACGCAAAGCTCACTACATACTTGTGGGGTCGTTGTGCAATCGTCGCAGAAAGTAATCAGCAATGAACGCCAGTTGCTTTGGAAGGCCGGCTGACCACACTGTGCAGTACATTAACTGTGTACAGTGCTCGCACTCCTCTGATGGACTTCTCTAACAGCTCAGGGCCTTTTGCTCCGTTTCCTTCCTCAGATAACCACATTACATGCTGGTGCCCTAACACATAATTCTGATAAAAATTTGCATTGGCCTAATATATGTTTTCTGTACAAGTCCCCTATAGCTATTAGTCTGATATGAGTTTGTATCAGTCTAAGAGGAAGAAACATGAACATTTGAAACAATAATAATTGTGGTCTTAATGAACAGAATTATAATGTTGCAGAAAAACCGGCGAAGTTTTACACGACACATAATGGATATCTAGTCTTAATATATTTAGAAAGGTTTGCTTTGCTGATCAACAACTCACCATTAGTAGATATGGCTGCTCTGTTCAGAGGGGCTAGAAAAGCCCAATGAAGGCCACCTATTTATATGCAGTTAGTAGAGTGTGCGAATCCTGCCTGTCCTGGCATAGTGTACCCAGAGGACATGAGTGTGTGTGTGTGGTACGAATAGAAACCTATGTCATGGTGATAGGCCTGCAAATGCTACCTAGCTCCTAACATCGATGGGAATTTCATCATATTCAAATCCTGAGAGCAATAGTCTAATAATAAATGCATGCAGCAAATAGAAATATCTTATCAGATTTTACATTTCATGCATTTCTTATTACATTAATTGCGCATCAGTCATTGTTAAGCAAATATGCTATAATTTCTGCTATTATGTACAATTTTTACTAGGATATCCAGCACTACCCTTCCAACATGGACCTGCCCAAACCCCCTGGGGGCCCCAGGGTTGTTTGGGCAAAGGGGTTTAGCACTAAACCATGCATCTCCAAACCACCCAAGCTTCCTAGGAGGCGTAGCTTGCTGGCAGACATCTCTTAGGCTGACTCTGCTCAGCAGTGACTGTGTTGTCGAGATTTCGCAGCATCGGCACTTGACTCTGTAGGTACAAGTGACAGCTGTGAGCGAGAAGATGCCATACATTTAGTCTTATTTTAGTTCGGACAGAAATGACTGTTCCTCCCAGCACAAATTTAACTGTCGGCAAGTGCCCATCTGTAACTTTTGTTTCCGCCGTTGCCGAGGAGATTGATGATGATTATAGATTTTTATGGCGCAGCCCAGTAAAAGAAAACAAATGAAACAGATTGGCTTTCCAACTGGCTTCAATTGGTTCTAGTTGGACTGAATGGGTTTCCAACTGGTTCCACTTGAAACGGTGTTCCTACTGGATAGTCCAAATGGACTATGCAATTGGACCAATTGAGTTTCAAACTGGTTCCATTTGGAATGGTGTTCCAATTGGACAGTCAAAATGGACTCCCGACTGGACCATTTGAGTTTCCAACTAGTTCTAATTGGAATTGTTGCTGCAGCTAGCCTGAATAGAGTTCCAATTGGACACAGCAGTAGTCTGGTAATACACGATTCCACGGGATTCTCAGTTGAATCAGTCTTCGTCATCTGGTGAGCCCAATTGGTCTTACCAACTGCATCCAACTGGTCTGACTAACTGCACCCAATATATTCATGTTAACAATTGAAAAACATGGCATATTTGAAAAATATGGCAATACTAATTAGGTTATAATTAGAACTATCTACTGCTTAATCTGCTAAATTGTATACATCATTTATGCTATTCCTGCAGTCGAAAATGAATTAAATAACTATGCTTAACTGGTAAGCGCGCCACTAACCCCATTATGGGAGTCCCACATATGGGATATATAAGCTGAAGCAAAAGTGCATTGTGTACGTGGATATGTGTTGGGCTTATGTTAGGTGTGTGACTGTACTACCTGGTTCTTGAGTGTAATGTATGATTCATTTGATTTCTGAAAAAGATTAAATTCCTTTAAAAACTTGGCATGAGGTAGAACATCTCAGCCTGCAGTCCTCGCAGATCAGTGTTTCTTTTGCACCTTAATATCTCTCACATTGTGCACTTTGTACAGCTTAATTAATTGGGTCATGGACTTTGTGAAAGTTTCCTGGATGCAATAATTGCCTGCATGGGACCTAACGGGAACTGTTATTCGAGTTGGGTCAGTTGGTCCAACTGGTCCAGTTGTGTACTAATTCACGATTGGAAATTGCAGTTGGTACCAATTGGAAATTTCCCAATTGGATTCAATTGTTTTTTTTTTAACCGGGAAGGGCATCTGTGGCCGAAGAGCGCCATGGCACAAGGTGTTTTTGACTACTCACGGGGGGGTCAAAGACCCATTTCCCAAGCATTTCACTCTAAAGAAGCTGAGCACCAGGCAGGGGAAGCTTGTACACATTGTATCACCAGTGGGTACCCGACTGCACTGGGGATCGAACCCCGCACCTTCAGCATGCGAGGCGGATGCTCAACCACTTGGCCACCACTGTGGTGCCGAGGAGATTCGCTGCTTTCAGGGCCTCTTTGAAGGTAGCAGGTACACTTTGAATGATTCTGTGCCACTGGCAGTGTAGCGGGCACAGTTATGTGCAAGATGGCCCTGGGTTCACCTTGGCACTGCACTGTGCATTATGAACTTGTCACATTGGTCAGCGCAGTGTTTCATCTTTTCTCTTCCCTTGGCCTCATGCCGTTCGTTGCACTGCAAATAAAAGAAAACTGCACTGTGGAGTAGCTTAAAGTGCTGCATGCAAGCAGTTGATCTTTTTTCTAACTGGAAAGTTTAGCATTAAGAGTTCTGTAGCTTTGAATACTCATTTTTTGCATTGTAACGCATGAAACATGTATTCTAGACTTTTTATTCTCCTGTTTCCCGACTGGATATATTTAATATTTTCGTGACTTCGTTTTTTCTTTCGTAAGCAACATATATTCTGTTTCTTCATTGTGTCATTGAGAAGACAATTCTATTACCGACACTGTGATTTGCTGCAATAAAGAAAAATGTTTAGGTTAATGTGTGAAAATGAATTTTTATGCACACCACCCTAAAATTGCCTATCTTCCCATGGTAAGGAAAGAGTTAAAGGCCTATAGACATCTAATTTTAGTTGCATGTTTTGTTCTTTCAAATAATGCGTTAGACATTAGAAAACATGGATTACCATGTCGTATTTGTCTAAAACCACTATATAATTTGTAGTTGAATATTTTTTCTTGTGCTGTTCAGTTTCATTAACTGAATGACGGCTGTGACGTTTAGCTGGTTTTAAAATCACGTGAGGCATCAAAAAAATGCCAATAAATCTGCTGATGCATCATTTGTAGTCACTCCAGCTCTTCAAGAACACTGATTTAAGAACACTGATCTAAGTGTTCTAGTGAATTAAAACTATGTATCAGTGTTTACATCGCAGTTTGTCATGCCTCACGTAACATAAATGCCAACTACACGTTGCAACAATTGTTTAGTTGCTGAAACGGAAACAGCATGAGAGCAGAAATTAAATTATAAATTATGTAGCAGTTGAGACTAATACCACATCGTGATCCATGCATTGTAATGTCTAACGCATCACTTGAAAGAAGGAAACACTATAACTCAGAAGTACTTGTATTTGGGCGTGTTGGTTCATATCTTTTCAGGAGGACACAGGGGCGCAACAAAAACACACGGACATAGAAATAGACAGGGACGAGCGCTTCGTCCCTGTCTACTTCTATGTCCGTGTGTTTTTGTTGCGCCCCTGTGCCCTCCTGAAAAGGAAACACTAAGCTGAAATTTTGTTTTTGTAGTCGTTTAAAAGTCTGATTCTAGGAATCCATGCTTGCTCTCCTTTCGCTCAGGATAATGAAGACGATTGGAGTGGCTTCGTTTCAATGGAGGCAAAATGATAAATGCCTGCGGTCTGAAATAAGCTGGGCCATCGACTATTTTGTGCCCATAAATGAGTGTTGCTTTGGTACTTCAGAAAGCGCACACAACTAACCAATAATTAACCAACTTGTATGTCCTAAAGGGTGGTGCTCACTGGTTATGGTGCTTGGCTGCTGACCCAAAAGACCCATGCTGGTCGCATTTCGATGGAGGCGAAATGCTAGAGGCCCATGTGATGTGCGATGTCAGCGGACGTTAAAGAACCCCGGGCGGTCGAAATTATGCGGAGCCCTCCACTACAACGTCCCTCATAGCCCAAGTCGCTTTGGGACATTAAACTTTATAAGACCATAATCCTTTTTCATTGATGTAGTCTCACTGTGGTGATGGAGTATATGCTGCACTGCCTCTGGTGTAGTATGGAGTTGAACAACAGAAACCGATTTCTCTGGAGTCTTATATACTTACAAGTAGTGCAGCCTCATTACATGCCGAGGAAATGTGTTACAGGGCCACACTACAACGTCCCTCATAGCCCAAGTCGCTTTGGGACATTAAACTTTATAAGACCATAAACCTTTTTCATTGATGTAGTCTCACTGTGGTAATGGAGTATATGCTGCACTGCCTCTGGTGTAGTATGGAGTTGAACAACAGAAACCGATTTCTCTTGAGTCTTATATACTTACAAGTAGTGCAGCCTCATTACATGCCGAGGAAATGTGTTACAGGGCCAAAACACGAACTAGGTTTTCCGGGGCGTAGGGCTAATGCTTCATTCTTGATGTTGGTGTAATTTGTTGGTGTAATTTGTGCTTCGGCCTTTCAATGTGTCGCCCTATGTGAAATAAGCTATGCGCCCTCCAACGTGTGATTCATATTCAGTTTTGATATCAGCTCATTTTTCACACATTATTCCATGTTGTATTACATTACACTACGTTCTAACCACAATGGTGGCCTAACCACAATGGTGGTCATACTGTCAATATATTTTAGTCGTCCCTCAGTGCATCCGAGCGTTCCTCACATATGCGATTTGTGTATGTGTACATAATCAAGGCTGTTGCTATTCATGAGCACAGTAGCACAATGTCAGTAAGTTTAAAAATTGGGCGTGTCATTGATGTGGACGGCCTCCATATCCATAATATAATCTTATGCCCTAAACTAAAACCAAAAAAATTTTATTTCAAATTTTTTTACATTATTTCACATAAATGAGAGTCATGCTATTAACATTGGTCATTACATACTTAGCATGCTGTTCCCATGACAGGTTGGATATGTGAAGTCCCAGGTACTTGTGCATGCTACCAGTATTGAGTCGATGGGTACATGTCCAGTGCATGTGCAAGTGTTGTTGCACAACATATATTGTTTGTTTCTTGACATGTGCATTACTTTACATTTGTGTTAAGACTCATCACCAATTCATCGCATCACACAGAAGAAAAGGAGGTCATGAAGAAAAGTAGCTAATTGCATTTCGCAGGAAACGTCTTGAGGTGCTTAATAATGTTGGAGAAAATAATATGTTCCATGACTTCTGATGAGCTGCTGGTTAATGATATGGGTCTGTAATTGTAAATGGATGACCTGCTGCCCGATTTAAAGATTGGGGCAACCTTCTCCATTCTCCATTCACTAGGCACACAGCCCGAATAAAGGGACTGCATAAAAATGAATGACAGAAACTCGTGAATAATTACCTTTGCATTTTTCAATATCTTAGAATTTATGTTATTGGTACCGGCAGCTGATGGCAGCTTTAAAGTATTGATTACATTAATGATACCAGTAGGTGCAGTTGATATTGGTACCATAGCTTCAGTGATCAGCAGGCAAAAGGACTTGGGGGAGTTCAGGCTGTGTTCCTGTGTGAAGATTGAGCAAAAGAACCAGTTAAAGGCTTCTGCACAATCACTGTAACTGAGCGGTTTATCACAACTGTCAGTGGTGGTTACTACAGTGTTCCACGACGGATTTATTGTTTTCCAAAATTGTCGGGGGTTAGTGCTAAGCATGTTTGGTAATGTTGTGTCAAAAAAATTTTGGTTTGCCTTGCGTACACACTTCGTGGCTTCTTTATTAGCTACACAAGTGTAACGGAACTAAAGAACCGATCCAGCTTACCATTATTAAAGCACCATCGAAAACCAGCCAGTTTAGCCTTCTTTCATTGTTTGTGCTATTCTTCTTCCATTAATCACCTACATCACACAACACCCTTTATGTTTTCAGCTTGTCATAAAAACAGTCAACAGGTGTCATACCCTTGCCCAAAAACAAACATATGCACAGTCTTTCTTCATCCGAACAGGAAAAGATTGGAACGGCCTTCCCAATGCCACTATAATAATAGAAGACACACTTGAATTCAAAGATAAGCTTAAATCTTTAGACACATTTTAGGTTTTCGTGTACCTTTCCCCTCAAACATTGATATATTGTATACTTTGTTTTATTATGCAGTTATTATTATATTCTCAAATCTGTTATTAATTCTTACCCATCTGTTCAGTGCTATATCTGCCTCTCTTTTTTTTCTTGTTTTGTTTTTCTATTTTATTTACAAAAGCATTTGGGCATTTTGATTTTGTGAGCTGTTTGCCTGTTTTTCATTTTTATTTTGAAACCTTTGATGCTGTGATTGTACAGAATATGTTCCTTTTTTGTTGTTATTTCTGTACAACCCATCCCTCATGTAATGCCTCTTTTTTGGGGTTTTTAAGGTACTAAAATAAATAAATATGGTCTCAAGGTTGGACTAAAACAATCAAGCATTCTTAGTACCTGCATGCTATTCCATTGATCATAAATTGCACAGTCATAAGCAACAATCTTAACTGAGGATTAGACTTATGGAATGGCCTGTGCAGGCTCTTATATATAGCATCCATGCTCAGTCCCTTGTTTGCTTCAGTATTTGGTATCAGTATTTTTTTTCTACACACACACACACACACACACTCTCTCTCTCTGCGTCTCAGCTAAATGTAACCATGTTTTTGTGTCCTACACGAATGAAAGCAACTCGCTGCTCTTGAGAGCCATGTGACCTAGCTAGTCCGGTACTTTTTTTCATTCTGCAAATTTTGGTAAATATTTAGGACTAACTAGTTAAGTTTGTAAGTATTGGCTTTTGGAAAACTGTGTCAGTTTGAAAGTTGTAGGTAACCTTGAATAATAGCAAGCTGAAATGTTTGTGACAAGGCACCATTTACATAGCTTTTTTACTGGCCGTAAAAGAAAGCACACGAAATTCTAAATCTAATTTACAGTGCTAGCATCTGAAGTGCCACATGATGCACTCTCAGGGAAAAAAGTCTGCTTGTCTCTGTAATGCCATGCAGGATATGAGATAAGGAGATTTTTCTCTCTGAAATCATGTCTGGGCTCTCAAGATCACTTTCAGTGGTATGTATTGAATTTCGCACGCTTTCTTTTTGGGCCGGTAAAAAAATTAGTCAAATGGTACCTTGCTACAAATGCTTCAGCTGGCTGTTTTTGTAGCTGATCTAAAAATTTCGAGTTGACGCTTTCTTCCCAAAGCCAGCATTTAATAATCTGGCTAATGATTCCTAATGAACTAAATTTGCTGAATTTTAAAATACTGACTAAGCCGCATGACACTCAACAGCACTGAGTTGGTTTCACTTGCCTAGGACACTCCGTCTATTTTAAAAACCTGGTTACATTTAGCTGGAACACTTAATTTAGCATATGTGATGAATCTGCATGGGTGCCATTTGCAGCTGTTGCTTAAAATCAGACAGAGAAACATATGCATAGCACTGTGTGTGTATGCATCTTTTTTCTGTTTTTAGGGCCACTTTCATCTCTGAGCTGTTAGTGGCAAGCCCAGTTCAATTATGTTTTGATTTTTGTTGATTTTTATATTTTCACAGGCCTAAAGTTTTGGCTACACTTACGAATAATGCTAGACACTTTGTATCAAAGCTTGAGGAAATGAAGCCAGATGGATGCATCGATTTTGTGAACGCTCTACGCACTGCAAAGGTACGTTTCTCTTTTTTTTTTTCATGACGCTGTCACTACTTATGTGCAGAAACTTGGCTGACCACTGGACCTCAATAACAGTTTTTCTAATGCTTGGTTAACGTGTTGTTTCTCTCATAATGTGGTTACACAGATGTCAGCATTAACACCAAATTGAGCTATATGTAAGGAACAACACCGTCAAGTATATTTACACCACCACCACTAAAACAGTATTGTCGCATGTGCAATTCCAGAACTGAAGGTGGCCAAAATTATTCCAGAGCCTCCACTACAGTGTGTATCGTGCACTGAACCCCATGTGCCAGAATACAAGAATATAATATGCATCAGTCTAAGATCACAACCCTTCAAGCAGGAGGCATGCTAACCCAACCACTGATGTCCACAAATTACCGTAATGTCCATTATCATTTCTGGATATCCATGCGACATTCAGGCGACTATACGGGACGACTATACGGGCTATACAGTATCCTTGTTCCAAATTTTTATTTTTTCCACAGCTGGGTGAGCAGCAACGAAAGCCTCAAAAAACTTATGTCATTTTTTTCAACTTTGACAGTCTTCTGTGATCCGTTGCAAAGTGCTGCGTTCCAGACATACGATCCAGGTTATTAAAAAAATGCAATAATAGATAGACAAATGCATACAGTCTGGGCGTCCACTTCGACTGTGGGAGGTGGTTGGTTCGAAACTCACCGCTGGACACCCACCGGTAAAAATAGGTACAAGCCACCCTCGGCCCGGCACCCGGCTTCTTCAGGGGTGTGTGTGCTTTGAGGAGGCTCCACAAACCGTGCTGCGCCCTGTCAGGGCCAAACCCAGTTTGAAACACTCAGCCTGCAAAGGTGGTTCGTGTTTCACTGCAAAGTGAAGAGTTCGACTCAAAGCTCGTATGTTCTAACCATTGTCAAGTTCAACACTAAGCGATCCTTCGTCAGAAGCGTCAACTTGATTATCACTGCCGTCCTGGGCAAGTCCGGTTTTTCTGGCTGTCCGACTTGGTGAGAAAAAAAATGGAGGCCACAAGTTGGGCTTTTCCACACGGCGAGAATTTAACGTTGCTTGACGACGGAGCTTTTCGCTGATCCGTCAAGGCAATAACTGTGGTCAAGACCCTTTTCCCAAGCATCTAGCCTCAGAAGAGCCAAGCACCAGGCTGGGGGAAATCTTGTACCCATTAAAAAACCGGTGGGTACCCGGCGGCACTGGGGATCGAACCCAGCACCTTCCGAATTATGCGAGGCGGATGCTCTACCACAAGGCTTTGTGGCCTTGTGGTAGTGCAACACAACACACACAACACAGCAAATGCGTACAGCTTTTGTTGTGTTTCGTAGAGGTTGGCAAATGGAGCTGCCTGATAGGAGTGGAAAATAAATGCACTTGCCTTGTTGTCTGGGGCCAGCACTGTTATCAATCAATTGTTATTTCGGAGGTCGTAATTTGTACACAGGACAAGCTGACCTCTGAGTTTGGGTGGCTATATACCCTAGCTGCTCAGTGTTTCGGATATATGGGCCTTTTTTCAGTAACGTCCTGTGCTTGTGCCAAGTTGTCAATTTGCAGGAAAGCTGACTTATAGGAAAATTTTCTAAACCAAAAACTGTTATTCGCAGACCATGTTTTCGCTTCCTAGCTGCCAACAGAAGGAGTGTAGTGTGAGGGAAGATGAGCAATTGCCCTCCATTGTATTTTTTTTAGAAAAGGAGAGAGGGGAATGCCCCTTAATCTTTGTGAAACTGAAGCCCCAACAGTTTCGACTAGCTTTCGAGATTGATTGTAGCTATCGAAAGGGTGCAGTGATGCATTCTCTTGCACCATTGTAGCTGTAACCTGCTCCTCGCACCCCTGCTCAGAACACAAAAGGGGAGAGAGCCAGTATTTACTGTTGATAAGCTAGCGACCAGTGCTGCTAAGGGAATGTCACCACGGTGCCCTAGAGTCAGTGGGATTCACTGGAAAGCTTTCTCTTCTACTCTTGTGTGTCCTTTCCACAGCTTCCCTCTCATACAGACAGAGGCATCTCCCCCTTTTCTTTTCGAACAAGACTGCGAAAGTGCCATGAGTGAACGAGAGTTTTGTTTGGCAATGTGTGCTGTATTGTACAGGGCACTGAATACTGCGCAAGCTGTCCATTGGATAAGGACGGCACCATCTTCTTGTGAATGGCAGGTCAAATGCCACAGCCATAGAGTTCCTCCTAGAGGGAAAGCTGGCGGTAGGGTGGCTAGAATGGGGAGGTGTGAAGATCGCGGCACTTTCCCTCGGCCGCGCGTGACCCCACTGCGCACCGATGCTGCCACGGGGAATGCGGCACTGCAGCTAGCAGCGCGGTATGCTCAGCCACGTCAGCCTTGCACACGCCGTTGCAGTTTTAGTCAGTTCAGTTCGTTTCGTCGTCTGTGTTGGAGTGTCTATAACAGCGTTTTTTTGCGAGGGCGTGATGCCTTCAATAGCAAAAGTGACTGCGGAAAAAGTGGATGTGGCTGTAGGCCATCACAGCTATCCTGAGGGACACAGCGATGCGCAGCTGATATATTACATTGCAGGCTATGTGGCTAAGAAGGTTGTTTTGATGACTCATTGTGAAGCCTGCAGAAGCTCGAGCGACTCTGGAACAGGGGGGGGGGGGGGGGGGGGGGGGGGTTGCCCCAGCATTTCTCCAGAGGGGGCAGCCCTCCCCCCCCCAAGCCTCCAACTTTTTGCACTCAGATCAGATTTTTCTGACAAACGCTTTTATTTCAGGACGTTATAAATGTAAAGCACAGCGAGGCTGAGCTCGTTCGCTTCTTACCCAGCCTTAAAACATTTAATTTCAGTAACCTAAAGCAACCATGTCCCAGCAGAAATTGTTAATTGACTGAGCTCTGTTCATGAGCATGATTACTAGCATTGAAACAGTATGAGCAAACTTTTTTACGCATTTTTTAACGCAGTCGATCACTCCCCATCTGTACATCTTTATATATATATATATATAAAGTTGTCCATTTGAACTCGGCTTTTATATGCATTACAAATACACTTTTGAACAGCGAAATATGAAAATATTAACAAAAAGCAAATAAAATAATTAAACATTTAAATAAAAAATGGAATAAACAGACAAACAAGTAAAAGAACTCGAAGACTTGCCCCCCACTCTAAAAATACTTCCGGAGTCCCAGCAGAACAGCATGTCTCTGTGATAAATGCAACATACCCAAAGAACTTCCAGCTGAGGCAATTAATGAGTTGTACCTTGGGGGCCTTTTACATCTGTCAGTATCATTTTACAATCTTGTCAACGTCCTGGAAAACAAACTTGCATTCAGCCAAATGCTCTTGCATGCCGAAGCTGCGGCAGAGATTCTACAGTCAATTGGTGATGTGCCAAAAATTGGTTCTGAGCATTCTGTTGCTCTGACAGCATCAGGTGTACGTTTTTATTTCCTCACAAGGATTCACTTTTTGCTGTAGAATATGAGGATAGTGAGAAGAAACAAAAAACACTGAAACCTTGTGTGTTGTAGATAAAATTCTGCAAAAGCCCCCCCCCCCCCCCCCCCAGGTGAAAATTTGTTAATAGGATTCTGCTTTCTAATGGTTTCATCTGGTCCCAGAAGGAAGCCGTAGATCTGGTTTGCTGCTGGTTGAAATGGTTCCTGTAGGGCACCCAATGGTGTTTTGCTTGGATCTGCTGGTCCCAGAAAGAAGCCTTCTGGTTTTGAGCTGGGATCTGCTGGTCCCAAAAGGAAGCCAATCCTTGTTTGCTGCTTGTTGAAATGGGGCCTTCAGTTGGAAATAAACGCAAATATTTTCCATGGTTCGCTACATTTCGCGGCATAAAGAGAAAACCCTCTCAAAGCCACGATCAAATTCAGTTATTGTTTGCTATTCTGCTCATTTATTAAATGTACAATAAGCATATCCTATTACAGGACATACTGATTGCAAAACAACGCTTCCTTGCAACATTTAATTTGCGAAAATTTGTATTCCTGCAGTCGCAGTCATGTTTAAGGCCAAGCCACTGCGCCTTGCTGTCTTCCTGGCATTCCCATGGCGGATGAAATTTTTCTTCCTCCATGGAAGTGCTCCTTCGTGGCTCCTTCAGAAACTCGCATAGATGGTGGCGTCAGCTTTCCTTCTATGGCCACAGCCAAAATTAAAGCGCAGTGAACACAAAAAGTGTTTAGGAATGCAAAATTTCCACAAATAATTTTGTTTTGCTTTGGTTTTACACCTAAATAGACCTAACTGGAGTAGTTTGTGTCTGGATGTGTGCTTTGGTGCATTGTGTAAAGGCGGTAGCGGTAGTTTTAAACCGTGGTAAGTGTAGGGCGCCTAGCGGAGATATGATAGAGAGATTGCCGTAGGGCTTGCCATAAGGCTTTGGTTAGATATTTTGGTGGAATTTTTCGTTAGGTGGTTGACCGGGCGATGGTCGGCGAGCTAGGAAAGCTAGGGGTGACGGGGAGCTATACTCCGTTTCCAACATCATGTGCAACGCCATCAAAGCTAGAGCTCATGTTTGCGCTGCCTGCATCCGCGACCAAAAAGTAGTGCGCTATTTGTGGTGAGTGAAACATTGTAACTGTTTTGCCTGTAGGCCTACTACTTGACACATTGGTCATGATATTGAATAAATGCCCTGTTATCGCTGAGAACACGTCGGTTTTTCGTGCCATAGACCACTCGGACACAGAACAAGCGCGGAGTAACACGCCTCCCTTTATTTTCCCGTCCGGACTACTGCACCTTTCACAGCGTTGCACCTATGAAACGGAGTGTAAGCGTTGGTGTTATTTGGACGAGATGGACTTGGAGAGTTTAGCCGACGTAGAGGAGGCTAGCTGCGCATGCAGGCTGCGTTAGAGATTTGAGGAGGCCTTTCAGACGACGGAAGGGAATGGGCAGCTAGCTGAAAGGAATTCCAAGGGGGCCTGAAGGTGGAGCGAGAGAGGCGCGGATTGAGCTCGAGGTTCAGGTTAGCGAGTCGCTCAAGAGGGAGTGGTCTAAGGCTGACCTGCTAGAACGAATACTTGGCAAGCTTAAAGAAGAGAGGGAAAAGCAGGCTGAGCTGGAAGATTGGCGGGGGAGCAGCATCAGGTCGAGGGCGAGGACAGTGTGGAGTCTCACGCAGGTGCAGTTAATAAAAACAAAGAGGCAAGCTGGGTAAGAGACATGTAGAACCTCAGGCGGGAGGTAGCGGTAGTGGGGAGGCTCCATGACCCTACAGTGGCTTCAGGTGGTGCAGAGGGAAAGGTAGCAATGGGTCCGGCGGTGCACAACAGTGGTGTACAGCGCGAGGAGGGAGCACCGCGGCGGAGGAGAGCCAGCTAGGTGAAAGTGGAGGCCATCAGGGAAGTGCAAGGTAGATGCAGTGGCCAAAGCACAGGATGTAGCAGGGGACAACATGGGGAACAAAAACCTTGTTATCCATGCTGCTCTCAACGATGTGCTGAATGGGAGAGGCATCTGAGGAGGTGTGTATGACTGTATGCTCAATCCCAGAGGTCTAGGGGCAGTTGAGCGGAATGAAAAGGAGGGTAGTTGAGGCTAACTGTGCCATTGGGGGTATGAGCTTAAAAGTTGGGTATGGTTTAACGGACGTCAGCAGGGATGTGCACTAGGGCTGATCCCATCCTTTTGCACAAGATGGCATTGATTACATTAGTGTCACTGGCAAGAGGGTAGCGGCCAGGATAGGTCACCAGGCTATGGCTTTTTTGGGGGGACCCAGAGTTCTGAGTGCATCAGTGTGGACAAAGATGAACCGGGGGAGGAACCAAGATCAAAGAAACGTGGGTACCATAAAAGAAGAAACAGATGTAAGTGCCAGTGCCAGATTAATTCAGGCATAGGGTATATAACGTGCAAGTGTTGGGATAGGCTGAAAATGGGAAGTAATTGAAGAAAAGCTAAGGCAGGAGGATTTAACGGTATATCTGTTTGTGGAGACACATTTTAGGGACATGGAGCAACCACCCTGTAATCCTGACTATGCTAGGGAATATTGCAATAGAACAGAGGGCAGCAGAAAGGGGGCAGAATTGGGGCATTCATTCATAAAAGTATGAATTAGCAGATGGCCAAACAGGATGTAATGCAAGGAAGGACCATTTGTGGCATAAAGAAAAACTGGCAGGGGAGCAAACACTCCTAGGCTTTGTATACCTGCGGACAAGAGCAAATAGCAAAGAGGAAAACAAAAAAATGGTAGAATGCACAGCAATCGACATTAATGAGTTTTGAGGAGATAATTATACTAAGGGAGATGAATGCACACATAGAAGATATAGATGGGTACAGAGATTCGACAGGTAACATGCTGTTGCATATGTGTGAAAGGCATGGCCTAGTTGTATGTAACAGTATTGAGAAGTGTGAAGGTCTCATAACATGGGAAGTAGAGTGCGCTTGATGATAGATTATGCACTAATGTCACATAGGGTCTATGATAGGCTCTGGGTAATGAACATAAATGAACATGGCTCCAGAAGTCTAGGCAGTGATGAAACATATCGAGCTGAGTTTTAGAAGAGAAACCAATTGAAGAACGAGGCAGGATGAACAACCAGATGGTGTCTTTAGCTTGGAAAAACAATCAGAAGTAGCAACCAAACAAATTGAAGTAATACTAAAATAGAATGAACTTGCTCAAATTTAACTACATTATTTTAGCTAGAGCTTGTTGTAAGATGCGAGTCAGGCCAGAAAGGAAAAGAAGACTCAAACCTAAGAGCTGATGTTGGGGAGGGTAAGAAAGCCATGAGGAAATGTCAAGAAGCCTCCAGAGAACACAGATATTCCAAGCCAGGGGAACCAGAAGCTAAATTGGACAGAAAATGGGATAAGTTGAAAAACTGTAGAAAAGAAGCATCCTATTTGATCAATGAGGTAATTAGGAGGAAGGGGTTCTAGTCATTGTCAAAAGTAAACAAAAAGGATGTATAATTGTTCGTAACACGAGTTGCGCACACAAAAAGACAGACAGAGGAAGACGGAAAGAGCGCAAACTATCAACTTATTTTATTATCAGCACTGAGGCTTATATAGGCAGTGTGCACACATTTCTAAAGATAGGGGAACATGAGAGAAGGATGGCAGATCCAGCTTGTGCTGAGATAAAAAAGAGCCGCCAGGAAGTTCTTTTCTGCATTATACAGCATTAAGGAAGTATCACTGGTACAGTTATCGCATTTTCTCTTGATGTGGTATGCTTCTAAAAGCTCGGGCACTACTTTGTCTTTGCTCCTACCTGGAATCTTGATGCTCTTTAACCGTGGCTCACAACCTGTACATGCCATGCAATGAGCAGGCAAGTTCGCTCCTCTGCGTGTTCATTCATGCAGCGGCCTGTCTGGCCAACATACATGCGTCCACACTTGAGTGGGATCTCGTACACCACACCCATGGCACATTTCCCAAAGTTTTCGGCATGTTTTGTATTGTATCCGTTGTGTTCACCTTTTTTGCCGCCGATCCTCGGGCATAAACCGGCGAGCTTTCGTGGCGCTGAAAAAAACCACAGGGACGCCATGCTTGTTTGTCACTTTCTTCATGCTATGGGCGACTTTGTGCATATAATGTATAACAGTGGCCTTCTTTTTGATCGTGTGCTCATTGGTGGTGCCGCATTTTCTTCTGTTACCTTCTTACGAAGGTTCTCAGCTACAGCTGAGAGAACCACACAGGGGAAGCTGGCTGAAAGAAGCCTGTTAATTTGATTACTGAAGCTGGTGTACATTGCATGTGGGCATGACTTTGTAAGCGCAGATTCCAGGCAGGAGCTAGCTATAGCTCTCTTAACTATCTTCGAGTGCGCAGAATTGGAAGGAAGCAATTCTTTCTGTGCTCGTGGAGCATAGTGCCAGCAGATATCACGCGAGCCAAACTGCAGGTTAAGGTCTAAAAACTGCAACGAACCGCTCGTTGGAAGTTCGTGTGTAAAAGCCAAACCCTTGCCAAGTTGTCTGAACAGAGTTAAAATACTTTTCACACAATCAGTGCAGGTCGAGGTTTTCTCGTTTAGGGAAAACAATTAAAAAATTGTCAATGTATGTGAAAGCCTTAAGTACTCCATGGTTAGTAAACTCATGATTAAGGGAGTGGTCAATAGGAGCTCAAAATATATTACACAGGATCAGGGCGACTCAGGAATGCACGTGCCTTGTCTGAATATAAAAGTCATTGTTGAAAGAAATAAAAGCTGCTTGCAAATAAAAATCAAGCAGAGAAATGAAACTGTCTTCTGGCACACCGGCTGAGTTTTGAAACCTTATTACTGCGTTCCATTCAATACATTCCCTGACGGCTACAAACAGTTCATCATGAGGCACGGAATAAAACATATCTTTCACTCTTGTCATGTAGTATGCTTCTTGAATAACAGTGCTCAAATTGGTTACGCCTTTTCTGTTGATGTGGAAGATTTTTTTTATCAAATCTGTAACAACTAAAAAATGTGTAACAATTGAAGGTAGCAGGAATATAGATGTCATGAAAAATAGGTGCACTATGGAATTATAATAACTACAAAGTGGTAAATGATGGTTCCATTTTAAATTTACCAGTGCGAAAGACAGGGACATGAAAAAGACATGATAAGCACTGACTTGCAACTGGTTTTAGCAAACAAAGATATATAGCCATGCCAACAATACGTGGAGACAACATACTAAAACAGTCTTTAGTGCTTAAGTGGTAGGATTCCCCATTCCAATGTTAAGTGTTCAGGCCCTCTATTCTGAAAGTCCAGTGGACATTGCTGCAGCTCGGGCTCACTCCACAAACTCCTGTTGGTGCTGCAGTTCAGAGCTGGACAGTGCGTTCTCCCACTGCTCAGCTGTCTGGTTATTTATTCTTCGCATGGTATGGTTTTCTTGGCAGGCCCATAGCATGTTGTACAGGTGGTGCAGGTCTGCCTCCTCTCCGCAGTCTATGCATCCTGATTTGTGTAATTTCGGATACTTCCTACTGGTTGAGCTTCTTTGGGTTGTACATTGTATCTGTTTGTAAGCGTCTAAGTGTAATTTCTTCTTCTTTATTTAGCTTCCTGTCTAGGAATGGAAATATCCTCCTTGAAAATCTGTAGTGTTGAGAATTTCTATTTATGTAGGTGGATGGTTTGTAGAGCTGTGTAGAGCTGTGGCCAATCGCATTGAGCTCTCGGGGGAGCAGAGCTCGAGCAGTGGCACTTGCGCCTTCATTCCCCTTGATTGATTGATGGACTGGGGCCCATACGAGACAGAGGAGATCGGGGACACAACGCTGCCCCCACTTTTCGCACAGCGCGGCAGGTACGTATGTCAGCAGATGGTGAGCGCACGTCTCTCCACCAAAACAACAGCACTTCCTCCCACTACTGTCCCGAAGTAAAATCATTCTGGCTAGAGCAGAGTACCAAAAACTTCTTATCTTATTCAATGCCTAGCGTGGGAATCAACGGCAGAAACGGTTTCCGTTTACTACTAACCATACTTACAATACACAGTGGCGAACTATTTCTCTGAATATGCCCTATGTGGCCAACGCGAGCTCGTGTGCTTCGAGAAATTACTAAGTTGGAAGAATCAACCACTGCTGTGATTTGCAGAAACTGAAAACATGCCTACAAGCCTTGAAAACCCGCACTCAACACCTCTCCGCGACGCCACTCCCTGGCCTTTTGCTTACCATGAGCCCGCTACCGACTGCAGCGCTACCTCGTTTGTTTGCAAACATGCAGGAGGTCTATACTGTTGATGCCGCGCTGCTTCTGCTCGTCACTCCGCAATGACTGTAGGGCCTGTGGACTCATGCTGTTGTTGCTTTCTTTGGTGTTCAGCCAGTCTTGCTCACCGCAGAGCATCTGGATTGACATTAGAAGGCCCGGCATGAAGCGAGCGCGAATGATGTGCGAAGCAAGCACAGGAGGAGGGAACCTGCGCGCACTGTGAAATTGGCCTCACATAGAGTGTGTCAGGCTTGGCAGGAAAGGAAAGACGGGCGTTTGTATCTTGAAGGCTTGGGGGTACTACGGAAGCGAGCTTACAACAAACCCACGCGTAAATTTCTCAGTGGGAATCTGCTGGTTTTGAATGGTTTCATCTGATCCCAGGAGGGACTGGTTTGCTGCTGGTTGAAATGGTCCCTGTAGGGCGCCAGCTGGTGTTTTGCTTGGATGTACTGCTTAAGATGGAAGCATTCTGGTTTGCTGCTGGTTTTGTGTTGGGGTCTACTGGTCCCAGAAGGAAGCCTTCTGGTTTGCTGTTGGTTGAAATGGTCCCGGTAGGGCACAAACTGGTTTTTGCTTGTATCTACTCATCCCATGAAAGAAGCCTTCTGGTTTGCTGCTGGATGGTCCCTGTAGGGCGCCAACTGATCTTTTGCTTGGATCTACTGCTCCAAAAAGGAAGCCTTCTGGTTTGCTGCTAGTTTTGTGTTGGGGTCTACTGGTCCTAGGGGGAAGCCTTCTGGTTTGCTGCTGGTTTTGTTTTGGGGTCTACTGTTCCAAGAAGGAAGCCTTCTGGTTTGCTGCTGGTTGAAATGGTCCCTGTAGGGCAGAAACTGCTTTTTTTCCTTGGATCTACTGGTCCTAGAAGGAAGCCTTCTGGTTTGCTGCTGGCTTTGTTTTGGGGTCTACTGCTCCAAGAAGGAAGCCTTCTGGTTTGCTGCTGGTTTTGTGTTGTGGTCTACTGGTCCCAGAAGGTAAGCCTTCTGGTTTGCATCTGGCTGGAATAGTCCCTGTAGGGCAGAAACTGCTTTTTTTCCTTGGATCTACTGGTCCCATGAAGGAAGCCTTCTGGTTTGCAGCTGGTTTTGTTCTGTGGTCTCGTGGTCCCAGAAGGAAGCCTTCTGGTTTTCTTTGGCATATATGGTCCCAGAAGGGCATCCACTGGCTTTGTGTTGGGCTGTTCTGGTCCCCTCTGGGAGCTTCTGGTTCTGAAGTGAGATTTACTGGCTTCTACTGAAAACATGTTGAATTGACAGCTTTTTCTGTTGTTTGCATGGTAATGGGATTCCTCAATTAACAAAATTTTTCAGCTAAATCTCTGATTTTCTCTGCTATAAATTGGTAAGATAGTGCTAAAATTTAATGTGAAAACTTTTATTAACTGTTTCCCACTAACACTGGTGGGGTGCCCTTAACAAGGGAGTATATAAGCATGAGCTCTTACAGTTTGAATTTAAGTGTATATAAGCAGAGGTGGGCATCCTCACGAGGGCACACCCTCATGAGGGTGTCCACACCTCATGAGGATTTCACTACGTAAGGTGAGGGCAAGGGAGGATTGGCGCATGAAAATTCGTGAGGACGAGGGTTGGGGAGGGGAGACGATGTGGTGAGGGTGAGGGAGAGCAAGATGCACGGTCTGAGGGTGAGGATGGAGGTCCGAACCGTACTCTGGGCTAATGTTTCCTGTTTGCGCAGTCTGTTATGGATTATGGATTCCGGTTTTGGAGTGCTAGGGCGAAGGTTCTCGAGGAAGACTTAGTTTCTGCAGTCAGGAGGTACACGAGACGAGCATGAATGGTAGGGAGCTGCACGCCTTCTCTGTTGCAATGCCCATGTTGTAAATAGAACAAAGCAAGCGCGCAGTAACAGCCACAGCTAGGTTTCGAAGGAAAATGAAAAACGCAAGAAACAGCGAAGAATTGGGAGCGAAAGTCGTAAAACTGTCGGCACATTTGGTGAACAAAGGCTCACAATCCGGTTTGCAGGTTGTGATGACGTCATAACATCATGTGACCTAGATGGCCTACGTGCCAGAAGCAGGCTTCTGACAAATGGACAGACAACCACTTTTTAGTGGAGTGCAAGCCCTAGCACTTGAGTGCTGAAATGGCAACCATAGGAATTGTTCACTCGAGTCTCAGGGAGTTAGTGATTGCCATAATTCAACCCAAATGCTGCATTTTTGGTGACCCATTTGATTTTAAATTGGCTTGAATATTGTTTTATTTTAAGTGAAAGCATAAGAGCCTCACAGCAGCAGAAATCTGGCATCGCACCTGAAGACACTATAAGGAAATAAACTTTTTAGCTGGGGTAGCGGGATTCAAACCCATGGCAGCGCGAACAGATCAGTTCTGCTGGCCACTGCTTTCACTGCTACGCCATCGCCGCAGCTTTTTTTTTTAAACGTGGTATATTACACCGAAAATATATATTTACCAATATTTTAGGAAACGCCATGAAAGACATCTAAAAAAGACGGAGCACTCTATCAGTAATGCTGAGCACATCACCAAGAGGGAGTGCCATTCCGGTTTAAAGTCGGTTTGTTCATGCACTTCCCCGAGATGAACAACCATTTGTCAGAAATCTTAACATCCTGCCTGTTCTAACTGCCAGGCTCTTGAGTTGTGCTCGCAATTTCGTCGTCTTCATTACCTACCTGCATTCAAGCATGTAAATTGTCAGTCTCTCACGCTGTAGTTTGAAAACATGGTGGTCATCATCCATGTGTGTGTAAGTACCATCAGGCGAGCATGCAGCAAGCTGCATGAAATGGCAGGATATTAGAAGCAGCCAAATTCAGCTTAAAGACCTGAACTACAAACTTCCTTGTTCTGAGACTATTCTGTGTTTAGCACTTGTTGTAATTGTTGTGGTAAATGCTATTACATTGCTTTCTAAATAATCTTGGTGCATATTAATTTTTTATACATACACAAAAACATGCTGACTCATTTTAGCAGTGCATATAGATAATGAAATGTTACAAGTGCAGGGAACATATATGCATGCAGTGCATGCCTGAAATAAAGCCAGAGTGATATTCTGGGGCTCAACTCGTAACTGTCTCAATTTTATCTCGCGTATTATCTCAAACAACACACACAACAATATAAGAATCTAGCCTCTCATCCAATAATGTCTTGAGGGCTTATCTTGTATATTTATACTACCTAAGTAATATTACCCGAAGTTGCCGACTATAAAAAATAACTCGAGTTTTAAAGCAACTATTATTGAGGTTGGGGGAGGGCCGACGATGTGAGGGTGAGAAAGGGCCAGCAAATTTTGCGAAGTGAGGGTGAGGGAGGACAAAATAATTTCACAAAGTGAGGTTGAGGGTGAAGGAGGGCCGTATTCAAAAGTAAGGGTGAGAGAGGAAAAGTAAAAATGAAGGCATTTGCCCACCTCTGTATATAAGTTTCTGATATCAGTTGTGTGTATTGCAGTGCTTTGTTGTCGCTCTTGTTGGCACTTGCTACGTTTAAAGCTGTGTGTTCTCACTATAGGCAGACCTGCATGGTCCTACAGGGTGACACATTTTAGTGCAGGTTTCTTTTGTTTTCCCTTATTTTTAGAGTATACTTACTGACGCCTTATCAGTGCCCTCACTGCTCCACCTTGTTTGGCGCACTTTGATCCTTCAGCCCCTACGGAACTTCGGACCGATGCGAGCGGCCATGGCATTGGTGCCCTACTTGCTCAGCGGCAACGCAACAAGCTTCGCGTTATTGCGTACGCCAGCCGTCTCCTTTCTGTGTCAGAGCGCAACTATTCTATCACCAAGCGGGAATGCCTCGCTCTGGTTTGGGCTATTGCAAAATTCCGCCCTTACTTGTTTGGGCACCCTTTCTCTGTTTTCACGGATCACCACGCCTTATGCTGGCTTTCTTCGCTCAAAGACCCTACTGGCCGGCTGGGGCGCTGGGCTCTTAGCCTTCAAGAGTACACATTTTGTGTTGTCCACAAGTCCGGCCGCTTGCACCAGGACGCGGATTGCTTGTCCCGTTACCCTGTCGATCCGCCTTCCTCCAACGAATGCGAGGCTGACGCCTGCGTCTTATCCATCTCGGCCTTCCGCAACATTGCGCAAGAACAGCGCTTGGATTCGTCGCTACGTTCCCTCATCGACCGCCTCACTGCCAACCGCTGTGATGCGTCCCTTGCCCCGTTAGGTAGATAGATAGATAGATACTTGAGGCCTTGCCCTTTGTAACGGGTGGGCACCACTAGGTTGGGCACCCGGCCAAAAAAACAAAAAAAAATACAAGAAGATGGAAGCACACAAGGAGAGAAAGAAAGATAAAACGCACAAAAAAATGGAAAAAGAAGAAAAAAGAAAAAAACACGCAAAGGCTAAAGTCAGGAGGTGGGTGGGGGGGGTTCGCTCATCGATCTCGTTCACTTCCGACTCTGCGGCTTCGCGCTTTTAAACACAGTGCTCCACCAAAGAGTTAGTCGACGCTTGGTTCGCAACACCCCCTCGCTCTTGACCTTGGAGCTGTCTCCTTCGTCGTCCACTGCAGGACCGTGAAACCCGAGCGCCTGTGGGAATGTGGTGCCCTCTGTCGGCATTGGATGGAGACTCTGGCACGACATCACCAGGTGCTCGATGGTTTCCTCTGCGTCGCCACACGCTCGGCATATTGCAGCTTCTGCTTCTGGTGTTGCGTCGAAGTGACGGCGGAACACCAGTGTTCGCAGCGCTCCGGCACGGGCCTCAAACAGCAATGCGCTACCCAGGCCGTTGTCAAAAATCTTTTCAGGTCCGATGCTGTTTTTGCACTCGCGGTACACTGCCAGTGTCGGTTTTTCCGCGAGCGCCTGCAGCCATTGGGGATTCTCTTTTTCCTGGACCCGTCTCCTTGCCTCCTGTTTCCATGCCGTTGCCGATTCGGCACTTATGGGTGTCTGGAAAAGTCCATACTTGCCTTCTATCTTGTGGAGGCGCTTCACCCATGTAGTGCGTAGGCATGTCGCAGCGAGGTATTCAAAGACCCGCCTTGCCCATCGGTTGTGGCTCATGAACTGCAGTCGACCGCGGTACTCCAGCTTGCTGCATGCCTCCCTTGCCTCAAAACTAGACCATCCCAGGTCGCCTTGAATGGCTGCATTGGCCACCCGTCCATGACATCCGACTGCAGTGCGGCCGACCTCTGTTTGCCAGCGCTCTAACCAATTTCTGGTGGCTGATGGGAGGCAGACCACCGCGTTGGCAAATGTGAGTCCTGGCACGTGCGCGAGCTTCCAGAGGTCGCGGACCATGGTGTACTGGTGGCACCCCCACAGGCACCGACGTCGGAGGATGCATTGCGCTCGAAGTGAAGATTGACGGACCTTGGCCTCGTGCAGTCTGAACATGTCAGTCTCAGCACACAAATTTATGCCCAGGTATTTATACGATCTGTCGACTGTCAGGGTCTCTTCATTCAACGTCAGCGATAGCTGATCATTCGCCTCGCCTGCCAGCTGAACAACCTTGCATTTTCGCTGGTTGAACTTGAGGCCAAGGCTTCGCAGCTCCGCTGCACAAATGTCTAGCATTTTTTGCACATCCTCTGTGTTTTCTCCCATGATTACCAAATCATCAGCAAAGGCAAGACCCGGCAGTCGGCTGGAGTTGTCAATTCCTGTGGTGCTGTACTTAAGGCCGAATCCCAGGTTTGCCTGCAGGAGTGCCTTTTCCAGTCCGGCCACATACAGGAGGTAGAGGAGGGGAACGTCCTCTACCGGCGCAATATGCGGCCTGACGGCGCTGACCTCTTGCTCGTGGTCCCTCAACACCTGCGCAGCAGCGTCCTTGAACAGCTTCATGACGTTCCCACGGCCGGTCATCTTGGAGTCTCCCGCACCTACGACAGCGTGCGCCGCCGCTTCTTTTGGCCCGGTCTATACCGTTCTGTCCGCCGTTATGTGGCCGATTGCGAACTGTGCCAACGGCGGAAGACGCCCTCGGTTCTCCCTCCCGGGCAACTTCAGCCGATTCCCATCCCCGTAGACCCGTTTTCCCGTGTCGGCCTCGACCTGCTCGGCCCTTTTCCGGTGCCTGCTATGGGAAACAAATGGATCGCGGTCGCGACGGACTACTCCACGCGCTACGCTATTACTCGAGCGATCCCAACCAGCTGCGCAACTGATGTCGCTGACTTTCTCCTGCACGACGTCATACTCCACCACGGTGCTCCCCGTCACCTGCTCACCGATCGCGGTCGCTGCTTTCTTTCCAAAGTGGTCGCCGAACTCCTCCGCTCCTGCTCCGTCCGTCATCAATTTGCCACGGCCTACCATCCGCAGACGAACGGCCTCACTGAACGTCTGAACCGTACCCTCACCTACATGATTTCCATGTACGTCTCCGACCATCACCGCAACTGGGATATTAGCCTCCCATTTGTTACATTCGCCTACAATTCTACGCGTCACGATACAGCCGGTTTCTCCCCCTTTTACCTTCTCTTTGGCCGCGATCCTTTGCTGCCCTTCGACAGTGTACTGCCCGCCACCGCCTCTACGAGTCCTTACGCTCGGGACGCCATCACTCGCGCCGACGCTGCCCGTCTTGTCGCCCGCCAGCGGCTGTCGGCCTCCGAAGTCGATCAGAAACGACGTCATGACTGTCGCCGTCGTGAAGTCACCTACTCTCCTGGCTCCCTTGTGTTACTCTGGATCGCTTCCCGCCGTGTGGGCCTTTGTGAAAAACTGCTCCCCCGATATACAGGCCCTTATCGGGTCGTACGTCCGGTGACCGCGGTGACGTACGAGATCACCCCGCACCGACATCGTCCATGTGTCCCGCCTCAAACCTTACAACTCGCCGTCTAGCTGGCCTGTGTAGTGCGCACCGGGACGGTGCTTTTGCCGCGAGGGGGGGTCATGCTACGGACGCTAAGAGGACGACGAAGCGGTTGGTAACGAAGACGCCGCTGAGGTGCGCGCTTGTGTGCTGAGAGTCTACTCCAAGCCATCGGTTCCTTGCGTAGCAGGTTACCTCTGCTCTTTCTACTGCTGCTTCTAGCCGCCACGTATCAATATTAAAGTGACCCTTAATTCAAAACTTTTTAGTAACTTTCCAGAAACATCATAAAACAAGGGACATGACAAGGATGGTTTATCCAAATAGATGTTCATGCTGCCAGGGCAGCTACTGGTTCCAGCAGCTATAGACGCAGGTCTCTAATCAGTCAGAATGTGTTCCAGTGTTTGTAGTGGCCCAAGTGGCTCATGGCCGCAGTTTTTTGTTTAGTCGCCTAATGAAACGGAGCAGTGCAGGTTCCCTGCCGCGCTGAGCGAGTCATGTGGCCCTCCTCTCCTCATCCTTGCATGTGCTGCTGCGTCACGTGACCTGGCACCCGCCTCTGCTCCCCGCTTCGCATCTGCTGCTCCTCTGGCTTCATTTCAACACAGGACGCCTTTTTCACTAGTAAACCGTTTAGTGCTATTGCAGTAAAACACTCGTACACATTTCATGGTTGAATTAGCAAGTAAAAATGATGAACCCTTTCATAAAATGCCTAAGGAAACGTAATACAAGCCTCAAAATTTTGATACTGAAGCGGGGAGCAGGTACTAACATGCTATGAATGTAACACCGAAAATGCAGTGTTGTCCATAGAAATCATCTGAAGCCACGGATACAACAAACTTTAAAATCAATTTGTGCCTGAATGAAATGCCACTTGGCTGCCAGACATGGTGGAAGTTATAAGGAATAAGATAAGCACCTACAGATAAGCACATATGCGGAATCCTAGCATTCCACAATCAGAAAAAAACAGCACCTATTGTGTCTACACACCTTCCGTCACCCAGCTAGCCAGGGAGATTGCATAAATAGATACACAGTCACCATGACTTTGTAGTTGCTTTATCGATGTTCCTCGTGCACCATCTTCCCCTTGTTTTTTTTGTTTTAATGTCACATATTTATTGGATTTTACAATAAACTTCACTTGTTAGCAGTGCTCCTGTTGTCTGCTTCTTCTTTGCTACTTTTTCTCATGTTAATTTTTATGCAGTGAACCTAGCCCAACCTCATGCATCACTATTTATTTGCAGCTTATGCTCCGGAACCGTTTGGACAGGTTTCAGCAGATGCGAATTGTGGCGTTTGTTGGCAGCCCTGTCACATCAGATAAGAAAGAGGTTTGTGCATATCTTAGTTTCAGACTTAAACATTCCCCGCTCATTTTTTTTTTTTTTAGCTTTTGAGTCTTGCAAAAAAACTGAAGAAAGAAAATGTGAAGGTGGACATTGTGAGTTTCGGAGAAAATGTGAGTGGAGTTTCGAGTCTCATGTTGTTATGTTGCAGATACAACTTGCTGCATTTTTACTTTTATTTCTTATTTTTACCTCTAGGACCTAAATATTCCGACGCTGACACCCTTTCTCAGCATTCTTAATGGAGGAGGGTATGCTGGGTAAGTAACATGTTACCATGAAAGCCTAGGCTGTATTAAGTGCAGACATGCTTGCAGGTTATGTTACAGTTTAACTCTTTAATGCCCAGTGTTGTGATTTAAACATGAAGCTTGAATTCAAATTTTGATGTCAATGTATTCACTGCTGGCAGTGCCGTATGATAAATATGCGTGGTGCCACTGTGAGGCAGCTGTTAGTAACAAAAAGGGGCGTGTATATGACTCATACCCGGTGATCAACAGCTCGTGATTTCTCTTTGTGTAGAAATTGTTGCTGGAAGAATAAGCAAGATTTGTACCATAAAAAATATCTTGAACTCAATGCACCCAAGAAGATTCGCTTTCCTATCAGATACTCGAAACGTTTTCCTTGAATATCTCATTGGTTTGCATAATTTGTTTTAATGAGCAGCAGTCGACATTTGTGCCAATTAGTCACTGTTCAGGGAACGGTATTGAAACTCATTGTGCAAAAAAGTTCTGACATTTCTTCTGACTGAGAACATCTACAAGTGTACTACAAGATCTTACAGGCAAAGTTGGCTGGGGGTGACAGCGCTGCCCAAGTTGCAGAAACAGCGATGACGAAAACTTTGGGTGTGCTGTTTAAAGAGTTTGGTCCCTAAAACATGGCAGTAGCAATGGCAGCTATAAGGACAAAGAGGACACTGGAAAAAGACAGTCTGAGTCTGTTCTCAGTGGAAAAGAGCATGTGAAGTGGATGACCACTCCTTAGAACGCCACACTGTCATTGTAGCATAACGCTAGCAAATCCTGTACAGTGGCCAAATAGACAGGTACTGCTAAATGTTGTCTGTGCCTTTGTAAGCAAGGAGAGCTTTTAAATCAGATGCAGCAGCTTCTGAGTCAGTCTTCCTTATAACTGTGCTGGTTGCAGAACGTAGACTGAATGCCCAGAGTCGTGGATCTGTGGTGCACTGATTTACAATTTAAAGCCACGCTAACAAATTTATGGATTTCGATCTTAAATATGGGTGCGATAGCATGGGTGGTGTAGCAGTTGTGATTTTTAATGCACGATATGTGTTACACACCTGGTTCCCCAAGATCTTTCTGTATGTCACAGAAATTCCTTTCATGAAAGGAATGAAAAAAAATGAAGAGATGCATGGTGTCAGTGGCAGGAATTGAACCTGCTGTTTTGGCACGGCATACAGCAGTAACGGTGCCAGGACATTTGTGGTGGGGTGGCATGTAGAAGCACGAATGAAAGGGGGGGGTGATAAATTGTTTGGTAAGCATGGTGGCTCTGAAACATTGCTTTTCATAAATATAAAATAAATTAACAAAATGTGATAGGTCACCATTGAAGGGGTTAAATGCGAGCTGCAAAATCCTGGAACACATATCTCATCAGGTCTGAACAAAATGCTACACCTTTTTTTGTGGCCCGGCTAATTTTTCGGTTGGTGACTGCCACCCCTTGCCTCCCCTTGGCACCATCACTGGCTGAGAGGTATGCTACCTATTAAGCTGTCTGTGCTGGACAATCAGGCTGCGAAAAGGGAAGGGTAGGTTTTTGCACTGCTGATGCTACATCTCTCAGGCAATGCCAGTACTTGGCGCTCAACAGATGGCAGAACTATGCCACCTCTTTCCGCACTGTGCCATTACTTTAATTGCCGCACACCTCACCTCTATTCACATTCACAGTCTGTGTTCTTGCAAACTCCTCTGAAAGAGTGGTTTCAGCATTTTTTTTTCCCTCGAGAGCTGCATTGTTTAATCTGTGTATTGGTCGAACAAAGGTGCAGCATAACAAGAACAAGTCACAAAAAGACTGGATAAGGAGGCAGTCAGCAGAAGGGATTGTCAGTTACAAGTCAGTATTATCTGTCCCATATCTATCTTTCTGTGACCTGTCGTTTTTGTTGCGCAGTACATTTTTTCAACAAAGCTGTATAGTGTGCTCAGTATAAACCACATTTTTTATTCACATACCCTAAAGGCCCTTTTCGGGCATTACATAGAGGTGTACAGTTACAAATAAACAATACTCCACATATAGTTGTACAAGCAACACAAATTCTAAGTTGAGCATACGCAGGAATGAAGCCATTCTAATCAGAATTTATTAGTAAAAAACACTTCAGTTTTTGCACAAAAACGTCATGATTTAAGGTGAAGACAATATCACCTGGTAACTTGTTGCAATGATGAACGGCTGGAAACAATGGTGAATGAAATGACTGAAGGGGTGGGCACGTGCAAACATGGGTTTGATTTTGAGAGCATGATCTAAGCGTGGAAAGATACGGTGGGTGGGTCTAATATAGTATGAAGCAAATGAAGAGTGACTGTGATAAAATGTGACAGTGTGAGAATAGTGCCAGCATTCTTCTGTTTTCAAGTGATGATAGCTTTAGCGATGCTTTGATTGCCGTTATGCAGGAATGACATGAATAGTCCTTAGTTATAAATCTTGCTGCTTTATTTTGTATGGACTCCAGTTTGTGAATCAAGTACAATTGATGCGGGTTCCAAATTAATGATGCGTATTCTGTTTTTGAGCAGACGAGAGTAGTGTAAGCGAAAAGCTTGGTGACAGGATCAGCTTGGTGCAAATGACGGCTTATGAAACCAAGTGCTTTAGATGATTAACTGACAATTGCATTGATATGATTATTGCATGTTAGATCAGACAAAAGATGAATACCTAGGTATATGACTGTGGAGACATTCTCAATGGAAATACTACTCATGGAATAACGGTGATTTTGAAGCTGACTATTGGTGGTGAATGTCATAGTCTTTGTTTTAGAGAGGTTAATTTGCATTTGCCACTGTTCACACGAAGTAGTGACTCTGTCCAGGTCTCTCTGCAAAGAGTTTGTGTCGTCAGGGTTGGTAATCTGTCTCTATATAACACAGTCATCAGCAAATAATCTAGTAGTAGAGGCAATAAATTCACTTACATCATTGATCAAGAACAAAATGGTCCAAGCACCGAGCCTTGCAGCACGCCAGATCTTACCGTTGTTGGGGAAGAACAGCACCCATTTACACAAACATATTGATAACGATTGGTAAGAACTATCATTTAACTATCCTTGGATAAACAGAGCAAGGTGTACAAAGTAGTCTGGTTTGTTATGCTTGCAATGGTAAGACTGTTTGGATAATGGAATTAATGTTGATGTAGTTTCAGAATGAAGACAGCCAATAGCATATAATGTGCCTGTCATTGGCAACATCATGGTAACTGTATAGTAGTGCCAGGCACAACAGAGCGCTATCAGTGCTTACCCTGGCACAGACTTGCATTGGCTCATTTATGTTTGTAGTATGCATTCCTGGTCTGTTAAAGCTAAGTTTATTTATTTATTTATTTATTTCAGTACCCTCAGGGCCCGAGGGCATTACAGAGGGGAGTGGGGTACAATAGACAAAATAACAAAGGAACAGTAGTCACAAGTAACACAAAAATGTGAACAAGAATATGGCTCGCGCAAATCAGTAGGTTACAGCAAATACAATCAAACGAATTAACAGTCATTTAACACGAAATTATGAGCAAAGAATAAAAGTAAGCATAAAAGTAAGCATACCACGCAAACAAGCATACCGCGCAGACCAGGTCTGTTTTAACTACCACATAAGCTGAAAAGAATAAACGGCAGGGCGCAAGAATTACATGTACTATGTTACCATCAAGTTAGTTAAAGCCGCTTTAAACACAGAATGGTCACTTATTTCGACGACCGATCGGGGAAGGTGATTCCATTGTGCCGATGTGCTGGGGATGAATGAGTTGTAAAAGTGGTTTGTTTGGCATGAAAGAATACCAACTTTATGACGATGATCGATCCGAGATGTAGCAAGGTGGCGTTATAAATTTTCTCTTAAGGATGGGGTTATCGTAGTAAATCTTATGGAATAGACAAAGGCGGGATATATTTCTACGTTGCGACAGTAGTGGGAGTGATAAGCTTGATTTCATGGCACTGACACTAGAGTTACGGTGATAATTCGAGAGAATGAAACGGGCCGCACGGTTCTGTATAGATTCGAGTTGGTATATTAGTGTCTCTTGATAGGGGTCCCAGATAGATGCAGCATATTCTAGTTTACTACGAACCAACGACTTGTAGAGAAGCAGTTTTACAGAGCTAGAAGAAAGATTAAAGTTACGGCGTATGTAGCCCAGCATGCGGTTGAATACTAAAAATGCATGCATGGTTCTATGGCAGTCCTTTCAAGCTTTTAAAAATGGTTTTGTGCTCCCAACATTATACATTGTTTAGCTAGCACTGTCATCTTTAATTACTAGTGTGACTGTGGGCCTTCTTGTTTTCAGGTATTGTAATGGAACCAGTGAAGAAACAAACAGCTTTTACTTGCTATAAAAAACAAACAAGAACCCAATTATAGTCAGCTGTCAGTGTAGCGATAGCAGAGTTAAATGTCCAACTCACCAGCAAGAGCAATAGAGAAAGGTGAACACACGATTAAATGTAATGTAAAGCTTTGTAGCCTCTCAGTGTTGTCAACTCAGGGACTGCACTATGACAGAAGCTTTCATTTCTCTTTCTCTTTTTCTGCATTTTATTTGTCTTTACGAAATAAATAGTGCATCACAAAAATTATTGCATCAATAGCAGAAGTTTATCAAGGCCTACATATCAATGGCAGTGTATTGTGTAATATTTGGCATCATTATACAAAAATAAGCGTGCTCATATTGTGCTTATGTTTCACTCAAGAAGCATGTTTTAGAGAAAGGGATAAGGAAAGAACCTCATCATAGTGAGAACTGAAAAATGACAAATTATTAACCGCTGGCTAAGTCATTTGAAACTCTTCAGCAACCCTTCAGGCTAACTTACCTTCTCTAAGGTATAGAGGTTAGTCCACCTTTCCATCAAATCACTGCCTCACCTGATTAGTAGCATGTGCTCTTTGTACATTCCACAGCTCCCACATGGTGTCAGTAGCAGCAGGCAATGTCTTGTGGCGTGTGCTCGTGAACTCGCCAATTGTCCGGGCTGAAGGTGACACTTCCTTCACCTATCGCATCAACAACTTCACTATTGACTTTGAAGATGATGACCCAGCACTTGCCTTGGTAAGTGAACATATGGCTTCATATGACATGTCAGATGATCACACTTAATTTATTCTTGAAAGGCCCCATTAAGGGATATTGCAGGAGGGGTGGGCATGAAGTATGTTGGTAGGGGCTACAGGTGATTTTCGATAGTGGTGTTGTAATTTGTGATGGAAGGGAGAGAGGTAAGCAAAGAAAATAAATTGGCATGCGTTGTTAAAAGATGTTGAGATTATTAGATGAGTGGTCAGTAACGCCTGTAGGTTCGTGTGACGTGTTGAATTAGACCGAATGTAAGGCACGTGCTCAGGAATTCACTCTGATTGTTACTTTTTGATAGTGGTATAGCCAGGCAAGTCCAGTTTGTCGAGGGAAAATCACCTAAAAGAAGGATGTGGTGTTATGGTACCTAGTGGTTAGAGTATGCAGAGGATCATGGAATAATGAGTTAAAAACTTTCATTTTACGGTGGTCGATAACAAATGCCAGTGAGTAACCGTGGGAAGGTGGCCTTAATACATAGCCAGAGCATTTCTAGTGCAGTTATATCGTGCAGTGCAATATTCTGTTAGTAGCGCTAAGAACACTGCCACCACATCTATCTTTGCGAAAGATATCAAAGCTGGCCAATGAGGGTAGGGTCTCGGGATCTGTTATTGACAAGTGAAGCCATGTTTCAATAAGTAAAACCAGATTGCTACAGGAAAATGAGATGACATGCTGCATATATCATTGGGCTTGGGTATAACGCTTTAAATATTATGATATTAGATAAAGGTTAGTGTTGATGATTTCACATTGTTCTTGCACATGGTACTAGGATTTTCATTTGACAACTCTTTGGGTGGTGTGGCCACAAATGTTTGTTTTGTTGTTAAAAATGAGCCCATCATATCTTAGTTTGATTTTCAAGTCATATGCCTTTCCAAACTGAACGAGCTGCTTGCGCGTGAGATGAGTTTTTGGCAAAAAGTCTTCAATGACACTCTACTCGGTTTTCTTGAAATTTTTGCCCAAAGAAAGTACTTGTTTTTTGTTCTTTAAGTGCTCAAACTTTAAAATGCTCAAACACTTGTCATTTTGCTAAGGAAACCTGAGCTTGTAACTACCATGATCAGAAACAGTGGCTTGAATCATGTTTTTCAGTTGTTCATATGCCTTTCCAAACTGAACGAGCTGCTTGCGCGCGAGATGAGTTTTTGGCAAAAAGTCTTCACTGACACTGTACTTGGTTTTCTTGAAATTTTTGCCCAAAGAAAGTACTTGTTTTTTGTTCTTTAAGTGCTCAAACTTTAAAATGCTCAAAAACTTGTCATTTTGCTAAGGAAACCTGAGCTTGTAACTGCCATAATCAGAAACAGTGGCTTGAATCTTGTTTTTCAGTTGTTTCCATCTCTCAGCTTGTAGAAATCGACTTTATACCCTTTTTGACAATTAGGTAGATGGTCTTTTCACGTAGCTAGCTGATAATGCCATTTACCTTGTCTTGTTTATATTGTGTGCTTAAATATAGAAAAATGCTCACTTATATTTGCTGAACCGAATGCTTATGTGTATGTGTGTGTGTGAATATACGTACATGTTAGTGCGTGCATGCATGCATTTTCATCTATACGTTTTTCCAGTTATATTGACTGCAGACACTTATTTTTGCTTTCAAGGCAGCTTACAAGACTTGCTTGGTGGAACGTGCTTGTCTGTTACGTTAATTGCAGCATTCATTCAGTAAAATTTCATGCGTACAGGGCAACCTGCAAGCATGCCTGTTTTGTCTACAGAAAAGCTATGATTTCACTAGGAAATATGGGACTCGTGTCTTATTTACTTTTAGCGACCCTCGGAGGCATGTACACAGTGCACTGCTGTTTCACCTACTCATTTGGCAGGTCCTGCGTGTGTCAATGGAGGAACACCGCCAGATTGAGGCCAGGCGGGCAATGGCCAACGCAGCAAATGGTGCTGCTCTGGCACCTTCAAGTGATGGGGCAGGAGGTAAATTGGCCCTTTTTTAAGTGTGGCAGAATTGCATGCATGACACAGAGTGCAATGCGTCGCGATGGTACCTGCTGACAGTGCAGTGACAGTCCTTCGTCAGTACTGTTACTTCTGGCTCTTAAAAAGCCCGACTTTCTGCATATTATGCGGGGCATTGCTTGAAAGCACCAAATGTGACCAGAACTGGTTATACACATAACAAGTGTTATTATCAATCAATCTGTTTTGGTCAGGCAATCAGTTTTATTTTCGCAGACAAAGTACAGTGAAAACGTTGACTGAAGAAAAAGCTGCTTCATTGCAGCTTGACTGAGCCCCAGTCACCCATCAGCAGTGATGTACGATATGTTTGTACTGCAAGAATACAAAAAGTAGCTTGATTATTTGTGATGAGAAAAATAAAGTGGCAAAATACAGAGGAAAAGGTATATATTCCGAGAAATGCGGAAACTAGGCAACAAAATTGAGATAATATACTAAGGCGTTGCGGCAGTGACAGACAATCTTTATCTGAAAAAGTTCATAAATAATTTTGTGGGTTAGTAGTACCATATTAATTTGTAGTGCATCACAGGTGATTGATAACAAAAGCAGTGCTTTCTCAAAGGTGTTTTTAGTTGTACTAAATCTAAAAATATATCTAAAGAACCTTTAATAGTGCTTACACACATACATATCTTGAACCTTAATAATCTTAAGTTTGTGAAAAAATAGCACTGCATGCTCCAAGAATGATGCATTTTCGATTGCATGCCGGAGGGCTTTTTCTGCGAGACAGATTTCCTGCATATTCGTTGCAGTGGTGTTGCCCCACATAAAAACACAATGAGAGGCTTTGCAAAATGCAGTTTGTTGTTTATTTCATTATACCAAGTTGTTTACCATTTAGCCTTCAAATTACTATGTATTAATTTCTTGCCATCTCTATGGGGCATGCTGATTTCCTTGATTTTATGACTGCGAGCTTTTGCAGCACACAGGTCAGCTCTCTCATTTCCATTTATTTCAATATGGTTCGGCACTCAGCAGAATTTTATCATATGCCCCTTTGTTATGACTTTTTCTACGCTGTGTATTATGCTTCCTACTAATTAAAGGTTCGGCTGCATTTCTGGAATTTTATACCGTGAGCAGGCTAAGTTAATCCTCATAGGTTATACTGTTTTCAATACTGTTATTTATTATTCTGCTTACAGCTACAGAGACATCATAACAAGCAGCAGTAAAAATGGATGCACAGTTTGGCAGCCTTACTATATTTTTCCAGTTTCCTTGCACTACCACGCGTCTGATATATTCTGCTGTTTGTGAGTGGTCAGTGTAAAATTCGGTGTAGGTCACATAATTTTCTTGTAGTGCCAAGTATTCCTGTAATATGTGTTTGTGTGGTGTTTTTTTTTTTTTGAAAGTGTGTTAATGCTAAGTCACATACAGTGGGAAGGCTGTACCATGGGGGCAGTAGGTTATGCCTTGAGCAACATCAGGGTGTGTCCAGTATTTCTAAGGTTTGACAACTATCCTCCAAGCAGAGAAGCAGGGTTCTGATTGACTTGGGTTTGTTTTTGAACAGTGTCCTGGAGGTGCACTTAGTAACTATGGGATTTTCAGGACATAAGTGCATGTGAGCATAGTTTTCTGTCTGTAAGGGAGGGTTCATTGATTACGGTATGGATACTATTTATGGGGGATGTTCTGTATACGCCAGTTGAGAGACGTAAGTCAAAGTAAGCCACGCGCTGGGTCCAGTCGTTTTAGATATGATGGCCTCGCAGACCTATACACAACGCATCCATAGTCTATGGTAGAGTGTAGGTACTACGGACCTTTAGATTTGTAAAAGACATGTTCTATCAGATCAGCAGTGTTTTTTGACAGTACTTTGAGTGTATTCAGGGATTGGGAAGCTTTCTTTTTGACGATGTTTATGCGTGGCAGGAATGTGAGTTTTTTGTCAAATGTTATGCCCAAAAATTTATTTTCTTGTTTCACTGGAAGTATAATTTCATCTAAGTGCAGGGTTGGATCAATCTGCAAACCTCTTTTGAGCGAGATAAGAACAACTGTTTCTTTTGTGGGGAGAACATAAACCCATTTCTGTCTGCCCAAATTGCAAATCTGTTCAATGTCAGTTGTATCTGTCGCTCACTGGTTGATAGGCTGGAGGATGGGCGTGCTATTTGAAGATCATTGACATATAGGGAATACATAATGGACTTCGGAACTATCTTAGCTATCCAATTCATTTTCACAACAAATGGGGTAGTACTTAAAATACACCCCTGCGGTACTCCATTCTCCTGAACAAATTTTTTGGAAAGGGTAGAACCCAGGCGTACACGAAATGAGCAGTCAGGCAGAAAAATCTTTTAAGCAAAAGAGCTGAAATCTGGGCCATTTGGTACTAAGGTGAAAAAACCATTCAAACAGAGACGAGGGACAAGAGGAGGAATTCGCAACACGACGACTGGGCTATCAACTGTGATTTATTGAATGAGACACTTTCCCAGTGTAGCTCACAGGAAAATTTTTTCACGAAATGTTGCACAGGAGCAGTGTATAAGTTTCCCCTCACATGCGAAAAGGTTTACATCGGCCAAACAGGCCGGTGTATCAATGAACGGCTGCGCGAGCACTACAACTCATTGGGTTCTACTGATGGGCGAAACCTGCCTCGCCACTGTCGCGAGTGTGGCTGCTGCCCACTGTTTGGCAATGTAAGCATTCTTGGCGGAGGCAGCGGGAAAGGAGAATGCGAAGTTTTGGAAGGCTACTACATTAGGTTGCATGGGGAAGATTGCGATAGCACAACTTCGGTACGCCTGCTAGAAAAAGAACTTGTTTTTTTGGCTCGCGGGCGATAGTTGTGTTGCTTATCTATTTGATTTCACTGTCCGGTGATGGTTTTGGTATTGATGCGCATGTCCTGTGAGCCGTACTGGGAAAGTGTCTCGTTCAATAAATCACAGTTGATAGTCCAGTCCTTGTGTTGTGAATTCTTCCTCTTGTCCCTCGCCTGTGTTTAACTGGTTTTTTTGCCTAAATCTTTTAAGCAGTTGAGCATCCTTCCATGGATACCTAGTTCTGCTGGGTCGTGGAGAATGCCAAACCACCAGGTGGTATCGTAAGCTTTCTCCATATGAAAGAGAACTGCTAGACAGGGTTGTTTATGGATGAATGCTTCCCTGACAGTATTTTCAAGGCGGACGAGATGGGCACTTGTTGAACAAGATTTTTTAAATCCACATTGGTGGATGTCAATAAGTTCACAAGATCCAAGAGCAAACATCAGCCTAATGTTTTGCAGCACTTTCAAACGATTTAGCGAGACAGCTTGTAAGGGCTCTTGGCCTGTAACTACTATGGGAGGTTGGTTATTTTCCAGGTTTCAAGAAAGGTACAATAACGGCATTTTTTTGTACTTCAGCTGTTTTTCCTAACATCCATATTTTGTTAAAAAAATCTGAAAAGTGCTTCTGCAGAGGGCTGAGAAAGATGTGCCAGCATTTCATAATGTATTTGGTCAGGGCCAGGCACTATCTGTTTGCCGGCAGATGTAACTGTTTATTTTGTGAATTGTGATTAACCTATTGTATGGTTCGTCTGTGCTGCCACTTGTTGAAAGTCTTTGTTTCTCTGCTTTATTTTTGTATCTTAAAAATTGTTCTGTGTAGCGTGAAGAGCTTGGAACACCTGAGAAATGTTCACCTAAGATATCTGCTTGTTCCTGTGCAACATGTAAGAAGCCCACATGTGTGTACATGTGGGCTGTAAGAAAGGGAATTGTGAAAGGGGAGAAGCTGCCATTCAGTTTACGAACTTGCTCCCACAATTTTTTGGATGTGATGGAACTGATTATAGATGATATGTAGGTTTTCCATGAAGTTTTCTCCTCATTGCAATGGACATATGCTTTTGTGCCCACCTTTTTAAACCATATAAGGTTCTCGGCCATTGGATACCTGCAAGAAATTCCCAGGCTTTATTCTCTTTTTTTTTTTGCTTCTCTGCAGTCTTGGTTATACCGAACCTTGTAATTTTGGTGTACCGCTCCCAAAGACTGCGGAATGGCTAAGGTGTGCAGCAGTTATAGTACGCGTTGTGCAGCAGTTATAATACACATTGTAATTATTTCGTTGAGTTCGTCTACACTTAGATTGTGCAAAAAAAATTTTCTCCAGTGTGGCCTTTTCCCAAAATAGCACCCCAGTCAGCTACGTGGAGTTTCCAGTGACATCGTTTTCTTGGAATGATTGATGGTGGTGATGACAAGTTAATTACCACAGGAAGGTGATCACTTCTGAAGGGGTTATTAAGAGTGTCCCATTTAAAATCGATAAACAGATGGTGAGCTAAAAGATAGGTCTATGCAGCTCAATTTTCCAGAGGTTGGAAAGCAGTATGTAGCTTTCCTTGTATTGTGTAGGCAGGTATAATTGTACAGAATAAAATCCTCTAAAATATGACCTCTAGTGTTTGTTTGTTCACTTCCCCGAAAACCAGAGTGGGCATTAAAATCTCCAGCAACTAAATAGGGCTCTGGTAGCTATTTAAAAAGTCCTTCTAGATCATATAGTGTGCCTGTTAAGTGTGGCTCGAGGTGTATAGAACATATTGTAATTATTTTGAAATGTAGAACAGTGACTGCAACATCTTCATATCTAGTTTTAAGTTTGACTTTGTGAGTTGCAACACCACTCTGTTCTATAATAGTGACACCTCCAGAGAGCCTGCTTGAGTGCTCTCTGTCATAGCGGAAGACTATATTTCTTTAAAATGTTGTTTTGTTGAGGTCCTAAGTTTGTTTCCTATGAGCATAACGTCATGAGAGAAAATGATTTTAAGAGGTCCTTTACATTGCCGTAGTTGTTCAACAGTCTTAGGCAGTTTCAATGAATTAGGAATGCCATTTTTACTGTTTTGGGGGGATATGGTTAAAAACCTAGGCAGCCGGTTTATTGGGGCCTGTAATCTGAGTTTTTGGTTTCCTAACACGCTCAAATGAGCTGTGCCGCCCCTGCATTGTGGATGTACTGGAGATTGTGTCCATTGCCTCACCGGAGTCGCTGGAGTGCCGTGAAGAAGCTGCGGGTGTGCGAGGTGCAGACCTCTCCCGATTGGGAAAGTCTTTTGGTCTGCCAACTCGAGGGTTGGCAAGCCCTTTTCTAGAGATGGCAGTGCGGCCTTCGCCGCATCTGCCAGGGTCGCAGATGGTCCCGCCGCAGGCTCACTGTGTATGGCCTGGGCAGGTGGCGAAGCCTGGTGTGGTGCCTCGCCCCGTCGTACCACATCGGAGAATTTTGTTTTTGCACTGAAGGAGAATGTGCCACTAGTGTGTGAAAGTTGTTGTCGTGCTTCTCTGAATCAAATGTTTTCCTTTGTTTTAGAGTAATTATTTCTTTTTCGCTTTTCCTTGTTGGGCAAGACCTTGAATAAGCGGCATGATCTCGATCTCAGTTCGCGCAGCACGGTGCTGCTTCATAGTTCTCTAAGACGTCCTCATGTGAGGCACATTTCGCGCATTTTTTGTGGCCATGGCAACTCTATGAGCCATGACCATATTGCTGGCAGTTGTAACACTGTCGCGGGTTCGTGATGTAGTGGCGGACATTTATTTTCAAATAGCGAACTTCTGTTGCGTTGAGGAGTGTACTTGAATTGAAAGTGAGGACAAGATGCTTTGTTGGTATTTTTTGTTTTCTTTCCTGATTGTAATACAGTAGACATTGATGACATTTTGGTCCTTGAGACCGTTGAGCACTTCTTGTTCGGTGAGTTTGAAGAAGTCGGCTTCAGAGATTACACCCCGGACGGTGTTTATGAATCTGTGTGCAGTTATTCACATTGGGATTTTTCCAGATGACGTTATGGCGGATAGTTTTGAATGTTGGGCACAGTCTTTAAGCTCCAGTAGAAGGTAACCATTAGGCATTTTTTTTAGCTTGTAACCTGTGCCCAAGGCATCGGTAAGACTTTTTGCGACCAAGAATGGGGACATTGTTCGGGCAGTTATTTCTGTCTCATCGCTGTGCAGAACATGGAATTTTGGGTATGCTTCTTTCAATTTCTGGAAGTACTGAGAAGTCGCATTGGTCCACACTCTTTTCTGTGGGCAATCATTTTGTTGCAAAGGGGGAGCCATAAAATATGTGCAATGTTCGGCCGTGGTGCCAGCCGCAGAGCCCAATGAGGGGATGGGACAGGAACTCGCAAGTAAGTCCTGTCTACGTCAGCTGTACACCCCAACTATTACCAAATATGATGAAACGTAGGGTAGTTCGTCACACAAGGTTAACCCTCGCCGCCAGGAAAAAAGAAAAAACCAAGAAGGCAGGTGGAAAAAGGAGAGTTGTGAGACAGAAGATAGAAAAGTAAAAGGTTAAGGGGAGGACAGGAAAAAGTGAATGCCGATTTCTCCCGGTTGGGTCAGGTCGGAGGTGCAGTCTATGGGAAACTGAGGCAAAAGTGGGTGTTGCCTCCGCCGAGGGGCCTTAAAGGTCCAAACGCTCGGCATCGGCTCAACTACCAGGATCCCCCTTTCCCCAGACACGGCTGAACCACGTACGGCTAATTGTGGGAGCTCGGGTCCCTAGTGACGCCCTATTCACCATCATCCCCCTGCGGGGATGTCCCTGCAGATGCTGAAGAACCTGTAGTGTCACCAACATCTGCATATTGCAGGTGCCACTGCGGGGATGCTCAGAGTACAGTCTAAACAGAGTACAGTCTGTTCAGCAGAACAGTCTAAAATCTTAATAAAAATTCTAGTTGTGAGTCAGTGCTCCTCTGTATTCTCCTTCTGTCTGCCTTTCATCCGGTTGCACTATTTCACCCAAAATGCATCTGTACCAACTCGTTCAAGCTTCCATCCTACTAGCATTGCAGCAAAGTTATGACCACATTGATTAGAATATTCCGACGCTGCCTTCTGTATGTTGGCTGAGTCAGCCCGGTGGCTATTTAGTCTGGCGCTCATTGATTGCCCTGTTTCTCTAATATATTATTTTTGACAAGGAGAGCTTTGAAGCATGTAGGTAACATTAGATGATGCATAGTTAAGGCTAGTCTTTATGTAGAAGATGAAGTTGCTTGCTGCGTCGATTAGTAAATAGTTGCATGTCAATGCATTTAGGTCGAGAGCATGAGCCCACTGTTGGCAGGGGTTTCTTATCAAGTTAGCGTGTACTAGGATATCTCTCAGGTTTGTGTTGTGTCTGTATGTTACCCTTGGTGCATCGGGAAATATTTTCTTGAGACTGTCATTGCCAGTTAAAATAGGGTGGTACTTCCGCTGAAAATTGTTTATGTGTGGAAAGGCGTTCGAGTATTTCGTGCAGAGGGCTGCTCACTGTTATCTTTTGTTCCTTTTTTAAGTACATCGCCTCGTTTTAGAGTGATTGCATATTGGAAAGCATTGTTAAGGGAGTTCTGGGGATGGTTCCTATCAATTAGGGTGTTTTTTAGTGAGTGTAGGTGTTTCAAATAATCGCCATAGGTACATATTCTTCTAAGGCGCATTGCCTGTCCTACAAATATGCCTTGCTTACAGTGCTTGGGATGATGGCTAGCGAAATCTAAGTATTGCTGTCTGTCTGTAGGCATCCTGTAGAATGTGGCCTTAAGCTGGCGTTTAGAAAACGATTGGTAGTGTCGAGAAAATTGAATTGTGTTTTAGAGTAGTGAAAGATAAATTTAATGCTAGAGTAGAATGAATTAAGGTGCGAGACAAAAGCTTTCAGGGTTTCAGACTCGTGTTTGCATATCATAAAAATGTTTTTTTTTTAATGCAGGTATATGAGCGGTTTTTCTAAAAATGAATTTGGAAGCTTAGGCTGCAGTAACCCCGTAAAAATGTTTGCATAACTCTGTGCAAATGGAGTGCCCATACTTGTTTTAAGTACTTGAAGGTAATGAGAAGAATCCAACTCAACATAGTTGATCGTGAGTACCAATTGAAGTTAGCAGTGACGGCGTAGAGCTAGAGCGTCCGCCTCGCGTGCAAGAGGACCGTGGTTCGAATCCTGGTGTCTTGTAATTCTCCACCGGGTTAAAAAAACTCCGTGTGTCAATGGAATTGCATAACCTGGCCTGGGGTGCGGCCTGACCTTGGTAACCAGAACCGACAATGCACTCCTTCACCAGAGCATGGTGGCTACAGCTGGCAAAGGACAGCGTTAACTGGAGAGACATGGGAGAGGCCTTTGCACTGAAGTGGGCGTAGTGAGGCTGATGATGATGATGGCGATGATAACCAATTGAAATAGCAAACATACCAGTTTCATGCAAGCGTGATTTCGTGTTAGAGCAGTCGAGAGCACATCGATTCCTTCATTTATGGAAATATTTGTGTACAAAGCGGTGACGTCAAGTGTAACCAGGATGCTATCCAGTTTGATAATGGCTATGTCATTAAGCGACTCTATTATTCGAAGAAAGCGCAATGCGTTTTCGACAAAAGAAGGAAGGAGGGTTGGAATGTTTGCAATGTAGTGGGTCAGAAATATTGACAAGTTCTCTGTAGGCGTATTATTGTTCGTAACGATAGGCTTGCCCGGTATATGTGCTGTAAAAAAGTCTCCTGCGGAAATCTAATGGATTTTAGGAAGCATAAGCTATTTCAGAAGTTGTAGTCTGATTGCATTATTAGTTCCCTGGATAACAGGTGTGCCAGTTTTCTCAGAATTACGTGGCAGAACCAAGTAAGAGGAAGAAGACAAGTCCTCTTGTCGAAACGTTGGCAAGCACCCAGAGGCTTTCCCCTGCCTTCTTCACTTTGTGTGTGTCAGGGAAATATCTGCCTGCCCTCCCTCTACCATGGACTTCAAATATAAAAATAGGTTTGCTTTATTTGTTCCGTTTAACAGACTGCTAAGTAGAAGTAGCATGTGTCAGACTAGTCTTTTACAATAGAATTATGGCTGCTTTAGATCCAAACAAATCTATACAGTTTATATATAGAGCTATTTGTTTTGGTGTATAGGCTCAGAAAAAAAAACAGCTGCTCCTGTGGGGTTTAGTTGATGTTTAGACTGTTATCATGGTCTTTTCCTAACAGAACATATTACAGGTAGACTTGTTGAGCTGCACCAATCACAGAATGCCTCGTAGTGATAAAATTAACATAACCTTACTAATCAACAATTCTTGCGAAGACATTTCATGTGTGGACACCGTGAGCATAAAAAGTATTCTGAAGATTATATGTTTGAATAAAATGAACAAAGAATGTTTGGGGTGTATTCTTCCGTTGTCTTGTTTCATTTTTTTTTTAAAAAGAACACACTAGTACAGCAGTTTTTTTTTATTTTCAGCACAGTGTTATGAATCATTAGACCCAGTGCTGCCTGTTTAAACACTTAAATGTTGTGGCTATAGACCCAGCACAGATGTCAATAAGCCTGTCAGGATTTTACAGCAGTGGCTGTTTGCATTACCCTTGAAATTTTGTTGTGGTGCAGTGTCACACTTGATTCATAGCATGGCCCAAGGTTCTAGTGTCTTTGCTCTGCCAAACCCAGTGTGTGGTCTATGCTGGCATTTTAAGTACTCATAATGTCATATTCGATGGACACCCCGATTGTGCTGTGAAGGAAGGTATTAAGGATGGGATGGTAATTAAGGCACAGATTTTTTTTAAATAGACATTTATACCTGGTACTGCCGAATTTACAAATTTATGCTATAAGCACAAATGTCAATTTTTTGTCCGACTTTCATTGGGATTTTTTACCGCGAATTACCGTATTTACTCGAATATTGGCCAATACATAGTTAGGTCAACCCTGTAATTTTGGCACCCGCAAAAGAAAAAAAGAATGTTGTATTGGTCAACTAATGGAAGCGTCGAGCTGCCAACATACACTTAAGGTGATCAGTGCAGTGCATCACATACTGGAGCTGCAGTAGTGACGTGAGAAACTGTCAGTGCTTTCCACAGTGTCTGGTACACCTTTCAGTGACATTATCGAAATCTGGCATGCTGTCACTCAATTTTTTTGTTCCATGTGTATGATGATAGCTGACTTGCATGCTGCCGAGAATGGTGAGCCACGTTCAGGAGCTATGATTTGCCATGTGGTGAAGCGACTGAAAGAAATTTCATTATATGACAGTGCCTGTAAAATGGGCGATGGATGCGGCGATGGTGCGATGGAACTCCATTCTTGTCTTTGTATTGGCCTTAACCAAGAATTTTGTCTACCTCTCTTAAATAAGAGGCGCATAAAACCTTTGCTTAGTGAGGGTAGCAGATATTGGTGCAGTTCATGAAGGCACTAAGGCTGCCAGAGCGTAGGACTCTTCGCAGCAGCATTGTTGGTGTCCTCCTGTCATAGCTAAGATTGAATGGACAAACAGTGCAACAAGAAAGGGATGCAGATAGGTGTTCGTCTCTTCCCTGTGATGTTTGTCTGCAATGGCGTTTCTCCTTCTTAGTTTTTAGCAGAGTTTGCACCTCGTCCTGGCTGTGATTTCCATATTAGTGGAACCCAAAGTTTTGATAGCGCAATTTAAAAAAAGCAAACAGGTGGACCTATGTGCAAATAGTATTACTGTTTTGACTAGGGCACTAGTAATGGAATTTCACTGTAGAAAATCATTCTGGGATAGCCTTCCTCTTCATTTTCATGTCTATGATGTTCATGTTAAAAGAAAGGCATCAGAATGTGGGAAATGTGGAAAACAGGAATGTTGTTTTTCTTCATTGCATACATCTCAGCTTTGAAGCCAAGGTGAAGCACTTTTAGAGTTGAAAGTGTTTTTCATGCAGAAGAGTGCTGCTAGATCTCATGGTCACTCTCAACAGACAGTGACGCATAAAACACTGTCATGACAATGACCAGCTTGAATCACCTTTCCTACATGGCTCACTCGAGTGGCTGCGGATACGATTCACTACTTCTGGCCTCTCCAAGAAACCTCTTGCCAAGTACCACGGCCTCTACCACTTACTGTATCGCACATCCGCTGTTAACTACATTACTAAGCCCCTCAGACAGTCTTCCAATTTCCACTGACACAGCTGTGAGACTATAAATCTCCAGCGCCTCAAGCTTTACTACAATTCAGTTGTCTTGTTGTTGCCTCGCCTTTCCCCAGGGTCCATTGTAAAGAAGATGCGTGTTCCCATAGCTGCATTGCCTTTGCATAGAATGAGAGCCTCCCTGACCCAGCTGACAGTTTCCACTGCTGCTTGGCAGGCTTCAGCGCATCTAAATAAACTCCCCCATTACACAGTGTGCAATTGGGAATGTTAAAACTCGATTGCTGCCATGTTCTGTCTAGTATTAATGTAGTCACCCATTCAGAACCAGTGAACCATGTACTCTGTCATTGCATTCTACAGTGTGTCTGTTGTGTGTGCAGCTATGCCAGCTGAAGAAGAGCTCTTGGAGCATATGTCATACGGAACTGGACAAGGTGGAGCTTTTACAGGAATACAACACTATGAAGTCATGACAGAAGAAGAGGAGCTTGCTGTGGCTATACAAATGTCGCTCAGACTGTGCTGTAAGTGAGACTCTGCATATGACTTGTTTCCCTGTTTTGCTGCAGGTTAATGGCTTGATACCTACCCCCAAAAATTCTCGAATTTCATCATTAACAGCAAAATTGTTGAAAATGCCTGCACAATAAAGACGACAAATGTATGCATATAACATGCATACATGCACAATGCCAGAGATCGGAAAACAGTAAACCTTGAAGGAAACAAAATCAAACAGTGCAACTATGCACATGCATGGTTTGCATGTACAAAAATTGCCAAGACCCATGCAAAGTCCAGAATCAGGATAAGCAACTGCTTTTACGTGATGCAAATGAAAAATAAATGTTTTAAATAAATCGTTGAAAACGCACAGTAAATTAGGCTACAGTGGGTAGAAAACAATCACTAGAGCAAATTAAAATCTAAAAGCAAAACTAAGGTGAAGTAGTGAAAAGATTCAACAGTTAATAAAAAATACTCAGCAAAAAGCACTTCCAAGGGGTAAAGGTGCCATAGTCAAGAAAACAGTTAAAATCTGCACGAAGGAAAGCCAGTGTTAAAATTCTAGAAGATGAAACAAGCACGCATTTTCAAGAAAACCAACTGGCCTTGACTAAAGAGTTTATTTAGTAAAAGTGTCCACCACACCATGATGGCCTCCCAGTAATCTGAGCGAAACTATAGCATGTGAATATAAATTTTTAAAATTCATAGGCGATCAATTCGTTTCATGCGGCAGAGTATGCATTAGCATTACTGTTCCTCGGATGGAGCAGCCACCATCACTGACTGGTTCGGGCCGTGCAAGCAGGTGACATGATCCAGTCACGATGTGCCCCTGCTTAACTTTCCCTGTCCAATTCATCAATCACAGTGTGGCACGCCATATTCCCTCTCCACTCTCCCCACCCAGCTCTGATTGGCAACTGCGGCGCCCCTCTCGGCACCCGTCACCTTCCACCTCTTTCTTCCTATTCTCTTTTCTCTTCCTTTTTCCTTCCCTTCTCTCTCCTTAAAGTGGAGAGGGGATTCTCCTCACTTATTTTCCTCCTACCAACCAAGGCTTCACGCACCAACACCAACTCTGGACGCTTTTTTCAGTAATGGGCGTTCTAATGCTAACACATTAAAAAAGAATTTTCAGTGCTGGATGTTCTCTTGAATGCTGGAAAAATACTTTGTAGCTGCAGGTCCAACATTTTTCTCAGATATTTCCCTATGCTCTATGCTACAGCTCTCTGCCTTCGTAAGTGGCAGTGGCAGTCTGCCATGTAAGTATTTCAATTTAAATAGTTATGCAGCAAAATGTGTAGTTAAATTGGAAATTCAGATTTATTGCGAAGCACACGCAATTTGACACTTGTCTGCCATGAATAAAGACAGCAGGATGAATATGTTGCAGTCCGATGACTACTACAACATACGTATATAGAAAGATTGTTAGTTGCCTGCTAGCTGCATTTGCTGTGGATAACTTGGCTAAACATGCACGATCCCAAAGTAGGCTGCATTGACGTATGTTGTAAAAGATGGTGTTGGAAGCCTGGCTCTGAACTTGTTGGGCGAGTTGGCACATGGCTATTGAGAAGTTGCGCACACATAAAAGACAGGAAAAACAACGAAGTCTGAAAAAGCGTTAACTTTCAACTAGTTTTATTCTGTTCAATAGAGCTTATAAGAGGTGTTTCGATTATTCAATACGGATTTTTCTTTAAAATTATAAGATATTTCGGTGTGGTGCATGTATTTCAATTTTACGGAAATGCGGACTTTATTTATTGACACAGTGCAATGAAAAAATAATAATATAAATACAATTACCTGGTTAACTTTCTTATATTTAGTTTTAAGGCACATAGTTATATTCTGCAATTGAAGGCCGTCAAAATAGACAGCGAGCACAGTTTTTGATATTTTAGCATTGGCATGATGCTTCGAGATATCGAACATGTAAAAAACTCTTTCGAGACCTCTTCAAGTTGGCTTTCCCACACTGCATATTGATAAAATCTGCTTTCTTTGAGTCCAATGCAGACTTACGTCTTTTAAAGGGCCTATGCAATAAATTAATTTAGATTACGTAAAACAGGAGAGAGAATCATTCAATCACTCGTCACCCCAATGCAAGAATTTTTAAGCTAGCATCAATAGCAACGAAGATGCAGACGATTAAAAATTACGCTCCTCCTCTCCCCCTCAACTCGTACACGCGGGGCACCAGATAAAAATAAAGAAAACAGCTCTGAGACTGGGCCCCGCCCACGAATACGTCATCTGCTGACGTTCGTTTTGCAACTTCCGGTTGTCGCTCCTAGCACCCCAGCAGCAGCGTCTCTTGGAATAACATGCCTGAGTTCAACACCTCACCAGTCACCGGGTTTGCAGCCGACGACATAGCAAGGCGTATTCATCTCGCGCGGACGAAAAAGACACTGCGAGCGGCTCCGGAACTCCCAACGGAAGGAGGCGGCAGAGGAAAATTGAAACCATATGCGCGAAGCAATGCCCTGGCTCGTGCTTGCCTGAGAGGGTCACACGGCGGCACGAGCAGACGATTTTTTCACGGCTACCGGAAGTGTGCCCGTGACGTCGTGGCCGGCTGACGTCATGGGTATAGTGACATCTTTTTTCACGATTTTAGTATCAAAATCACTCGCTACATGCACACCAATCGTCCCGCGAATTTTAAAAAACACGGTTTTTAAAAATTCATAATGAATTGTTGGCTCAGTTGCGAAGACTCATACTTGGTGTGAATGCTTCTTAGCATCATTTGTAAGCATTTAAAACATTTACAAGCGACTTTTTATTCATTGCATAGTCCCTTTAAGACGCAGATGATGTTGACGTGATTCCTTTGATGATACCACGTCCAGCGATGCCATTTTATGGATATGTAACGTGGAAAAGCAGACTTAACGACCTGTAAAACGTATATTCTGCGTTCCATATCTCGAAGTGCGATGCTGATTCAGAAATTTTATAAACTGTGTTCACTTTCTATGTCAAAAGCCCTCAATTTCTCCATATAACCATTTGTCCTAAAACCAATTCAAAAGTAGATGAGTGTATTTTAGTTACAACCTTTGTCCGTAAATTTCTGAGACTGAGTCCATTAAAAAAAATGCGTTGAACATTGAAATCATTTGTGTAGCACCCCTTCGAAATAGTCTCTCTTGCAGTCTATACACAGCTTCGAACGCTTCTTCAGGTCATGAAAACAGTTGGAAAACGCTTCTTTTGGCAAGGCTGTCAGCTCCTTTGTCGTGGCGTCTTAATGGCCTCCACGCTCCCCATCCATCGGCCTTTTAGGGCTCTCTTAAACGAAAACAGGAAAAAATCGCATGGAGAGAGGTCAGGAGAGTATGGCTGATGGGAAAGTACAGTAATGCTGTGCTTGGCGACAAATTCTGTCACGCTGAGAGCAGTGTGCGGCCTTGCATTATCGTGGAGAAGGCTGCATTGTCCAGATGCCCATAAGTCAGGCCGACGGCATCGTAGTGCATCACGCATGTGTTGGAGCACGCGGATATAAAACTCCTGATTCACCATCTGTCCTTGTGGGACGAACTCTCGGTGTATGACACCTCTGGAATAAAAAAAAAATATATCAGCATCGTCTTTGGTTTGGTCTTCTTTTGCTGCAACTTTCTCGAAGCCGGAGAGCTAGCGGACTGCCCTTCGGTGCTCTGCCTCTTTGTGGATCGTATTGAAAACACCATGTTTCGTCTTCAGCAGTGATGCTGTCAACGAATGCAGCATCCTTCTCTGCCTCGGAGAGAAAATCAGCGCTCACTGATCGTGTCCTGGTCCTGTGTGAGTGCGGCACAAGTCTGGCATTCAGCTTTTGTTTCCCCAAGTTTTCACACAAAATTTGGTGGCATGTTGTCTTACTAATGTCGAGAGCATCTGATAGCATGCGGACTGTAATGGTGCGGTCTTGCTGTACGATTTCCCTGATCCGAGCCACGTTTTCATTCCGTGAGGTTGAAGGCTGCCCCTGCTTTGTGTCGTCTTCCACTTACGTTCTCCCCAAAACAAACCCCTTGTGCCACTCGAAAACGCGCTCGCAATAATGTCTCGCCTCAAGCGTCACGAAGGGGCTCATACGTCTGTGTGGCTGTCTTGCCAAGCTTCACACAGAATTTTATGTTTACACGCTGTTTGAGGTGGACGTCCATCTCTCCACATTCACTCACAGTAGAATGCGCAGACGACTAGTGACAACGTATTTTTCTACATGTAGTGCCATCTAGCGGCTGCCACAGCAATTGACATAAATAGCAGTTTAGCCCGAAAAGATGGCGCTACACATGCGCACCATTTGTTTTGGTGAACCATTTATAGAGAAGAAAATAAATCAGTCTCGAAACTTTATGCACAAAGGTTATAATTGTCATTGCACTCTATTACGTAAACAATTATTTTTCGTGGCTCTTCAAAGAAAAATCTGTATTGAATAATTTGAAACACCTTGTATAGGCAGTGTACACACGTGCCTAGAAAGGGGAGGGGGCAAATCAAGCCTGTGCACAAATCAAGAAAATCCGTGCAGGAAGTCCTTTGTGCATTACACAGGATAACAGAAGTGTCAGTAAGGCAGTCCTCGCCCTTTACCTTGATCTGGTATGCTTCTAGAAGCTCACCGGTTACTCCTGCCTAATGCTCTTGAGTTGTGGCTGACAACCTTTGCATGTAATGCAATGAGCCGGCAAGTTGGCTCCTTCTTTGTTCCGAATTGACTGTGCATGCTTCCCTGCACGTTCATTCACGCAGCAGCTTGCCTGGCCAACATACACGTGACCACAATTGAGCGGGATTTGATATACCATGCCTGTGGCACATTTCACGAATGCTTCGGCTCTTTTTTTTTCAGCACCTGCTTCGTCAAGCTCCTTCATTGTATATCCTCAGGCATAACCCAGTGAGCTTTCAAGGCGCTGAAAAAACTACGCAGACGCCATACCTGTTTGACACTATTTTCTTCTTGTGGGTTACTTTGTGCATATACGGCACAATTGTGACCTTCTTTCTGAGCATGCGCTGCTTGCTCTTGGCACATTTTTTTTACCTTCTGTAGAAGGTTGTCAACGACAGCTGAAATGACCTCACAGCGGAAGCCAGCTGAAAGCAGCCTCTTAATCTGATTATCGAAGCTGGTGTGCATTGAATGCGGGCATAGCTTTGTAAGAGCAGATTCTAGGCATGAGCTTCCTATAGCTCTTTTTACTATCTTCGAATGCACAGAATCATATGGAAGAAGCTTTCCGTGCTCGTACTGCAAGTTAAGATCTAAAAGCTGCAGCACTATGTAGGTATGTAGCTCACTTGCAAATGCAATGTGGCTCAATTGAAATGCAGTAAATAGTGTTTCTCAAGCAGCGAGCTGTCATTTTTAGGCAGACAGATTTTGCCACCAGTCATGCCATGTTTTTTTTTTTTTTTCAATTTTGAGCGTAGCGTGCACTTAGGAACAGAATATGTCTCCACGACCCCTCGGCTGGTTATCTGACAAATCCTGGAATTCTGATGTTACAATTTCCAACCATTATGACACTTCTAAATTTTGTCTATCACCATAAAACATAAACTATCAGTATTTTGTGCTGGAAAACTAACTAATTGGCTTTCTTGAAGCCTGAATATACTATTTAGGTGGGAAAATATTTGTTTTCAATCGAAACGAGAAGTGGTGCCTGAAAGGGTTAAAAGCTTGGCAGACTCTTTGAGTCATTCTGTTAATACGTACAGGTGTTCTGTTATCCTGTACTCTATTGGAATTTGCAGGAGTTAACTTCATTGAAGCATACCATGAAATGTCAGCCTGAAACTACATGAAATGCTCCCTATCTATTCTGTGCACAGCTTAAAAGCACTTCTGCCGCAGTGAGTAAACTTACAAGCATACATATTTACAGACATCTTTCATGTTTGTGAACAAACCCAGCCGATGATGATGACAGGGGACTCCCAAAATGCTTCCGACGACGTGGTGTTTTAGGTAATCCGGGGTGTAGACATGATAGCATTTGTTTTCCCTCTTTTTCTGGCATTCATTACACTGCTTGATACGTTGAATGAACATTTTGTACAGGTAGACAGCAAATCTTTGTGAAGGGAGTGGGACAACAGATGTGCCTGGAAAGCTTCCTCCCCACAAATCACTGCATGCAGTCAGTAAGAAGCATGGAATAGTGCGGAACCAGTTCCCGCTTTCAGGGAGAATGAAAATATTGCTGTATCTTGTGCAGAAGGCCAGCTGTTGCCTTGCAGGCCACTTTCACTCAATCTGCAAGGTGTGCTCATGCACTGCAAGTTAAACTTTCTCTTTTCAGTGGGCTGAGTATTACGAGTTCGATTTGCCAGTGATAATGCTTCCATTGTAATCAACTGAAACTGCAGCACCTAGCTGGGCACACAAGATATGTCAGCATAAAAAATATGACATTGCATTAGTAGCCGTGTTTTTCATATGGAAACATAGCTAGGCTACTTGCATGCGCCATGGTTGTGCTTTTGGTAGAGAAGCGAATGCAGTCCACGTTTCTCATCCAGCCAATGGAATACTGATGGCGATCTTGCCAAAAGGAAACCAGCAAACAAAATGGGCATGCCAGAGACCTCTATCTTATATAGCAAGTGCCCCACCTTGAGGGCGCCGCTTTGCCCACTTGTTGTACAGCACTCAATTTCAAAGCATAAATAGTTTGGGAGCCCAACTGCAGCGTTGCCAGAGCTCAAAGGGGTTTGTTGAAAAGGAAATACCATTTTAAAATCAAGAAATTTAATTAATCTTTGCAAGCTCCTAATCATTTGTGTATTTAATACCTTGCTTAGTAAATAAATTTTCATTACCTATGAATGACTTTTCTTTTTTAGAAAGACAAGGAAAAATTACAGGATTGCACTTAAGCCTGCTTAAGAGCGGAAATGCGAAAGCCTTTCCTCTTCTTCTCTTTCACCCCCATGTTTCATTTTATCCTTTTGTTTTTTAATTATTTATATATTGTTTTTATTACATTTTATTGCATTAATCGAGATTAATTAATTAATTAATTACAATTCATCAACTAAACTCTCATTTCAAGATCTACTCACGCACTACCTAACAATCAAACTTTTGCACATTTGTCTCCACAGAACGACATAATCATGCGGACAAAATTTGTGGACACTTTTTGCTGACATGACGTAACCATATAATGCTTTCGCATTAATAAGCGGTGTTCATGATGATGAACTTCGCAGGGGAACATTTTCATAGATAAACACACTGGCCCTGTCTGGCAATCGAAGTAGTGGGTGAAAATAAACACATAAAACGCATGCATCACCCATGTGAAGAAGCCTGTAAAGACACCTTCAAGACAGTTCCTTGTCTTCACAGGCTTCTACTCAAGAGCCACGCATGCACATCAGCTGTACAGCTTTCATGTGCTTTTTTTACACCCACCTGGTGTATTTAGTGTTGGCGGTAATGCGTTCCTTTTTTCAATAACTTAGTAACATACTCGTTACCATTTGGGATCTGCAACGGGTAACATACTTACGTTGTAAGACATACAAATGGGGTTTTCTGCCCCAGCGGCCAGTGCCGCCGAAGGAGAGAAAGCTGGCACGTTGGTGTCGTCAGTGGCGAGAATATGTGCGGCAGTAGCAGGGGAGGCATCTATAAGAGTATCACACAGCGGCGACAAATCAATTTGAGCATGTGCACAGTCGATGATTGCGTGATGCGCGAACAGAAAGTCCCAACCGAGGATGATGTCGTGAGAGGAGCGGGCAAGAACGAAGAACTCAATGGTGTAGGAGAGGTCTTGGATGATGAGGCGAGCGGTGCACGCTGCAAGAGGTCGAATGGGGTCAGCGCTGGCGGTTCAAAGGGAAATTTCAGAAAGCGGCATCGTCACTTTTTAAGTTTGCGGCACAAGTTGCGGCTAATGATGGACACGGCAGCACCAGTGTCAATGAGCGCATGAACAGGAACACCTTCAACCAGCACTTCAAAAATGTTCACGGTTGGTTACGGTGCAGTTCTTGCCTCTGGAACTGCGGCGCCTAGTTTTCCGCTTGGAGGGGTGGTGACTGGCGGCGCATAGGAGAGACCGAACGGCGGCGAGGAGACGGCAACCGGGGGGTTCGGTGGTAGGAGTTGGAGCGATATGTAGAGGTATGCTGGGGCAGATGAGAAGAGTCAGGTGCGGAGGACACGGGAACGTCGTACTTCGGCGCTCGCCCGTAGTCGTGAGGATGGGATTCGCGGGTGTGGCACCAACGGGCCACGTGACCAGCGAGGCCGCAAGTATAGCAAATCGGGCGGTTATCTTGTGTACGCCACGGATTCAGAGGGCGTGGAGCAGTGCGAGGCAAAGGCCGGTGAGGGTGAGGCATTGTAGGAGCGAGCGGCTGGTCAGGAAAGACGGTGCAAGGTGGCGCATAGGCAGGAACAACCGGCTGAGGTCATGGCCGGACGACAGCTTCAGCATAGATCAGCGGTGCAGTGACCACAGGAGGTGGATTAGCGGGCGGCAGGACCTCTGCAACCTGCTCCTGGATGACACGCTGAATGGAAGGCGACAGCGTTGGCGTTGGAGCGGGTGGGCAGGTAACCAGCGATAGCTGGCGAGCAACCTCCTCTCGCACAAACTGCTGGATCTGCTGAAGGGTCGACTGATTGTGAGCAGGACCGCCGACAGCCAAGCTCGAAATGGTGTCGTCTGAGAAAATGGTACGGCGGTTGACAAGACGCTGTTTCCAGAGCTCGTCATAGCTCCGACACAAAGAAACGACGTTGGAGATGGTTTGAGGATTCTTGGACACTAACATCTGAAATGCGTTGTCCTCAATGTGTTTGATTTTTCCACGTCGCTCATGGATGGATTCAGACGCTTGCATAAATCAATGACATCCTCGATATAGCTTGTGAAATTCTCGCCGCTCTGCTGGGCCCGACTGTGCAACCGTTGTTCGGCACGAATTTTTCGGACAGCGGGGCGGCCGAAGACGTTGGTAAGGCTGGTTTTGAGGGCCGCCCAGGTATAAAAATCGGCTTTGTGGTTGCGAAACCACAAGTTGGCGACGTCGGACAGATAAAAGATGACGTTTGTCAGCTTGACGCTGTCGTCCCATTTATTATAGGCACTTACGTGTTCATAGGAGGCAAGCCAGTCTTCGATGTCGGTGTCGTCCGTGCCGTTGAAGATCGCAGGATCGCGCTGACGCACGGGACAGGAACAGACGGCGGCTGCGGGAGCAGTGGAGCCAGGCTGGAGCTGGGTGTCAGTCATCGTGGTAGAGACTGGTAAGGGGTGTAGATCTTCAGGTCCGTAGATCCGTAAGGTCTGTAGCTCCAGGGTGGGAACAGGCAGCACCTCCACCAAATGTAAAGATGCAAATCAGACGCACAAGAAATGTGGACAGGCAAAATCTTTGTTGATACAGCATAGCTCCAAGCCAAGAGTTCGAGAGCGTCAGCTTCGTCTTCGCAAACTGAACTGCGTAAGCTTCGTCTTCTTCAGCTTTCTCTCCTTCGGCGGCACTGGCCGCTGGGGCAGCAAACCCCAATTGTATGTCTTACCTGACTGACACCCAGCCCCAGCCTGGCTCCACTGTTCCCGCCGCCGTCGTCTGCTCCGTTCCCGTGCGTCAGCGCGACCCTGCGATCTTCAGCGGCACGGACGACACCGACGTCGAAAACTGGCTCGCCTCCTATGAACGCGTAAGCGCCTATAATAAATGGGACGACAGCGTCAAGCTGACAAACGTCATCTTTTATCTGACCGACGTCGCCAACTTGTGGTTTCGCAACCACGAAGCCGATTTTTCTACCTGGGCGGCCCTCAAAACCAGCCTTACCGATGTCTTCGGCCGCCCCGCTGTCCAAAAACTTCGTGCCGAACAACGGTTGCGCAGTCGGGCTCAGCAGAGCGGCGAGAATTTCACAAGCTATATCGAGGATGTCGTTGATTTATGCAAGCGTCTGAATCCATCCATGAGCGACGCGGACAAAATCAAACACATTCTTAAAGGGATTGAGGACGACGCATTTCAGATGTTAGTGTCCAAAAATCCTCAAACCATCTCCGACGTCGTTTCTTTGTGCCAGCTATCATGACGACCCGCAATGCGCTCATGCTGGTCTGCTGAAAACTTTTACCCGCCTACGTCTTCGGTATTATTGGCGAGGCATGTACCGTTCTGTCTGTCAGTACGTCCGCTCTTGCTTCGAATGTCAGCGGCGCAAGCATCCACCACAACACTCACCGGCTCCTCTGCAACCTTTACCTTGTCCGGCCCGCCCTTTCGACCGTGTTGGAATCGACCTTTATGGCCCTCTTCCTAGCACTTCTGCTGGGCACTGTTGGATCATTGTCGCCATAGATCATCTCACGCGCTATGCAGAAACTTCCCCGTTACCAGCTGCAACGGCCTCCGACGTCGCCGGTTTTATACTTCAAAACATCATTCATTCTTCGCCACGGTGCGCCTCAGGAATTCTTCAGCGAACGAGGTCACGTCTTCTTGTCCGGCATCCTGGAGGCCCTTCTTTGGGAGTGTCACATCGTCCACCGTACAACTTCATCTTACCATCCCCAGACAAACGTCATGACCGAGCGCTTTAACCGGACCCTCGGCGACATGATGGCCAAGTACATTTCATCCGATCACTCCAACTGGGACCGCATTCTACCATTTGTTACCTATGCTTACAATTCTGCAATTCAAGCAACTACTGGTTTTTCCACATATTTTCTTCTCTACTGCCGGGAGCCATCTTCAATTATGGACGCCATACTCCCTTACCGCCCAGATTCTTCCGAATTTATAACCATCTCTCAAGCCGCTGCGCATGCCGAAGAAAGCCGTCAACTTGCCCGTTCCTTTAGTGCCCACGATCAGTACCGTCAGAAAAGTGCCCGCGCCACTTCTACCTGTCTGCCGCCGGCTTACCTTCCTGACTCCTTAGTTTTGCTTTTGGTGCCCTCCTTCAGCCCGGGCCTGTCGACAAAACTGCTAAGCAAATACCACGGCCCTTATCGCTTAGTTCAGCAGACATCTCCAGTTAACTACCTCGTCGAGCCTCTCACGCCTTCGCCTGATCATCGACGCCGCAGCCGCGAAATCGTCCACTTCGACCGCCTGAAACCCTACTACGACCCCGCTATCATCTCGTGCCCTTAGGCCGCCAGGATGGCGCCTTTTCACCCCGGGGGTATTGTAAGACATACAATTTGGGTTTGCTGCCCCAGCGGCCAGTGCCGCCGAAGGAGAGAAAGCTGAAGAAGACGAAGCTGACGCTCTCGAACTCTTGGCTTGGCACTACGCTGTGTCAACAAAGATTTTGCCTGTCCACATTTCTTGTGCGTTAGATTTGCGTCTTTACAACGTTAACATTTTTCGGTAACGTGAGGTGCCACATTACTGGTGACTTTTTGTTCCGTTGTCCCCACTCCGCCCCCCCCTTTTAGAAAAAACGCAGAGAACCTAAACTGATGCTGCAAATAAACAAACAGGCGCCCTCGGCGACCTCTGTTGCGGCTCGCATGCATGCCAGAAAAAACCTGCTCTTGACATTTCTTTTGGGCCTAGTTGCATGGTGATACAAATGAACGATGTGCGCAAAACATTCGACGAACCACTTACACGGGAGAAACACAAGGACTGGTGCAATGCTAAGGACTATTTTATTCTTCTCACACCAACGCATAGATATACATTTTTCCACACTTGCACAAGCAAACCAAAATTCCAGTCATGCGAGATTACTGGCGACGATGCGAGCACAAAAACTTCAATTCGGCAGGGTAAAGTGATAAGGAAGTATCGCTAACACATCCTTCAGCCTTTTTCTTAATATGGAATGCTTCGAGAGCTAGCCGCGTGTGTTCGTTTCTGCTCCTGCTCAGAATCTCCGTCTCATCGAATCGCGGTGCACAGTAGCTGCAGTCAATAATGTATGACACAAGATGTGCACCTTTGTCACTTTTGTTCCTCACATTTAGCCCATGCTCCCTGAGTCGCTGCTTGGTGTGAGAAGAATAAAATAGTTGTTAGTGTTGCGCCAGTCCTTGTGTTTCTCCCGTGTATGCGGTTCGTCGAATGTTTTGCGCACATCGTCCATCTGTATCACCTGCTCTTGATGATGCACCCAACTAAAAAAAAAGACAGAATACCCATAAAGTGCGTAACACATGCACAAACATGCATTCACACACTTGCCTTCACCTACCTCCCCTTCCCGAACCACTCACACGCACAACTCTCACAGAATGGAAGCATGCGAGCATTTTTGAACATGACATTTTACAGAATTACTGTAAATTTGATGACAGTTCAGCTGTTTTCTTTGTGAAGTTAGAATTGATGATGAAGTGTCATTTTGTGTTTAATGTCACATTCAGAAAATGGCTTCACCATGTGCCACAAATTTAGAATCCATCACATATAACTCTGCAGGCAACTTTAGGCCTCTATAACATTGCTAAGCTCCTGCAAATTTATACAAAGTATTCTCATTAAATCAGGATTTCGCGTAAAATTGTTGTTTGGGCTAGAAGTATTATGTGAAATATGAGCTTTATGAAATTGTTATCGTGAGTGGTTAAGGGGTAGATGCACTAACTAAAATTTATGGCCATGGAGTAACGGCAAAGTAACGTGTGGCACTTTTTTCAGTAACGGTAAAGGTAAGGCGTTACTTTTTTTGTAGGTAACATAGGGGCGTAAAGCATTCCTTTTTTCTTAGCGTAACGAGTAACGTTTTTAGTTACTTATTTCGGTAACGCCTACAACACTGCTTGTATTTGTGTATGTATGTACTATTGTGATAAGCTGTTTGCATTGTGAAGGTTTTCCTCATGAATTGCTTCAATGTAGCCCTGTCCGCAGTGGTATTGAAGCAGCAATTCTACGCTACTTCAGAGTAATATGTAATGCTGTCAGGCACTCAGTGTGGCAAATGCAATGTAGGTAAGCGCCTTTTAAATATCAACAAAATTGCTTGGCTATCGGATGGGGTCTGCCGTGGTCCACCCATTGTGAGTGCAGCCCTAGTTTCAATGCAGGTTGTCTATGCATGTAATAAAACTGCAATTATAATTTAGGCACAGCCTAACCCCAGGAGCAGTAAAAATTAAGCATAGTCGCTTCTCCTTCAGTGTAACCGGGCTCTCCTGTAGTAAATTTTTATCACCTCATATCTTGAAGGTAAACGTAGCTTGTGAAGGTTCTTACACCATTATTACTTTCACTTTCCTGTAGCGGCCGAGATTCCTACTCAGTACTTACCAGATGCAGTAGCTGCAGAAGAGGAGCCATTGGAACCAAATGAGTCTAAGGAGCCTCCCAAAAAGGTGAGCCAGGCCCAGCAGAGTTGATGGCCACCAGTGGGATGCAAATGTTGAGTGACATTTGCTGTGCAGGCCGAGCCTACTGCTGCTGCTGCCAAATATGACAGTGCATTCCAGGACCCAGCTTTCTTCTCGTTCTTCCTCGAAAGCCTGCCTGATCCGGGCAGCGAGAGTGATGCTGCATGCAATGCAGTTGGGGACACCATCCTGGAAAACCAGTACAAGGGTGCTGACACGGATGAAGACGAAAACACCCCAGACAAGGACAAGCTGACCAAGCGAGAGTAGTTGCAGGCTTTGATGATGTTTGGCAGTCATGCACATTTCTTAACCAATGTTGGCTGGCTGGGGTCACCAATTTCAGCAATTGAAGGCATTGCTGTGTTGTTCTGTTTCGAAAAGCTAATTATTTTTCCTTCAGTACTGTTCCCAGCATTCAAGATAATCTGTTAGAGCTTTTACTTAACTGTGAATGAACAAGTTTATTTCAGTGTTTGTTTGTTTATTTATTTGTACATACAGCAGCCCCCCCAGGGGCTATTGCAGGAGTGGGATATAGAATACATGAAAAGAGTAAATATGTTCATAAATGCAAGCATGCATACATAAAAAGTATGAACAAAAAAATATATGAAGCAAGGTGTCAGTAACATTCAATGGCAGCCAAAAGTTGGCAGAAATGGAAGTGAACGAATTTTCACCACACAGGGAGTCCAGCACTCGATGGTACGTGGGAAGAAGCTGAATTTGTGCATGTCACTCTGTGTGTAAAGTGGAGAAATGGTGCCGGCGCCTTGTAGATAATGCAACAGAAAAGGTAACATGGGTGATCGTTGCCATAAGCCGTGGTGAGTTAATGATAGTGTAAATATATTTGAGACTCGATGTGCCGGCGTGTTGAAAACGGAGTTAGAGAGAATGAGCTAAGATTAGACGAGGACGAAAATTCTCTGTCATAGCGACAATAGATAAAACAAATTGCCTTGTTCTGGACAGATTCAATTTTATCGCAGTACACTTGCTGATACTGATTAAACTGAGCCATATTCGATAATTGGCCAGATTCGTATTTTGTAACCTAGCAGCTTTGTATGACGGGCTGCACGTAAAGTGCGTTGCAGATACCATATTCTCTGAAGTGCTTTACTGCAGGTTAGATTGATATGCTTCGACCAAGACATGTTGGCAGTGAAAAGCAGTCCGGGGTATTTATATTCGGTTACTTTATCTAAGCACAAGCCATTAAACAAATATGTGAAAAGAGAAGGAGACAAGGATTTGTTAAAAGACATGGAGTCCGTTTTAGTGAAATTAATTTTCATCTGCCACATGTCGCACCATTGACAGAAGCTAGCAAAAGAATTATTTAAAAAGGTGTGATCCTGAGTGGAGGTGATGGGGAGGTACAGCACGCATTCATCTGCATATAAGCGAATTTTGGTACATATGCTAGAAGGGAGGTCGTTAATGTACAGAAGGAAAATAAGTGGCCCTAAAACGGCCCCTTGCGGAAGACCTGACGAGCCATCCACTGTAGAAGATATTCCCGAGTTGAAGCATACGTACTGCGAACGAAAAAAAAGGAAACTGGCAATGCAGTTGACAGTGGTCAGATTGTTTAGTATGGCGTTGAATTTTTGTAAAAGCTTTAGGTGAGGAACTGTGTCAAATGCTTTTGATAGGTCAAAGAATATATCGTCAATCTGGTTACCGAGATCAAGAGAATGAGTGACATCATGAGTGAACTTGGTTAATTGCAAAATGGTGCTGAAGCCGCGGCGAATGCCGTGCTGAAAATCACTCAGAATATTATTAGCTTCAAGGAACTCCATGATATGTTTGAAAATGATGTGCTCGAGAAGCTTGCAAGAGTGGGATGTGAGTGATATTGGTCTGTAATTTGTTAATAATTGAGCATTGCCCGATTTATGCACACGAACAACTTTCGCAAGCTTCCACCAGATCGGAACAGTGGCGCTGGATAATGACTTCTGAAATATGATAGTGAGGTATCTGTTCATCCTTTCCGCATAGCGTGCTAGAAATAAGTTGTCGTCAGGACAAGGACTAAATTCAAAATGAGGTTTAGAACTCCCTGCCTGCCTACACGGAGTCAGTAATTGACGTACGAGGAGTAACAGCGAAAGAAGGAATTTTGAAGTTATCAGTTGTGAATACAGTGGAAATAATTGTTAAATGCATTTGTTATTGCGAATGCGTCATTGGTAGCGATATCATCAATAATTAGGCTGTTTGAGGCTTCGGAACGAGGTAAAATTGATTTCCAAAATTTGCGAGCTTTACTTTTTATTAAGTACTGCAGTGTGACACAAAAATAGAAGTCTTTCACTGGGTTAATCTTCAGTCGAAGTTCCTCCTTCGCTTCATCATAGTGGGCTGCCTTCAAAGGGTCGCCAGAATGCTTCGACTGTCAGAGCCTGTTCACACGTCGAGTCAATTGAAGGAAATCTCTTGTAATCCAAGGTAGATGGACATTTGTCTTTCTTTTTCTTATTGGTACATGGCGCTTTATGCATCTGTAGACATGGATTCTTGATGACGTGGACTGGAGCAGTCTAAAATCTCCTCTAGGCATGTTAAAGTCGCATTCAGGTATCTGTGCTTATACTAACACAGACTAATCAATGTGTGAAATGGTTGGCTCACCTAAAAGGTGTGGTGTTTTTTTTTTTTTTTGCAAATGCTTGTTATAGCTGTGTGCTCATTTCTTAGCTTTCCCGTTGTACTGCATGTTATTAGCATGGCTCTGCTAATGCTGATCTTCAAATATTATGATTTAAAGGATATACAGAGCACTGGTTTAGTAAGAACAGCAGTTTGTAGGAGTTTGGGGCTACACAGTGCTTGCAGACAGCAATTTGCAGCAGGGACGCCGGAAGTACATTTTCAGTGGGGGGGGGGCTCGAACAAGTTTCTTTTACTTGCTTTGTTTATGTACCTAGGTTTTTCAGATATTGCAATTCAAGTTTGGATCGAGAGAGAACAATTAACTGCGTGAAAAATATTGTTTTCCTTATGCAGTGTTTCTTTTATCGCTAGATGGTGCGTATTATACAAGCATTAGCAAGAAAAAAATTACAAAATAAATTTTTAGTGCTCACATATATGCCTAACAGAGGTTAGGCAGTAAATGCAAGGAAACGGGCTTTGCTTCCGTGACGGCAGGAGTGGGCTACCTCATACAGGGACTCTGCTCATACTAAACTTTTTTGTTAGAATTTTCTGCTGAACAAATAAGACTGACCCCGCACCATCACGCCAACTTCCTCCCTTAACCCCTCCGTACCCCTGGCCCGAACAATGAAGAGCCGAACAGCCTACCACCCACTTCGCGAGGACAAAGACCGGTCTCCTTCTTTTTCGTGCGCCATGCTGAGGGATGACACATACAACTCACAAAGACGACTGTGATTGGGACTCCCCGAAAACTTCCCTTCGCATACGTTAATGAACTTCGCCACATTTTAACAAAGGAAAAGCGAAGCTAGCTCCGTCCTTCTACTGCTACTGCGAACTGGTGCCTGCGGCAGAGTGTTTTTATTGTTAAAATTGTCGTTTTATGAAACCAAAATAAGGGCTAGCACTCTAATTCGTGCCTGTTCCAGTGACTTGGGAATGTCTTCAACGTGTAGTTTCCTACTGGGACGTCATGGGAACGCAGAGGTTGTAAGTTAGGCTACAGCAAAATGTAAACAAGGCAGGAATTCAGGTAGGGGAGATGCTGAGCCCCTTCATGAGAATACTTGGGGGGGGGCTTTGGCCCCCGGGGCCCCTGCCCCCCCTGTTCCGGCGTCCCTGATTTGCGGTCTTTGAGACCCTTCTCAGCAAACCACCAATAGGGCATCCACAGCACACCTGACAAGGATGCTGTGGATATCCAAAGAACTGCTTTTTACATTTTATAGATGTGTTTGAACCCATTGATTTGGCCTAAAATTGACTCCTTTTAATTTGCATCTAAAGTCACATTTAACGGTGACCTTTGATGTTCTCTGAGTGTGCATCTTGTGTCCAAGGAAGCTAAACCTGCTTGGGATGGTGTGCTATGATTTAGATATATATGTTTCAGTCAGATGATAGCATGTATATCTGTAACCTAAGAACCTCTGTGGTGGCTCAGTGGGTATGGCGCTCGGCTGCAGATCCAAAAGACTTAGGATCGATCCTGGCGGGGGCGGTTGAATTTCAATGGAGGCGAAATTCTAGAGGACGCGTATACTGTGTGATGTCAGTGCGCGTTAAAGAACCCTAGGTATTCGAAATTTCTCGAGCCCTTCACTACAGCATCCATCATAGCTCAATTCGCCTTGGTATGTTAAACCCCCCCATAAACTGTAAAAACTGAAACCTAAGGGCGCAAACACATGCGGAAAACTTAAGTCTACCAGCGCATATTCACAGTAAAAAAATAGCGAACATTGTTGAAAAAGTAATGCATTCCAATTAGAGCACTTTCTAGGGCAATAATGAGAAGAAAAGTAAGAACTTCAGGCTGAATTATTTTTCTCAGTATCAATCTGTCCTTTTTAGTATTGGGGATAAAAGTTCTACTTCTGGACTGGTCAGATGATTTTTAATTGGGCATGAAATAATCTGGAATACGAAAAATTCGAAAGAAGATGAACTTTGACAGAGACTTAAAAAAAAAATTAGCAGTGGCTTAGCTCGGCTATGCCAGGATATACGTAGCGTGAGCTATGCTGAGCCGCTGAGCAGCAATTTCGCTCTCCTTCTCCATTGCTCTACCACACTGGCAAATGCCCCGCTATATGTATACTCCCACTGATACCTCTGCGCATGTGCACAAAATGAGAGGCGCTGTCAAGCGGCTCTGGCGCAGCGTCAGACTTGACTACTGCGCAACGAAGGCGCACAGCTGGGTGGCACGCGCCGGCGCCAGTGCACTGCCCCGGCTATGACGGCACTCCTCTGGAATGCGCAGACTGGTGAGGCACGCGCTGCGGTGGCGGCTCCGGTGCGCCAGCTGTGCGCCGTGTGACGTCACTGCTCCTCACGCATGTGCAGCATGGTTCTCCAGGAGCCATGCGAAACTGCTCAACCTTGGCCAGTGAGCTACAAAAAGCGTTAGCCGGAGTACAGTTCGAGCCATCAACCTCGTCCTCAGACCGGACATCTTGCCCTCCCTCGCCCTCACCTCACCATGTATTTCCTCCCTCACCCTCGTCTTCATGAATTTTCGTGCGCCCATCCTTCCTCAACACCGTGCTCCCTCACCCTCACTGAGAGTAATACTCATGAGGTGAGGGTGAGGGCGCCCTTGTGAGGATGCTCATCTCTGCTCAAGAGAGTCCCTCGCTATCCGAGCTGCACGCCAAAAGTGTGCCGGAAATCACGTGCTTTCGGAAGGACTACTGGGAGTCTTTAGCCGACGGTGCAGCGAATGGTAACACGGGGCGTAGCAGCGTCGTCTGCTACATTGCCTGCTGCACGTGTGTTAGCGTGCTGAGACAGCGGCCAAGCAGCGGGGGGGAAGCAGGGGGGAGTGGCTTCAGAAAATGTAACGTAATCGTCCCTCCTTAGTTTTTTCTTCCTCTATGTTTTGAGGGCTGATCTAGGGGGTGGGTCTGCCAGGATAGTCAGAGCGCCGAGGAGTCGGCAGCAAACTAAGCTTCTGGTGTGGCAACGGTCACAGCCGAGCCAGCGTAATATGACTTAAGCAATATTTCTAATTTTAATAAGCAAGACAGCCTATCCACAGAAGGACTTCTAGATGCCATTCCAATGCTCTTTTGAGCTCTTTTCGAGCTTATCTTTCAACTGCGATATTTCTTCCTTCTTTTTCTTGTCTGCCGCAGCCTGCAGCAGGGCCTTCCTAAGACGTCAAGTCCTACGTCGCGTCTTAGTTCTTCAAGGCGTTTTCTTTTTTTTGATTTCCTTGCTTGTGGTATTTGTCTGCAAACTTGTTGTGACGTTAACACAGAGCAGTTCTTGTGATGTCTTCTAGAAATCTCCACATGTGTCCTATCTCCGCAGAAAGCTTACTCTGTTCAAACGAATTTCGTATTTTTACGGCTGCGAAACGAATTGATAATTTCGCGGAACCAGAGACGCTAATGCAGTTCAAGTCAGCTTAACACCACCATGCTGGAAAGCGAACTGCGAATGTGCTTCGACCAAAAAGAGCCAGCTGCGTTCAAAGGAACCGAGCATTTGGGCGGTGCCAGATAGAATTGTTAGGCACTCGCATTCCTCTGCATTTTACCAAATGGTCAGTTTGCGCGTTCTCCATTGCCTTTGATTCAAACTTTTGGAGATCATAGGAGCGATATGCAGAGTTCGGGGGAAACTGCCCCGGCCTGCTGTCCATTGTATGGGTCCCTGCCTAAAGCCCCTCAATGAAGCAAAACTAACACAAAGCTTTGAACTTTCCGGCTTCCCTCCTCCCCTAGCGCGTCGCCAGATAATCGAGCCTCCCATTGGCCGAGGCGCCGTGATCACGTATTAGCGCGGGCTTTTTGCTCTGCATCAGATTCCGGCGCCATTGTCGGGGTAGTAGTCGCGCTTCGTTTTCTTTCTTTGCAACAGATTTGGTGGGAAGTGTTTTTCCATCTTTGATGGCGTCTACGCGTTGCGGCGATACCGGGCTTCTTTTGCGCATATGGATGCAACAACCGAGGAAGCAGTGGGAAAAGATTTTTTGTAATTCCGTCTGTAAAAAGCAACGCGGTTCGCCGAAAAGTTTGGCTGCACAGGATCAGCCGGGCAAACTTCGATAATGTGCTGGATCCGCGACTTTGTGAGGTGAGTGGGCGCTCTTAAGTTGTCTCACCCGAGCCGACTGAGAGGCGGTGACCTGTTCTGTTGGCTACCTCGTCCAGCACCACATAATGCAGTAGTGGTCGTGGCACGCAGCGTCGCTGCCCAGCACATCACCTGAAGAAGCAAATAAGCTTCAGAGCGGGCTTTCTGACCACGCATTCCTGCTGCCCATTTCCGAAAGCATACAGAAAGCAAGTAAAGCTGCAAATGAGTGTAGTTGGTTCATATTTAACTTCATTAGTGCGCTACTCATGGGTACAAACAACACAGGATGGAAGAAACCACACACAGGCAGAGCGCAAACTATCAACTGATTTTATTGTGCAGGAAACACTTTTTATATGAACGGTTAAAAGGAAAAAAAAACATTTCAAGAAAAAACAAACATGGTGGCATCAGGTTGCTGAGTTAGCTAGCTTTTTTTTTTTTTTGAGGATGTGCATGCGCGGCGGTTCTGGTTCATGTTAAGACGTCAACTTCTGTGTATTCGTTTCTTGTGTTCTTTGTACCCATGAGTAGCGCACTAATGAAGTTGCGCATAGAAAGGCCATAGAGAACACTTACCGGAGCACCCAGACTTGAGAAATACAGTTCGACCAACACTTCCTCAATTCTGAACAGGTAATGAGAAGTGCTTGCCGTGACTGCGCCACGAGCTTTGTTCAGAGTGCATCCTCATTATCCGCCCTTTTTCTCCTGTATCGAACCAGCGACACGTAAACTGCAAACGGAAAAGCACCCAGAAAGGAGTAAATGCCTCACCGCCTGTTGCACTCCCGAAAAGGTTTCATATACTCCTCAAAACAGGAGTATTTGTTATAATCTCACGTACGGAGGAGTAGTTCGTGTTCTCTGAGGAGTAAAACTTTTACTCCTCTCAGGACGGGGGTTCTTTTTGGAGTAAATGTTCTGATCAAGGAGTATTAGTGCTCCTTCTAGTACCTGCTTTATTCTCACATACGGAGAGGTGTCTGGTGTTCAAATAAGTAAAAATTTTACTCTTAGGACAAGGGTTCTTTCTGTATTAAATGTTTTGATAATTAAGGAGTATTAATGCTCGTTTTACTACCTGCTTTACACTCATGTGCAGAGAGGTATCTTTGGTGCCCAGACGAGTATATTCCTTTTGATGAGGAAGCCCATTTCAAACAGTACTTCTAGGGAAGCCTTATTTTATAGCTTTGTGTTGTGCAATAAATGCGACAACGAAATTACTGTGACTGATTTCAAACAATATTTTTATTGAGTGCAAAATATTCGAGCCAAATGTCCCAGAGCTTGCTTTCGATGTTTACAGAGAACCAACGCCACGGCCCCTCTAGAGAATAAGAGGAGTGTCTTGACCCACACTCTCTTTGGGTATTCAATTTGAAATACCCAAACGAATGAAAATTGAGATGCCACACTTGCAAGCAAGGAGAGCACATTGAAATGCTTTGCTGTCAACATACAGGAATGTCATGCTATCTCTGGTGAAAAGGCACGATGTCAAAGGAGGCCTCTTCTGAAAGAAAGATTAGAAAAAAAGAAGTGCATAAAAGCAATCACATCTCAAAGCTTGAAGTATGAGGTTCTTCAAGTGTAGTTTAAGTCAAGCTCACACAAGCAATTCAGAGTACACTTTTCAATAAGTTAGGTATTGTTGCTGTTTAAACGTTTTTCTTGGCAAAGATCAACTAGTAGGACATATTAGCTAATCTGGTAGCTAGTACATATCTGTACCCTGTCCGATGACAGCGGCTGAATGTGGTTATCGGGGTATCACGAGTTGCAGAGAGCCGCTTTCGTAGCCATTAAAGCAATACGGCGAATGGAAAGCAGCATCGACCAGGAACCTTTCACAATAAAGCACAAAACTGAAAGAAAAAAATTTTCTTGCTGAGGCACTTGCGCATTTCCATTGCCTTTGGCTGCTTTCCTGCACTGGAAGGGGCATTGATATCTATATTTCTTTTTCACTTGTCAAAAGGTTCCTCACTCGTTCCGTTTTGCACACATGCAGTGGAAGCTTGCGTGCAATTTCCTTGCAAGTAGAACCCGCAGCCACGCATTTTGAGGACGTCGTCATTCTGCGTACAGGTGAAAGGCAAGGCAAGGGTGACTAATACAGCAGAAAGTGCATAGGAATAGAACCCTACCATCAGACCACTCCTTCCCACCTCCACCTGTCTTCTGTTCTGCTTTACCCTCGCATTCCTGGTCAGAGTTGAAAAGAAAACATTCGACACAAGTCTGGCTGGTTGGGAAAGGAATATGAGTCAGAAAGAACGCCAACTAAAAAAAACCCTATAGCGTTTTCGAAACTAGTTCAGGTGTAACTACGGGCGAGTTCCAGCTAGCCTTTTTTAAGCCGTCGGTTATTCATCCGCCTGGTCACTGGACATAGACCATGAATGTCGGGGGGGGGGGGGGGGGGGGGGGGAGAGAGCGGTTAACATTGTCCCAAGGCTGCTGGAAATTCAATGACTCAAGTAAGGGTCTTCTGAGCCGTGGCTCAGTGTCCAGCACAATGCTTCCCTCAAGTCAGTCTTGTCAACCTGTGCTCCTTCTGTTGTTTGACATCCGCTTTGTGCTGCTTCTTTCGGCGAAATGCTTGGTTTCGCCTCTGTACGACGCCAAGCACTTTGAGCACAGGATCTTGTATACTTGTGTATGGTTTATTCTTTTTCGTTCGCTGCCTTCCTGGCATCGGCAGTTTGAACCGGAACGCTTGCCTCCATGAGTTTCACATAAAAGGAAGGTGTTTAGAAACTGGAAGCGAAGAAAAAATTCTCTCCACATTTGAGCTTACAAGATGCCACATTTTGGAACTGGAGGTTTCACGACCCCATGTCCGCTGCCAAAAATCGCTGCTACGTTAAGACGCCACCAACCCGGAAAATGTAACAACTTAGGCAATCTCCTTGGCTGCTACAGCACCACCATATCCTGTGCTATGATAACAAAGAATAAAATCACGTGCTTTGTTTGCATCATAGGCGCTTCTTAAAACGGGAAACGAAGCGACCGATCAGGGCACGAGAGGATTTGTTCTCATCAGTGTACGTAATAACGTGAGAAAAATTCATGGACCCCAATGGCCGCTCATTTTCACCCTGTTCATTGCCTGCACAGCTTTTTCATATTCATGTCGTGTAAATACATGGAGAAAATTTGGTCCCTAGGGAAACTGATCATACTTCAATTTTTACTATCGGGGACAAAAGTGGTATACTCCACGTAGCGGAAGCCAGAACAACGGAAAACTGCATCGTAACGCCATATAAAGCACGAAACGTTGAAACGAGTCTAGCAACATGCCTGCAGATAATAAAGAGCTCCCATTGGCTGTCTCGATCCCAGATGCCGCCTGTAGATGGTGAGTTACGATGCAGTTTTCCATTCTGCGGCTCACGCTGTGTGGAGTATACCACTTTTGTCCCCAATGGTACATATCAAAGTAAAGAGCCACAGTTAATTGCAGTGCCACACTTTTTTTCACGCGCATACAACAAATTTCTCAGATACTTACTATAGTGACCTCTGTGTGAGTTAGCTCCTTGGGTCGAAGCCTATCGTCTGTGTGCACCGGGCGTTCACAGCAAGTCTCCGCATACTGAAGAGGGAGTGGCATTATGTGCATGCGCGTCTGTGGCTTCAAAGGAGAGTTCAAAACTGCTTACCTCTATACATGACGACGATAATTCGGCCTTTTATATCCCTGTAACAGCGAGCGAACCAGGGGCTGTCGGTGTCGAGAAAACTGATGCTTCACACACACACACCGCCATGTCGACAGGGCGAAATGGCAGCCCCCACCATTTGTATGCTGCGTGGACAAGGAATGACCAGCCGTTGCTTCTGTGCATATTGCCGGCTTGAGCGAAGCGTTCAATGCAGCATGTTGCTGCCAAGGACAATGATGTCCAGTCTCTTGTCACACAAGCGTGCGCGAAGGGGTGAGCGGGGGAGGTCGACGCGTCACACACTGCCATGTTGGCTGGTGGACTGAGCGAGCTTTTCTAAAAAAGCTAAGTACCAAAAATGTTTGTTGCGCCACTGACACACACTATTGGACAGCACTCACTTCCGGTTGGGAACTGGTTCTGTTCCACCATGTTCTTCCTAAGTCGTCCGGCGGCATAGTTCAACGGCGCTTCCACGTTATGTTTCTTGCTCGTATAGTTGTGCTGCCAACGGACATTCAGCGGAGGTGACTTTTTTATATTTGTTGCTGCTTATACTTGTCTCTGCATACATGCCCTTGCAGTCTGTGTAACCCTTTTTAAGAGCACTTAAGCAGCTGCAATGCCGTGCAAGTAAAAGGACGCCTCGCCATAGTTGTTAGGGTCTACAGTTAATGCTTACAGGTGAGCAGAGCCAGGCGAGCATGAGCACTTTACCCAAAAACCATGGGCTGCTCGCTAAGTTGTTTTTATTTAGTTCAGCGCAGCTTTGGTGTGCACTCCTCAAGTGCTCTAAATAAGGGTGATGCAGATTGTACAGTAACTGCCTTTGTAGTTTGTCAAACATTAGTTCCTTTCCAGTAAATGAGGTATATGTGTGGCTACCACAGCACTGCCTCAAATGAAGCTAACTGCAACGTCTCAACGGTATCTCATGATAGTAGATCTTTGTTTTTCTGTGAATTGCCATGCTACCCTCAAAATTGTTGAAACAGTCCAATGCTGCAGAGCACAGTGACGCATCCAATGCACCTTTATTTCTCTGAATTGAACTGTAAGTCAGCACTATGCATATGTAAGGCCCCTCATTTTTGGTTTTTTTTTTTTTCAGAATTCTGGTAAGTGGGGGGGGAGGGGACCTAAAAGTCAGACACTATTTAATGAGTTCCACAATTCAGCTTCCTCTTTCAGAATATGTTTTCATCAAAAATGATCGATTTTTAGTGGACTTTTTGGGCGGCACAAAAATTCCTCTTATTTTTATGCCCATTATTTCCATAAATAATCTATAAATGACACACTTGAACCATGAAACTGTTTACCAAATGAGATATTTGTTCTTTTCAGTGCAATTATTTCGCTTTGTTCATTACAGACTTGTACAGAACTTCAGCGTCTTGGCCTTTTGTACATTAAGACAGTTGCTGTGACATTGAATGAATGCAGAAACATTCACAACATCGCAGCAACTATTTTAAGTGCACAAAAAGCATAAGGCAGGACACCGTCAGTGTGGGCAGCACTTGATATAATGATGCTTTCAAGGCATCCCGTTAGTATTGGTGTCGGCTTTTATAAAACCTTCTTTATGAACATAGATCAGTTCATGCCATTGATAAAAGGGTTTAAAATTAGAACCTACAAGCAGCACCTCTCTAAAAAAACTGCTAGGTGCTCACCAGTTCCCACATCATGCTTTCAGGTTTGTGCACTGGCAAACCACATTTTCTTGAAGCTGCATTTCCAGGAAGGAATTGGGTTTAATCCAAATTTGAAGAAATACGCTCGGGGTGCAAGAATCAGGTGAAACTGGATTTTGCCCGGACACAAATTCCAATGTATGTGCTGTCCGTGTCCCTGCCTCTGTCCCATTCTTTGTACTGCAGCTATCATTCAGTCATGTCATGTGGCCCAACAATAAACTACAGTGAAAACAAACAGGCTAAATAAAGCAAACATAATTCTAAATTCTAAATAAAAATGACATCCACTTGGAGCTAGTGGTCTCTCTATTCAGGTGGTCGATATTCAAGCCCAAGGTGCTCAAAAATTGATTCTTCTGTTGGAGTGGGAAGCCTGTTTCTGCACCCCATTTTTTCTTCACCCTGAAAAAGCAAATGTTTGCAGCAAAAGCTATTGAGACCCATGTAAAGTATTTGTGAACTAGCCTTTCTTACAAACTGCTCTTTCTCTTCGATCATGCAAGTCAGTGATTAATCCATTCTTTTGATATACACATCAAACAGGATAGAATAAAGAGCTTACTACAGTGAACAAAAGCATAGGCACAGAGAAATTACAATATCACATTATGACCATTCAGTTCCATCTGTCTGTGCATTATGACGAGGTGTTGCCTCACAAAGGACACATCCACCTAGCTGCTTGCATAACCACAGTAATAAAATTATTTGCTGCAAGTGGCTCAGCAAAGCTGCATTACAGAGAAATTACACAAAAATTGAATATAACAACATACGAAGCCATAATGATTAGTCTGCGTCATTTTTGGAGTGTGTGACTGACATCCATCGTCAGCTTCAAACGCAGGTTGCCGCCAGCCTAAAATAGAATCTACTAGACTAACTATGCTTGGACCAGTCAAGCACCTCACTGTGGCACTTTCAGAGCACCGACACATTTACTTTTATGAAAAAATGAAAAATATTACGGGACACGTGTTCTCGGAAATAAATTTATTCTAGCTCTATTGCATGACCCAGTTGCATGGTATATTGTTATCAGCGGATAGAGAATACACATCCCATCGCACATGGGTTTGAAGAACAGACGCCTCATGTCGTCTTATGTGGCATGAATTCTAGTAAATCGCATCCTGTATTCTACAAAGCTGTTGCCATAATCTTTCCAGTTGATATTTGTACATCAGCACATTGCATGGGCTCTTCTTTGGACTCCAGATCGTGGTGGTGGCCCCATGTTTTGTCATCCATAACATTTCTAGAATAGAAGCTCCCTGAATTTTTTGTAAGCATGACTGAATTCTATTGACTACTCAGCTGGCGACATGCTTTGTTATCAGGTGACATCGCCAGTGGGAACTCACCTTTGACACCATCAAATATCATGAATGGTTCTAAAGATCATGCTTCCGGAAATGCCTAATTCTTAAGCCATAACACTGACAATCTTCTAAATTAATGGCCTCCAGAATAATCTGAAGACCTTCATTTGATTCTCTACCATGCTTAAACTGCCGGACCTAGCACTATACTTGATGGTATTAAGGTGCATCACGTCCAGGTAAAGCAATCATCGTTTTATAGATTTGTATAGGTTTCTTTTCCTTTCTGAAAAATTTAATCTGGAAACGATGTTCGAAATTTCTTGCTTTCCTTTGAAAACCACATTTTATCAAAACTTCCATACCGTTACTTCTTGCGCTTTAATCTGAATGGATGGCTACTACATGTACATGTCCGGACTTGTCTTAATCTGCACAGCCAGCTCGGCTCCCAAACACTGACCTAACATTCTGGGGTAGACAACTTACGGAAGTCCCCTCATATATATATATATCAAGTAACACTGTGAAAGTGATTGTTTTGCCTTACTAAAAATATTTTACATTACCATGCTCGCAAATGTGCCTCAGCTGTTTTATGGTATCTGTGTAAACTGTCTTGACTGGTTGCTTGTATGTTCTTGGTCATTCCAATGCACCTAGCTGCATCAGTTGGTTTCAGTATATTTGTGGGTGTCTTTCACCAATTTAGTTGCCTGGCCTTGATTACTCCTGTGCAGTCAGTACAGGTATTTTCACATGCTCAGACAGTATTTGCATCATTTAATTATTGGATTTTTGTAGCCATTTCTCAGGATATCAATTTAGGTTTTTTGTACATATTTAAATAGTTCTTGGCTGGTTGTCGTTTCATCTTTTTCCAAATATTCCTACTTGTTTCATTCTAAACTTTTAAAATGCTGAAACAATATTTTAAAATCATGTCTCTGCTCATTTTCACACTGCCAATCACCCCATTCATCCTAGTCATGAAACGTTGTAGTTGTCATTTCATCTTTTCATTAATGGACCCCAAATCAAATTTTACGTGTTAGTTTTTCTGCTTCACCTCATACAGACATGGCCATTTTTCATGTGGCTAAATTATCTGCCATACGGTATGTAGCGATCGAGCTCCACACTAATGTGGAGCAGCGAACCGGAAGGGGTGAAAGGGTGGAGGTGACGCACCGCGCCAGGTGCAGCTGGCACCTAGGAGTGCCAATGATGAGACAGGCACCATATTTAAGACAATGCAGATGAAGGAAGAGCATTTTCAGGCAGAAATTGACTCTGACCTGATGGCTAAGAAGTCTGCTCAGAGTGCAAGGATCAGGTGAAGCTGGGCTCTCTGTTAGCCACTAGCTGAAAGCTGTAAATAGAGCAATAAAGTTTTTCCATTCCATTCCACAGGAGTTCCGCCGCTGCGAAGCGCCGGGCCTTTCTTTAAAATCCAACTTTCGATATTGTTTTCTCTTTCCTCTTTCTCTCCCTCCTACATCCCTTCCTTTACGGCGCGGTTCGGGTGTCCACCGAGATATGTGAGACGGTTACTGTGCCATTTCCTTTCCTCAAAACCCAAACAAAACAAGTGAGCCAACGGCGTTCATAGAGTTCATTGGCGTTGACAACTTTGCAAAGACCGTTCATTTTCAGGAAAGGAAAAGCGCATAACCGGCTCCGTCAGACCTCAATCTCGCTTTCGCTTGTCATATCCTGGATTAGCTGGGCTAATCCACATTACTATTTTTTCGACAACGTGGGGATCTTTAACGTGCACTGACATCGCACAACACACGGGCGCCTTTGAGTTTCGCCTCCATCAAAACGCGGCCGCCGTGGCCGGGTTCAAACCCAGGAAATCCGGCCGCTCCGGCTCAGTATCCGATCGCTCTAACCACTGACCCACTCAGCCACGGCAGCGGGCGCGTATGCAGTGCGATGTGTTGAGACGCGCGCTGTGTGCACAGTGGCATATGAATACATTTTGTTAGCCCACTGGCAGCCTTTACACGCTGCGAGGAAAATAATCTGTCATATCTGACGTTTCATCCCGTTGTAGCGTGGCTAAAACACAAATATGTAATGACTAACGCGTTAAGCTATTTTTCAAACGCACGTGAAACCAATTTCCGTGCATACACAGAACAGCCAGCTTGCCTACGCTCGCATCTTATAACCACGACAAAACACAATTTCTGCGATCAGGACACGTTCACACGCAGCACAAACTGATCTTACGATGATGTGCAATGTGCGATGTCGCAGCTCATATTAATGAGTGAAAAAACGATGCACGCACGCACGGCGGTTGTTAAAAAAGCGAGGGAGAAAATTGGAACGGAACCGAAAGTTGAATTTTCCCATGATTCTTTGCGTCGAAACGCACCTTGCCTTTTCAAACGTGTTGTGGTCTCGGTAGGGAATCTAGAAGAGAAGGTGTGAAAACCGGTCAGGAAAAGCTGGCCCCTTCCGCGTGACTGCCGCGCTGCGGCGCTGTTGTCAGCGGCGCCGTCAGCGCGTCTGCTTGCGCGAGCAAGAAGGCTGTAGAGGAAACGAGCTTTATTGAATTTTCGAGGTTTTGGCAGGCACCGCAGTTTTTTAGACATTATAAAGTTTAAACGACGCTGCTGTTGACGCATAAACGTGGAGAAACACAACAGTATATTTGGGAATCAATGCGAACTTTGCGCGAGTTTTCTGCTGCCGAAGGTGTTGGCCGGAGGCACATATTTTAAAAACCTCTCCTAAAGGCTGTGAATTTTTGTAGTGCTTATCTAGGGTTGAATGTATTCTGCAAAACTGTATGAGCAATTTTTTTTTGTCTCGTGGGTGAGCGCAGTAGTTATCACCAGGAACACCGGATTTTTTCGTTCGTTACCTTTTGCGGCGGAATTATCACGTTCGAAAGGAGTTGACTGTTTCTACCTGCCAAAGCAGCACTAAACCATCGCAAGCACGCTGTTGAGAGGTTTCAGGGTCATTTAAACCACTTCTTCCTCGAAAATTATCTGCTTCTGCTGTGGGGGGCGTCATGCTGCCTACGTAAACAAAATTAAGCGTCACCCGTACAGCTACAACGTCGGGTGCTGCGACCACAATTCGTGCACTTTTAATATGTTACAAGAACACAGTAAACGCATGCAATATGTTCCTGGACAAGCAAGCTTTATTCGCAGCCAGCTGATCAATTTTGCTGCTTGGGTCACATCACACAAGGCTTTGTTCTTTTTCCTTTTATTTTTTCACTCATTTCTTGGTTGAGGCCTCTCGAAAGAAAATGAATCCTGGTGAGGAAGAATAACTGTACTACAGATTCTGTGAGCTCAGAACGGTGCTCCACACAACCAATCTGTGGCACGTTTGTGCTCACTTTGTTAAATATGGAGAAAGCAAATCTAGAATGCAGACGGGTTCTGCACAATTCCTTGGTTAGCCGGCATTCAATAGTATTAATCAAATCATATAGTGAGGCCGATTGGTACAGAAGCCCACCCAAGTCCCACTCTTTGCACACTTAGCTGATCTGGGCAAGAAGGCGCACGGAAGAGACACTTTTTCCGAACACGATTTGTAACCTGAATCGCACCCGGGAACAAAACACCACCTCCGAGTTTTTTTTTTTTCTTTGACGTCGGCGACACTTCTGCCAGCACGCAGCACCGGTATTCGAACTGCGCATGCTGAAGATCGCACCGAAATACGCAATGACGCCTGCCCAAACCACGCCGTGACAACCACCACCCTGCCGTCTCCTCCGGAATTCTGACAGCGCCCCAGACCGCAGCGCTCGATTTGGCCCTGGTGGCCGTAACGCGCAAGGGCCACCCCTTTTTATGGGCCGCGCGCCGCGTTTTTCACACCTTCCCTTCTAGTCTCTGCCTCTCGGCTCTCGGAATCCACCAATCGCGTTCGTCGGTGTTGGTCCTGCGCCGTCCTTCTGCGCAGTGGTGCGCGCTTCGAACGCGCGGCGTCCGTCTGCAACTCGTACGTGGTGCCAATTTCGAACACTCAATTTGCGGAGCGCCGGACGAAAGGACGCTGAAGAGTCCTGTTCATCTCAGTGAGAGACGCGTCTGCCAAAATGCTTCCTGAAAGTGCGGTTATCTGGTGAGTAGCTTGAGAAGTCAACGTAGCGCTTCAGATTTTTGGCGGAGCACAATTTTTTGCGCTTAGCTAAGCGTGTCTGTACCGTGGATTTCTTGCACTCGTAGCGGTACGTGTCGCGTTCTGCTTCCGAACAATACACGGGTTTGAATTTCAGATGCGTGGCTGCAGCTCGGCCTGAAAAAAAGGGAACTCCTGTGTGTGCAATTTCGGTTTGTTAGTACGACCTAGGATGTAGTGTCATACCCCATGCATGCAGTCCAAATTTCCGGCGTCCTTCACTACGGCGTCCCTTGTAGCTTGAGTGGCTTTGTGACGTTAAACCCCCATAAAACAAACGGGAAAAAAATAGAGTTCTGTACTACGACGCTAGGATTGAGCTTTTTGCGTGAGTATAAACTCTCTCACGATGACAAATGCCGCGTTCTTGAGTATAGTGTTGTTGTTTGGAGCCTTTTTCAAACTCATTTTTCAGCGTGGACACAAGTGACTACATGCGCAATGGCGACTTTGAGCCAACGCGTTTGGACGCGCAGTATGAAGCTGTGAAATTCATCTTCCGCGCCAAGACTCGGTCGCACCGAGAAAATAACGTTGCACTCCTGACACTTTCAAGGTAAGCGTTCATCTACTAAATCTTATGCAAGCTATATATTGAAGACGCCCATGGATACTGAATCTAACATTTAATGTGTGCCAGCCCGCATAGGCGTTCCATGAAGACGCCGATATCTGACTCGGAGCTTGGTCAGTTCGAGTGTCACTGCAGCCTCAGCTAGAACCAGAAATATTTAGACTATATATCCACAAATGGTCCAATATCAAACATCATTTTGAGAGACCCATCAAACATCCGTTCGAGCATTTACAAGAGATCATCTGTTAGTACATCCATTTGACTTGCATTTTGTGATATGCTCAGAATGTTACTTTGTGCACATCGCTGAGACTCTAACAGTGGACTTTCTGTGAACGTTCACGATTAGACACGATTAAAATAGACAGGCTCACGCGCTGTACCATCACAAGGAACTCGACTGCTTGTGTCCCGGAAAGCTTTTCAAATGGTTTATGCTGCTATATTTACACTAAGCTAGAAGCTCCATGAATGGGGCTCAGAAAGGCACCTTCTTTAGAAGCACGTTTGTTCCCACCTAACGCGTCTGCATAATGTTCGCGCAAAGGCAGCAGAGCAGACTAATATCGTATTTTTAATAAAAGGTATTAGCAACATGATGTGCTTACTTGGACTTCTCGTTTCCACCGCCACAAGTTCATAACTGACCGAAATAACTTCGCTCGACAGGCAAGTGCCGCTGGCGCTAGCAGGAAGGCCGTGTGTGGGGAATATATAAGCCCATTGACTGCCACTACCAAGTGTACGTGTGTGCAGCTCGTCGATACACTACATGAAGCTTTTTGTTTCATATTGTTTCTAGGTACAGTGTTACGAGTATGACTGGATTGCCGCGGTAGTGTTGATACTAGTTAAATCAATAAACTGTTCAAACAATCACACCTGTCCACGCGAACCGTTTCCCTTGCGATTAGCTTATTGCATTTCAAAAATTTTCTTTTTGCTTTGCCTTTGCAGAATATGCAAAGGGGATCACAAATATTTGTCGCGCATGCGTGTTTTGCTCAACTGCCATCACAATTTCTGTCCGAAAATCTTTTGGTGATATTCTGTAGATGTCCATTCCATGGCAATAGGGACATATCTTCTAGACATAGATGGGGCAAAGTGTGGTCAGTAAGAAACATCCTCTGTACATTAAATATTTTGGGAGGTACATTCTGTAAGTGTCTTCTGGATCTAAAATGGTTGTCTGGGAACGGCGTTTTCTGCTGTCGATATGCTCTCTCTTTCGAAAATCCGTCCGCTTTCTTTTGGAAAGAAATAAGTGACGGACTTGGGGAGATTTACCGCAGTTAAGACAGCAGCCATATTTCCAGGACAAATTCCCAGCCACGCACTGATATTGAAGTTGTTCCACGCGCTAGATGCATGCAGGTGTCCCAGCTAAATGTAACCAAGCTTTTTAAAAACACGAAGTGTCCTAGCCCCGTGAAACCAGCTGAGGGTTGTTGAGAGTCGCGTTGCCTAGTCTGACGTGTTTTTTTCGTTATTCAAAGTTAATTAATTAGTGCCGTCTAATTATCTATCTTTGTAATTATTGAAAGAACAAAGTTTCAATGTAAAAGTTGTAGATCATCTCGAAAAAATGCTAGCAGCGCTGTTTCCGTCAAGGTATGATTTACGTGGCTTTATTTCTTGGACTTAAAAGAGAGCTATCATGCGACTGCAGCTGCTGGGTCGCATCTAGCTCTGCCACAATGTGCACGCAAAGGCTCATCGGGGACAGCACTTCAGTAAAAATAGATTTTGTCCTCTAAGACCCGTCTTGGGATGATTAATTGGCACCGTCGTCTCGTTGACGCTTTTCTATTGTGCGAGTTAGGGTTTAAGGCTGGTCCAAAAACTATAACGTTAACGGTATCTCGGTGCAAACATTCCAGTAAGCTGTTTTTCGAAGTGATCTATAATTTTTCTATTGACGTTCTGTTCCTCAAGGTAATAATTAAAAGATGAGCTAATTATGCTTGACTAATTAGTTAACATTGAAGAGCAAAAAAAATACTGCAGACTAGGTCACACAGCTCTAAACAAACCTCATTTGGTCCCATGTGGCTAGGATATTCCGTGTTTTTCAAAAGCTTGGTTACATTAAATTTAGCTGGGACGCCAGGTATATAGATTGCCCGTGAGGTTATTTCTGTATTTAACTACGTTTACATGTCCGATCGTCCATCTTATATATCTATGGGATTGCCTGGGATGTCATTTTTTTTTATTTCACCGGAAATTAGTTTTGCGTTTTGTTGATCAGATGCGCACAATGCAAAAAAGCCATCACGCAAAGCTCACTACATACTTGTGGGGTCGTTGTGCAATCGTCGCAGAAAGTAATCGGCAATGAACGCCAGTTGCTTTGGAAGGCCGGCTGACCACACTGTGCAGTACATTAACTGTGTACAGTGCTCGCACTCCTCTGATGGACTTCTCTAACAGCTCAGGGCCTTTTGCTCCCTTTCCTTCCTCAGATAACCACATTACATGCTGGTGCCCTAACACATAATTCTGATAAAAATTTGCATTGGCCTAATATATGTTTTCTGTACAAGTCCCCTATAGCTATTGGTCTGATATGAGTTTGTATCAGTCTAAGAGGAAGAAACATGAACATTTGAAACAATAATAATTGTGGTCTTAATTAACAGAATTATAATGTTGCAGAAAAACTGGCAAAGTTTTACACGACACATAATGGATATCTAGTCTTAATATATTTAGAAAGGTTTGCTTTGCTGATCAACAACTCACCATTAGTAGATATGGCTGCTCTGTTCAGAGGGGCTAGAAAAGCCCAATGAAGGCCACCTATTTATATGCAGTTAGTAGAGTGTGCGAATCCTGCCTGTCCTGGCATAGTGTACCCAGAGGACATGAGTGTGTGTGTGTGGTACGAATAGAAACCTATGTCATGGTGATAGGCCTGCAAATGCTACCTAGCTCCTAACATCGATGGGAATTTAATCATATTCAAATCCTGAGAGCAATAGTCTAATAATAAATGCATGCAGCAAATAGAAATATCTTATCAGATTTTACATTTCATGCATTTCTTATTACATTAATTGCGCATCAGTCATTGTTAAGCAAATATGCTATAATTTGTGCTATTATGTACAATTTTTGCTAGGATATCCAGCACTACCCTACCAACATGGACCTGCCCAAACCCCCTGGGGGCCCCAGGGTTGTTTGGGCAAAGGGGTTTAGCACTAAACCATGCATCTCCAAACCACCCAAGCTTCCTAGGAGGTGTAGCTTGCCGGCAGACATCTCTTAGGCTGACTCTGCTCAGCAGCGACTGTGTTGTCGAGATTTCGCAGCATCGGCACTTGACTCTGTAGGTACAAGTGACAGCTGTGAGTGAGAAGATGCCATACATTAGTCTTATTTTAGTTCGGACAGAAATGACTGTTCCTCCCAGCACAAATTTAACTGTCGGCAAGTGCCCATCTGTAACTTTTGTTTCCGCCGTTGCCGAGGAGATTGATGATGATTATAGATTTTTATGGCGCAACCCAGTAAAAAAAAAACAAATGAAACAGATAGGGTTTCCAACTGGCTTCAATTGGTTCTAGTTGGACTGAATGGGTTTCCAACTGGTTCCACTTGAAACGGTGTTCCTGCTGGATAGTCCAAATGGACTACGCAATTGGACCAATTGAGTTTCCAGCTGGTTCCATTTGGAATGGTGTTCCAATTGGACAGTCAAAATGGAGTCCCGACTGGACCACTTGAGTTTCCAACTAGTTCTAATTGGAATTGTTGCTACAGCTAGCCGAAATAGAGTGCCAGTTGGACACAGCAGTAGTCTGGTAATACACGATTCCACGGGATTCTCAGTTGAATCAGTCTTCGTCATCTGGTGAGCCCAATTGGTCTTACCAACTGCATCCAACTGGTCTGACTAACTGCACCCAATATATTCATGTTAACAATTGAAAAACATGGCATATTTGACAAATATGACAATACTAATTAGGTTATAATTAGAACTATCTACTGCTTAATCTGCTAAATTGTATACATCATTTATGCTATTCCTGCAGTCGAAAATGAATTAAATAACTATGCTTAACTGGTAAGCGCGCCACTAGCCCCATTATGGGAGTCCCACATATGGGATATATAAGCTGAAGCAAAAGTGCATTGTGTACGTGGATATGTGTTGGGCTTATGTTAGGTGTGTGACTGTACTACCTGGTTCTTGAGTGTAATGTATGATTCATTTGATTTCTGAAAAAGATTAAATTCCTTTAAAAACTTGGCATGAGGTAGAACATCTCAGCCTGCAGTCCTCGCAGATCAGTGTTTCTTTTGCACCTTAATATCTCTCACATTGTGTACTTTGTACAGCTTAATTAATTGGGTCATGGACTTTGTGAAAGTTTCCTGGATGCAATAATTGCCTGCATGGGACCTAACGGGAACTGTTATTCGAGTTGGGTCAGTTGGTCCAACTGGTCCAGTTGTGTACTAATTCACGATTGGAAATTGCAGTTGGTACCAATTGGAAATTTCCCAATTGGATTCAATTGTTTTTTTTAACCGGGAAGGGCATCTGTGGCCGAAGAGCGCCATGGCACAAGGTGTTTTTGACTACTCACGGGGGGGTCAAAGACCCATTTCCCAAGCATTTCACTCTAAAGAAGCTGAGCACCAGGCAGGGGAAGCTTGTACTCATTGTATCACCAGTGGGTACCCGACGGCTCTGGGGATCGAACCCCGCACCTTCCGCATGCGAGGTGGATGCTCAACCACTTGGCCACAGCTGCGTTGCCGAGGAGATTCACTGCTTTCAGGGCCTCTTTGAAGGTAGCAGGTACACTTTGAATGATTCTGTGCCACTGGCAGTGTAGCGGGCACAGTTATGTGCAAGATGGCCCTGGGTTCACCTTGGCACTGCACTGTGCAATATGAACTTGTCACATTGGTCAGCGCAGTGTTTCATCCCTTCTCTTCCTTTGGCCTCGTGCCTTTGCACTGTTGCACTACAAATTAAAAAGAACTGCACTGTGGAGTAGCCTAAAGTGCTGCGTGCAAGCAGTTGATTTTTTTTCTTACTTGAAAGTTTAGCATTGAGAGTTCTGTAACTTTGAATACTAATTTTTGGCATGAAACATGTATTCTGAATTTTTTATTCTCCTGTTTCCCGACTGGATATATTTAATATTTTCGTGACTTCGTTTTTTCTTTCGTAAGCAACATATATTGTTTTTTCATTGTGTCAATGAGAAGACAATTCTATTACCAACACTGTGATGTGCTGCAATGAAGAAAAATCTAAGTTAATGCCTGAAAAAGAATTTTTATGCACACCACCCTAAAATTGCCTATTTTCTCATGGTAACGAAAGAGTTAAAGGCCGTCATCATTCATAATTATCAGCCTTACTACACCCACTGCAGGGCAAAGGTCTCTCCCATGTATCTCCAATTAACCCTGTCCTTTGCCAGCTGCATCCACCCTTTGCCTGCAAACTTCTTAATCTCATCTGCCCACCTAACCTTCTGCCGCCCCTTGCTACGCTTACTTTCTCTTGGAATCCACTTCGTTGCCCTTAAGGACCAGCGATTATCTTGCCTTCGCATTACATGCCCTGCTCAAGCCCATTTCTTTCTCTTGATTTTGACTAGGATGTCATTAACCTGTGTTTGTTCCCTCACCCACTCTGCCCGCTTCCGGTCTCTTAACGTTACACCTATCATTTTTCTTTCCATGGCTCGCTGCGTTGTCCTTAACTTAAGCTGAACTCTTTTCGTTAGCCTCCACGTTTCTGCCCCGTAGGTGAGTATCGGTAAGATAAAGCTGTTGTACACTTTTCTCTTGAGGGAAATTGGTAAACTGCCACTCATGATCTGTGAGAACTTGCCATATGCGCTCCACCCCATTCTTATCCTTCTACTTATCTCCCTCTCATGATCCAGATCAGCTGTCACTACCTGCCCTAAGTATACGTATTCCATCACAACTTCCAGGCTCTCACTGCCAATTGTGAACTGTTGTTCCCTTGCTAGGCTGTTGAACATTACCTTGGTTTTCTGCATGTTAATTTTTAGACCCATCGTTCTGCTGTGCCTGTCTAACTCATTGATCATGATTTGCAGTTCACTTCTTGAGTGACTCAGCAAGGCAATGTCATCAGCGAATCGCAGATTATTTAGGTATTCTCCATTTATTCTTATTCCTAACTGTTCCCAATTCAGGCCTCGGAATACCTCCTGTAAACATACGGTGAACAGCATTGGTGAGATCGTGTCTCCTTGCCTGACGCCCTTCCTTACTGGAATTTTATTGCTGACTTTATGGAGGACTATAGTAGCTGTGCAGTTGCTATATATATCTTCCAGTATTTTGACATAAGGCTCTTCTACCCCCTGATTATGCAATGCCTGTATGACTGCTGAGGTTTCTACTGAGTCGAATGCTTTCTCGTAATAAATGAAAGCTATATATAGAAGTTGGTTATATTCTGCGCATTTCTCTTATCACCTGATTGATAGTGTGAATATGATCTATTGTGGAATATCCTTTACAAAAGCCTGCCTGATCATTTGGTTGATTAAAGTTTAACGTTGCCCTGACTCTATTAGCAATTACTTTAGTAAATACTTTGTAGGCAACGGATAGCAAGCTGATCGGCCTGTAATTTTTCAAGTCCTTGGCATCTCCCTTCTTATGAATTAAGATAATGTTTGCATTCTTCCAAGCTTCTGGTACAGTTGAGATCATAAGGCGTTGTGTATACAGGGTGGCTAGTTTTTCTAGCATGATGTCCCCTCCATCCTTTAATAGATCTGCTGTTACCTGATCCTCCCCAGCTGCTTTTCCCCTTTTCATTGCTTCTAAGGCTTTCTTTACTTCATCTTTCATTACTGGAAGGATGATGCATTGCTGTGCACTGCTGTCTTTCTCATTAACGCTCTGATTATATTGGCTACTGTACAGGTCTGTGTAGAACTCTTTGGCTACGTTAACTATCTTATCCATATTGCGAATGACATTGCCCTGCTTGTCTTTTAATGCATACATCTGGTTTTTACCTATGCCTAGTTTCCTCTTCACTGCTTTTAGGCTACCTCCGTTCTTTATAGCATGCTCGATTCTCTCCATATTAAACTTCCTTATGTTGGCTAACTTTGATAGCTCTGTTAGTTCTATTCTGTCGGTAGGGTTAGGCGCCCTCATGCTTTGGTGCTTCTTAATCAGATCTTTCGTCACCTGAGATTGCTTTCGGGTATCCTGTCGAACTATCCTGTCGCTTACTTCTACTGCGCACTCCGTAATTATTGATGTCAGATTATCGCGCATTGTATGAACATCAAGATCGTCTTCCTCAGTTAAAGCCGAATATCTGTTTTGCAGCGCTATCTTAAACTCCTGTGCTTTCCCTCTTACGGCTAACTTGTTAATGGTTTTCCTCTTCACTAGCTTCTTCCATTCCTTCTTCAAGTCTAAGCTAATCCGAGACCTTACCATTCTGTGGTCGCTGCAACGCACCTTTCTGAGGACGGCCACATCCTGAATGATGCCAGGTTTAGCGCGTAGTATGAAGTCAATTTCATTTTTAGTTTCACCATTGGGGCTCTTCCAGGTCCACTTCCTGTTTTCTCGTTTCCGGAAGAAGGTATTCATGATCCGTAAATTATTTATATCCGCGAATTCAACTAATAACTCTCCCCTGCTATATCTAGAGCCTATCCCATAGTCACCTACTGCATGGTCGTCAGCCTGCTTATTGCCCACCTTTGCATTGAATTCTCCCATTGGTACAGTGTACTGTGATTTTACTTTATTCATTGCCGATTCTACGTCCTCATGGAAACTTTCAACGGTCTGGTCATCATGGCTGGATGTGGGATAAAGGCCTACAGACATGTAATTTTAGTTGCATGTCTTGTTCTTTCAAATAATCCGTTAGACATTAGAAAACATGGATTACCATGTGGTATTCCTCTAAAACTGCTATATTATTTGTAGTTGAATTTTTTCTCTCGTACTGTTCGGTTTCATTAACCGAATGATGGCTGTGACGTTTAGCTAGTTTTAAAATCACTTGAGGCATAAAAAAAAACGCCAATAAATGTACTGATGCATCACTTGTAGCCGCTCTAGCTCTTGAAGAACACTGATTTAAGTGTTCTAGTGAATTAAAACTATGTATCAGTGTTTACATTGCAGTTTTTTTCATGCCTCACATGACATAAATGCCAACCACATGTTGCAGCAATTGCTTAGTTGCTGAAACGGAAACAGCATGAAAGAAGAAATTAAATTATAAATTATGTAGCAGTTGAGACTAATACCACATCGTGATCCATGCATTGTAATGTCTAACGCATCGCTTGAAAGAAGGAAACACTAAGCAGAAATTTTGTTTCTGTAGCCTTTTAAAAAGTCTGATTCTAAGAATTCATGCTTGCTCTCCTCTCGTTCAGGATAATGAAGGCGATTGCAGTGGCTTCGTTTTAAGGGAGGCAAAATGAGAAATGCCTGCGGCCTAAAATAAGCTGGACCATCAACTATGCTGTGCCCGTAAATGAGTGTTGCTTTGGTACTTAAGAAAGTGCACACAACTAACCAATAATTAACCAACTTGTATGTCCTAAAGGGTGGCGCTCACTGGTTATGGTGCTTGGCTGCTGACCCAAAAGACCCATGCTGGTCGCATTTCGATGGAGGCAAAATGCTAGAGGCCCGTGTGATGTGCGATGTCAGCGGACGTTAAAGAACCCCGGGCGGTCAAACTTATGCGGAGCCCTCCACTACAACGTCCTTCATAGCCCAAGTCGCTTTGGGCAGGAAAGGCCATTACAGAATCCATGTTGTGATAGGTGTATAAAATTAACTGTGATGCTCGATGTGCTTAATAATGTTGGAGAAAATAATATGTTCCATGACTTCTGATGAGCTGCTGGTTAATGATATGGGTCTGTAATTGTAAATGGATGACCTGCTGCCTGATTTTAAGATTGGGACAACCTTCTCCATTCTCTATTCACTAGGCACACAGCCCGAATAAAGGAACTGCATAAAAATGAATGACAGAAACTCGTGAATAATTACCTTTGTATTTTTCAATATCTTGGAATTTATGTTATTGGTACCGGCAGCTGATGACAGCTTTAAATTCTTGATTACATTAATGATACCAGTAGGTGCAGTTGATATTGGTACCATAGCTTCAGTGATCAGCAGGCAAAAGGACTTGGGTGAGTTCAGGCTGTGTTCCTGTGTGAAGATTGAGCAAAAGAACCAGTTAAAGGCTTCTGCACAATCACTGTAACTGAGCGGTTTATCACAACTGTCAGTGGTGGTTTCTACAGTGTTCTACGACGGATTTATTGTTTTTCAAAATTGTCGGGGGTTAGTGCTAAGCATGTTTGGTAATGTTGTGTAAAAAAAAAATTTGTTTCCCTTGCGTAGACACTTCGTGGCTTCTTTATTAGGTACACAAGTGTAACGGAACTAAAGAACCGATCCAGCTTACCGTTACTAAAGCACCATCAAAAACCAGCCAGTTTAGCCCTCTTTCATTGTTTCTGCTATTCACTTCCATTAAGCACATACATCACACAACACTCTATGTTTTCAGCTCGTAATAAAAACAGTCAACAGGTGTCATACCCTTGCCCAAAAACAAACATATGCACAGTCTTTCTTCATCCGAACAGGAAAAGATTGGAACGGCCTTCCCAATGCCACTATAATAATAGAAGACACACTTGAATTCAAAGATAAGCTCAAATCTTTAGACACATTTTAGGTTTTCGTGTACCTTTCCTCTCAAACATTGATATATTGTATACTTTGTTTTATTATGCAGTTTTTATTATATTATCAAATCTGTTATTAATTCTTACCCATCTGTTCAGTGCTATATCTGCCTCTCTTTTTTTTCTTGTTTTGTTTTTCTATTGCATTTACGAAAGCATTTGGGCATTTTGATTTTGTGAGCTGTTTGCCTGTTTTTCATTTTTATTTTGAAACCTTTGATGCTGTGATTGTACAGAATATGTTCCTTTTTTGTTGTTATTTCTGTACAACCCATCCCTCATGTAATGCCTCTTTTTTGGGGTTTTTAAGGTACTAAAATAAATAAATATGGTCTCAAGGTTGGACTAAAACAATCAAGCATTCTTAATACCTGCATGCTATTCTATTGATCATAAATTGCACAGTCATAAGCAACAATCTTAACTGAGGATTAGACTTATGGAATGGCCTGTGCAGGCTCTTATATATAGCATCCATGCTCAGTCCCTTGTTTGCTTCAGTATTTGGTATCAGTATTTTTTTTCTACACACACACACACACACTCTCTCTCTCTCTGCGTCTCAGCTAAATGTAACCATGTTTTTGTGTCCTACACGAATGAAAGCAACTCGCTGCTCTTGAGAGCCATGTGACCTAGCTAGTCCGGTACTTTTTTTCATTCTGCAAATTTTGGTAAATATTTAGGACTAACTAGTTAAGTTTGTAAGTATTGGTTTTAGGAAAACTGTGTCAGTTTGAAAGTTGTAGGTAACCTTGAATAATAGCAAGCTGAAGTGTTCGTGACAAGGCACCATTTACATAGCTTTTTTACTGGCCCTAAAAGAAAGCACACGAAATTCTAAATCTAATTTACAGTGCTAGCATCTGAAGTGCCACATGATGCACTAGATCTCAGGAAAAAAAAGTCTGGTTGTCTCTGTAAAGCCATGCAGGATATGAGATAAGGAGATTTTTCTCTCTGAAATCATGTCTGGGCTCTCAAGACCGCAAGGTTTTGAATTTCGTACGCTTTCTTTTTGGGCTGGTAAAAAAATCTAGACAAATGGTACCTTGCTGCAAATGCTTCAGCTGCCTGTTTTTGAAGCAGATCTAAACATTTCGAGTTGACACTTTCTTCCCAAAGCCAGCATTTAATAAGCTGGCTAGTTATTCTTAATAAACTAAATTTGCTGAATTATAAAATAATGACTAAGATGCACAACACTCAACAGCTCTGAGTTGGTTTCACTTGCCTAGGACACTCCGTCTATTTTAAAAACCTGGTTACATTTAGCTGGAACACTTAATTTAGCATATGTGATGAATCTGCATGGGTGCCATTTGCAGCTGTTGCTTAAAATGAGACAGAGAAACATATGCATAGCACTGTGTGTGTATGCATCTTTTTTCTGTTTTTAGGGCCACTTTCATATCTGAGCTGTTAGTGGCAAGCCCAGTTCAACTATGTTTTGATTTTTGTTGTTTTTTATATTTTCACAGGCCTAAAGTTTTGGCTACACTTACGACTGATGCTAGACACTTTTTATCAAAGCTTGAGGAAATGAAGCCAGATGGATGCATCGATTTTGTGAAAGCTCTACGCATTGCAAAGGTACGTTTCTCTTTTTTTTTTCATGACGCTGTCACTACTTATGTGCAGAAACTTGGCTGACCACTGGACCTCAATAACAGTTTTTCTAATGCTTGGTTAACGTGTTGTTTCTCTCATAATGTGGTTACACAGATGTCAGCATTAACACCAAAATGAGCTATATGTAAGGAACAACATCGTCAAGTATATTTACATCACCACCACTAACACAGTATTGCCGCATGTGCAATTCCAGAACTGAAGGTGGCCAAAATTATTCCAGAGCCTCCACTACAGTGTATATCGTGCACTGAACCCCATGTGCCAGAATACAAGAATATAATATGCATCAGTCTAAGATCACAACTCTTCAAGCAGAAGGCATGCTAGCCCAACCACTGATGTCCACAAATTACCGTAATGTTCATTATCATTTCTGGATATCCATGCGACATTCAGGCGACTATACGGGATGACTATACAGGCTGTACAGTATCCTTGTTCCAAATTTTTTTTTTTTCCACAGCTGGGTGAGCAGCAGTGAAAGCTTCAGAAAAACTTCTACCATTTTTTTCAACTTTGACAGGGTTATCTGTGATCCGTTGCAAAGTGCTGCGTTCCAGAGATAGGATCCACGTTATTAAAAAAAATGCAATAATAGATAGACAAATGTATACAGTCTGGGCGTCCACTTCGACTGTGGGAGGTGGTTGGTTCGAAACCCGCCGCCGGACACCCACCGGTAAAAATGGGTACAAGCCACCCTCGGCCCAGCGCCCGACTTCTTCAGGGGTGTGTGTGCTTGGAGGAGGCTCCACAAACCCTGCTAAGCCCTGTCAGGGGTAAACCCAGTTTGAAACACTCAGCCTGCAAAGGTGCTTTGTGTTTCACTGCAAAGTGAAGAGTTCGGCTCAAAGCTCGTACGCTCTAACCAGCGTCAAGTTCAACACTAAGCGATCCTTCGTCAGAAGCGTCAACTTGATTATCACTGCCGTCCTGGGCAAGTCTGGTTTTTCTGGCTGTCCGACTTGGTGAGAAAATCAATGGGGGCCACAAGTTGGGCTTCTACCACACGGGGAGGATTTAACGTTGCTTGACGACGGAGCTTATAGCTGATCCGTCAAAGCAAAAACTGTGGTCAAGACCCTTTTCCCAAGCATCTCGCCATAGAAAAGCAAAGCACCAGGCCGTTGGAAATCTTGCACCTATTAAAAAACCGGTGGGTACCCAGCGGCACTGGGGATTGAACCCAGCACCTTCCGAATTATGCGAGGCAGATGCTCTACCACAAGGCTTTGTAGCCTTGTGGTAGAGCAACACAACAAATGCGTGCAGCTTTTGTTGTGTTTTGTAGAGGTTGGCAAATGGAGCTGCCTGATAGGAGTGGAAAATAAATGCACTTGCCTTGTTGTCTGGGGCCAGCACTGTTATCAATCAATTGTTATTTCGGAGTTCGTAATTTGTACACAGGACAAGCTCCCCTCTGAGTTTGGGTGGCTATATACCCTAGCTGCTAAGTGTTTCGGATATATGGGCCTTTTTTCAGTAACATCCGGTGCTTGTGCCAAGCCTGGCGATTTGCAGGAAAGCTGACTTATAGGAAAATTTTCTAAACCAAAAACCCTTGTTCGCAGACCATGTTTTCGCTTCCTAGCTGCCAACAGAAGGAGTGTAGTGTGAGGGAAGATGAGCCAGTTGCCCTCCATTGTATTTTTTTTAGAAAAGGAGAGAGGGGAATGCCCCTTAATTTTGGTGAAACTGAAGCCCCAATGGTTACCACTAGCTTTCGAGATTGATTGTAGTTATTGAAAGGGTGCAGTGATGCATTCTCTTGCACCATTGTAGCTGTAACCTGCTCCTCGCACCCCTGCTCAGAACACAAAAGGGGAGAGAGCCAGTATTTACTGTTGATAAGCTAGCGACCAGTGCTGCTGAGGGAACGTAACACGGTGCCCTAGAGTCAGTGGGATTCACTGGAAAGCTTTCTCGTCTACTCTTGTGTGTCCTTTCCACAGCTTCCCTCTCATACAGACAGAGGCATCTCCCCCATTTTCTTTTCAAACAAGACTGCGAAAGTGCCATCAGTAAGCGAGAGTTTCGTTTGGAAATATGTGCTGTATTGCACAGGGCACTCAATACTGTGCAAGCTGTCCATTGGATAAGGCTGTTTCCATCTTGTTGTGAATATGTCGGGTCAAATGCCACAGCCATAGAGTTCCTCCCTGAGGGAAAGGTGGCAGCTTTTCACTTGATCCACCATGGATGCCTGAGGCATATGCTGGGAAGACCAACGTTTATAGATATAAACGTTGGGGAAGACAGTATAACGGATTGACATGTAGTGGCTTGTTGACTGCTACGGATTGAATTTTTTTGGTTGTTCGGTTTTGCTTTCATTACTGTTGTTTTCGTTGATGTTTTGTGAGCTTTGTGGTTGTGTAGTGGAGCTTTACTCACGCGCAGTTCATTTGAGATCTGAAACATGCGAAGGCGCTCAATCCTGGAAGTGAGCTGCTATACAGTGCTTTAGAACCTTAATTCTGTAGCTGAGCAGTGTCTGGTGCCTGTTAGGCCTAAATTCCTTTTGCCCCTTCACTGCGAGCCATTTATGCAGCAATTAAGCTGGGTTTTGCTGAGGAGGCACCTGTGCTACCTGTGCATTGAAATGCATGTGAGTTAAAGGATAATTAAGGGAACAAGTTTTTTTTGTGAACTGGGAATGCAACAGTCTGCAGCTGTGACCACTCTGCATATTTCTCGTAGGAGGCTCGGAGAGAATTTAAAAGCGCAAAGTACCTCGACAAGCGCAACTTATGTTAACCGCGTACTCGCCGAGGATTGCGTTCGGTTCATTTCGAAGACTGACGGTGGCCGCGCATTGCATGCAGGAACGACTTCCATTTCACGAATTAATTCACGCAAATACCCGCATGTTTCACTTGCCAGCTAGCATCAACACGACTGTCGCCTGCACGTGGTAGGAGAGGTCTAGCTCACTTCCTAATTTATGTTTTTCTTGGCAAAATCTGTAAGCGCTGCGCCAGGACATGCCGAGAGCCGGCACTTAGTGCGCGCGAATTAGTTTCTCATATATATATATATATAGAGAGAGAGAGAGAGAGAGCAAGCTTGTGTCTCACGGCGTGAACGTAGCCTATGCACAGACATAAGGCACGTCCCGCAATAGCAGACTACACCAATGAAACGTTTCTATTTTTCACAATACAAAAACAAAAGCTTCGATTGCATAGTATTTTAAGCGCTAACCATTTTTTTGAAAGAATGTTGGCTGTGCAAAATATTGCTCTAAACGCAAATATTTTCCACGGTTCGCTACATTTGGCGGCTTAAAGAGAAAACCCTCTCAAAGCCAAGATAAAATTCGGTTATTGTTTGCTTTTCTGCTCATTTATTAAATGTACAATAAGCATCTTTTATTACAGGACATACTGATTCAAAACAAGGCTTCCTTGCATTTAATTTGCGAAAATTTGTATTTCTGCAGTCGCAGTCATGTTTAGGGCCAAGACAAGTGCGCCTTGCTGTCTTCCCGGCATTCCCACGGCGGATTAATTTTTTCTTCCTCTATGGATGAAGTGCTCTTTCATGGCTCCTCCAGAAACTCGCGTAGATGGTGGCGTCAGCTTTCCCTCAGTGGCCACGGCCAAAACTGAAGCGCAGTGAACGCGAAAAGTTTAGGAATGCAAAATTCCCACAAATAATTTTGTTTTGCTTTGGTTTTACACTTAAATAGACCTAACTGAAGTAGCACTAAAGACTGCTTACGTGGTAGGATTCCCCATTCCAATGTTAAGTGTTCAGGCCCTCTATTCTGAAAGTCCAGTGGACATTGCTGCAGCTCGGGCTCACTCCACAAACTCCTGTTGGTGCTGCAGTTCAGAGCTGGACAGTGCGTTCTCCCACTGCTCAGCTGTCTGGTTATTTATTCTTCGCATGGTATGGTTTTCTTGGCAGGCCCATAGCATGTTGTACAGGTGGTGCAGGTCTGCCTCTTCTCCGCAGTCTATGCATCCTGATTTGTGTAATTTCGGATACTTCCTACTGGTCGAGCTTCTTTGGGTTGTACACTGTATCTGTTTGTAAGCGTCTAAGCGTAATTTCTTCTTCTTTATTTAGCTTCCTGTCTAGGAATGGAAGTCCTGTCTAGGAATGGAAAGCAACTATTATTGAGGTTGGGGGAGGGCCGACGATGTGAGGGTGAGAAAGGGCCAGAAAACTTTGCGAAGTGAGGGTGAGGGAGGGCCGTATTCAAAAGTAAGGGTGAAGGAGAAAAAGTAAAAACGAGGGCATTTGCCCACCTCTGTATATAAGTTTCTGATATCAGTTGTGTGTATTGCAGTGCTTTGTTGTTGCTGTTGTTGGCACTTGCGACGTTTAAAGCTGTGTGTTCTCACTATAGGCAGACCTGCATGGTCCTATAGGGTGACACATTTTAGTGCAGGTTTCTTTTGTTTTCCCTAATTTTTAGAGTATACTTACTGACGCCTTATCAGTGCCCTCACTGCTCCACCTTGTTTGGCGCACTTTGATCCTTCAGCCCCTACGGAACTTCGGACCGATGCGAGCGGCCATGGCATTGGTGCCCTACTTGCTCAGCGGCAACGCAACAAGCTTCGCGTTATTGCGTACGCCAGCCGTCTCCTTTCTGTGTCAGAGCGCAACTATTCTATCACCAAGCGGGAATGCCTCGCTCTGGTTTGGGCTATTGCAAAATTCCGCCCTTACTTGTTTGGGCACCCTTTCTCTGTTTTCACGGATCACCACGCCTTATGCTGGCTTTCTTCGCTCAAAGACCCTACTGGCCGGCTGGGGCGCTGGGCTCTTAGCCTTCAAGAGTACACATTTTGTGTTGTCCACAAGTCTGGCCGCTTGCACCAGGACGCGGATTGCTTGTCCCGTTACCCTGTCGATCCACCTTCCTCCAACGAATGCGAGGCTGACGCCTGCGTCTTATCCATCTCGGCCTTCCGCAACATTGCGCAAGAACAGCGCTTGGATTCGTCGCTACGTTCCCTCATCGACCGCCTCACTGCCAACCGCTGTGATGCGTCCCTTGCCCCGTTAGATAGATAGATAGATAGATACTTGAGGCCTTGCCCTTTGTAACGGGTGGGCACCACTAGGTTGGGCACCCGGCCAAAAAAACAAAAAAAATACAAGATGGAAGCACACAAGGAGAGAAAGAAAGATAAAACGCACAAAAAAATGGAAAAAGAAGAAAAAAGAAAAAAAACACGCAAAGGCTAAAGTCAGGAGGTGGGTGGGGGGGGTTCGCTCATCGATCTCGTTCACTTCCGACTCTGCGGCTTCGCGCTTTTAATAAAAACACAGTGCTCCACCAAAGAGTTAGTCGACGCTTGGTTCGCAACACCCCCTCGCTCTTGACCTTGGAGCTGTCTCCTTCGTCGTCCACTGCAGGACCGTGAAACCCGAGCGCCTGTGGGAATGTGGTGCCCTCTGTCGGCATTGGATGGAGACTCTGGCACGACATCACCAGGTGCTCGATGGTTTCCTCTGCGTCGCCACACGCTCGGCATATTGCAGCTTCTGCTTCTGGTGTTGCGTCGAAGTGACGGCGGAACACCAGTGTTCGCAGCGCTCCGGCACGGGCCTCAAACAGCAATGCGCTACCCAGGCCGTTGTCAAAAATCTTTTCAGGTCCGATGCTGTTTTTGCACTCGCGGTACACTGCCAGTGTCAGTTTTTCCGCGAGCGCCTGCAGCCATTGGCGATTCTCTTTTTCCTGGACCCGTCTCCTTGCCTCCTGTTTCCATGCCGTTGCCGATTCGGCACTTATGGGTGTCTGGAAAAGTCCATACTTGCCTTCTATCTTGTGGAGGCGCTTCACCCATGTAGTGCGTAGGCATGTCGCAGCGAGGTATTCAAAGACCCGCCTTGCCCATCGGTTGTGGCTCATGAACTGCAGTCGACCGCGGTACTCCAGCTTGCTGCATGCCTCCCTTGCCTCAAAACTAGACCATCCCAGGTCGCCTTGAATGGCTGCATTGGCCACCCGTCCATGACATCCGACTGCAGTGCGGCCGACCTCTGTTTGCCTGCGCTCTAACCAATTTCTGGTGGCTGATGGGAGGCAGACCACCGCGTTGGCGAATGTGAGTCCTGGCACGTGCGCGAGCTTCCAGAGGTCGCGGACCATGGTGTACTGGTGGCACCCCCACAGGCACCGACGTCGGAGGATGCATTGCGCTCGAAGTGAAGATTGACGGACCTTGGCCTCGTGCAGTCTGAACATGTCAGTCTCAGCACACAAATTTATGCCCAGGTATTTATACGACCTGTCGACTGTCAGGGTCTCTTCATTCAACGTCAGCGATAGCTGATCATTCGCCTCGCCTGCCAGCTGAACAACCTTGCATTTTCGCTGGTTGAACTTGAGGCCAAGGCTTCGCAGCTCCGCTGCACAAATGTCTAGCATTTTTTGCACATCCTCTGTGTTTTCTCCCATGATTACCAAATCATCAGCAAAGGCAAGACCCGGCAGTCGGCTGGAGTTGTCAATTCCTGTGGTGCTGTACTTAAGGCCGAATCCCAGGTTTGCCTGCAGGAGTGCCTTTTCCAGTCCGGCCACATACAGGAGGTAGAGGAGGGGAACGTCCTCTACCGGCGCAATATGCGGCCTGACGGCGCTGACCTCTTGCTCGTGGTCCCTCAACACCTGCGCAGCAGCGTCCTTGAACAGCTTCATGACGTTCCCACGGCCGGTCATCTTGGAGTCTCCCGCACCTACGACAGCGTGCGCCGCCGCTTCTTTTGGCCCGGTCTATACCGTTCTGTCCGCCGTTATGTGGCCGATTGCGAACTGTGCCAACGGCGGAAGACGCCCTCGGTTCTCCCTCCCGGGCACCTTCAGCCGATTCCCATCCCCGTAGACCCGTTTTCCCGTGTCGGCCTCGACCTGCTCGGCCCTTTTCCGGTGCCTGCTATGGGAAACAAATGGATCGCGGTCGCGACGGACTACTCCACGCGCTACGCTATTACTCGAGCGATCCCAACCAGCTGCGCAACTGATGTCGCTGACTTTCTCCTGCACGACGTCATACTCCACCACGGTGCTCCCCGTCACCTGCTCGCCGATCGCGGTCGCTGCTTTCTTTCCAAAGTGGTCGCCGAACTCCTCCGCTCCTGCTCCGTCCGTCATCAATTCGCCACGGCCTACCATCCGCAGACGAACGGCCTCACTGAACGTCTTAACCGTACCCTCACCTACATGATTTCCATGTACGTCTCCGACCATCACCGCGACTGGGATATTAGCCTCCCATTTGTTACATTCGCCTACAATTCTACGCTTCACGATACAGCCGGTTTCTCCCCCTTTTACCTTCTCTTTGGCCGCGATCCTTTGCTGCCCTTCGACAGTGTACTGCCCGCCACCGCCTCTACGAGTCCTTACGCTCGGGACGCCATCACTCGCGCCGACGCTGCCCGTCTTGTCGCCCGCCAGCGGCTGTCGGCCTCCGAAGTCGATCAGAAACGACGTCATGACTGTCGCCGTCGTGAAGTCACCTACTCTCCTGGCTCCCTTGTGTTACTCTGGATCGCTTCCCGCCGTGTGGGCCTTTGTGAAAAACTGCTCCCCCGATATACAGGCCCTTATCGGGTCGTACGTCCGGTGACCGCGGTGACGTACGAGATCACCCCGCTACATTCGCCATCTCCGGCCGCTGCACCCCGCACCGACATCGTCCATGTGTCCCGCCTCAAACCTTACAACTCGCCGTCTAGCTGGCCTGTGTAGTGCGCACCGGGACGGTGCTTTTGCCGCGAGGGGGGGTCATGCTACGGACGCTAAGAGGACGACGAAGCGGTTGGTAACGAAGACGACGCTGAGGTGCGCGCTTGTGTGCTGAGTCTACTCCAAGCCATCGGTTCCTTGCGTAGCAGGTTACCTCTGCTCTTTCTACTGCTGCTTCTAGCCGCCACGTATCAATATTAAAGTGACCCTTAATTCAAAACTTTTTAGTAACTTTCCAGAAACATCATAAAACAAGGGACATGACAAGGATGGTTTATCCAAATAGATGTTCATGCTGCCAGGGCAGCTACTGGTTCCAGCAGCCATAGACGCAGGTCTCTAATCAGTCAGAATGTGTTCCAGTGTTTGTAGTGGCCCAAGTGGCTCATGGCCGCAGTTTTTTGTTTAGTCGCCTAATGAAACGGAGCAGTGCAGGTTCCCTGCCGCGCTGAGCGAGTCATGTGGCCCTCCTCTCCTCATCCTTGCATGTGCTGCTGCGTCACGTGACCTGGCACCCGCCTCTGCTCCCCGCTTCGCATCTGCTGCTCCTCTGGCTTCATTTCAACACAGGACGCCTTTTTCACTAGTAAACCGTTTAGTGCTATTGCAGTAAAACACTCGTACACATTTCATGGTTGAATTAGCAAGTAAAAATGATGAACCCTTTCATAAAATGCCTAAGGAAACGTAATACAAGCCTCAAAATTTTGATACTGAAGCGGGGAGCGGGTACTAACATGCTATGAATGTAACACCGAAAATGCAGTGTTGTCCATAGAAATCATCTGAAGCCACGGATACAACAAACTTTAAAATCAATTTGTGCCTGAATGAAATGCCACTTGGCTGCCAGGCATGGTGGAGGTAAGAAGTAAGATAAGCACACATGCGGAATCCTTGCATTCCACAATCAGAAAAAAACAGCACCTGTTATGTCTACACACCTTCTGTCACCCAGCTAGCATCACCTTGTAGTTGCTTTATCGATGTTCCTCGTGCACCGTCTTCCCCATTGTTGTTTTGCTTTTAATGTCACATATTTATTGCATTTCACAATAAACTTCACTTGTTAGCGGTGCTCCTGTTGTCTGCTTCTTCTTTGCCACTTTTTCTCGTTAATTTTTATGCAGTGAACCTAGCCCAACCTCATGCATCACTATTTATTTGCAGCTTGTGCTCCAGAACCGTTTGGACAAGGTTCATCAGATGCGAATTGTGGCGTTTGTTGGCAGCCCTGTCACATCAGATAAGAAAGAGGTTTGTGCATATCTTAGTTTCAGACTTAAACATTCCCCGCTCATTTTTTTTTTTTTTTCAGCTTTTGAGTCTTGCAATAAAACTGAAGAGAGAAAATGTGAAGGTGGACATTGTGAGTTTTGGAGAAAATGTGAGTGGAGTTTCGAGTCTAATGTTGTTATGTTGCAGACACAACTTGCTGCATTTTTACTTTTATTTCTTATTTTTACCTCTAGGACCTAAATATTCCGACGTTGACACCCTTTCTCAGCATTCTAATTGGAGGAGGCTATGCTGGGTAAGTATCATGTTACCATGAAAGCCTAGGCTGTATTAAGTGCAGACATGCTTGCAGGTGATGTTACAGTTTAACTCTTTAATGCCCAGTGTTGCGATTTAAACATGAAGCTTGAATTCAAATTTTTATGTCAATGTATTCACTGCTGGCAGCGCCGTATAATAAATATGCGTGGTGCCACTTTGAGGCAGCTGTTAGTAACAAAAAGGGGCGTGTATATGACTCATACCCGGTGATCAACAGCTCGTGATTTCTCTTTGTGTAGAAATTGTTGCTGGAAGAATAAGCAAGATTTGTACCATAAAAAATATCTTGAACTCAATGCACCCAAGAAGATTCGCTTTCCTATCAGATACTCGAAACGTTTTCCTTGAATATCTCATTGGTTTGCATACTTTGTTTTAATGAGCAGCAGTCGACATTTGTGCCAATTAGTCGCTGTTCAGGGAACAGTATTGAAACTCATTGTGCAAAAAAGTTCTGACATTTCTTCTGACTGAGAACATCTACAAGTGTACTACAAGATCTTATGGGAAAAGTTGGCTGGGGGTGACAGCGCTGCCCAAGTTGCAGAAACAGCGACGACGAAAACTTTGGGTGTGCTGTTTAAAGAGTTTGGTCCCTGAAACATGGCAGTAGCAATGGCAGCTATAAGGACAAAGAGGACACTGGAAAAAGACAGTCTGAGTCTGTTGTCAGTGGAAAAGAGCATGGGAAGTGGATGACCGCTCCTTAGAACGTCACACTGTCATTGTAGCACGACGCTAGCAATTCCTGTACAGTGGCCAAATAGACAGGTACTGCTAAATGTTGTCTGTGCCTTTGTAAGCAAGGAGAGCTTTTAAATAAGATGCAGCAGCTTCTGAGTCATTCTTCCTTATAACTGTGCTAGTTGTGCAAGATGGACTGAATGCCCAAAGTCATGGATCTGTGGTGCACTGATTTACAATTTAAAGCCACGCTAACAAATTTATGGATTTCGATCTTAAATATGGGTGCGATAGCATGGGTGGTGCAGCAGTTGTGATTTTGAATGCGCGATATGTGTTACACACCTGGTTCCCCAAGATCTTTCTGTATGTCACAGAAATTCCTTTCATGAAAGGAATGAAAAAAAATGAAGAGATGCATGGTGTCAGTGGCAGGAATTGAACCTGCTGTTTTGGCACGGAATACAGCAGTAACGGTGCCAGGACATTCGTGGTGGGGTGGCATGTAGAAGCACGAATGAAAGGGGGGGGGTGATAAATTGTTTGGTAAGCATGGTGGCTCTGAAACATTGCTTTTCATAAATATAAAATAAATTAACAAAATGTGATAGGTCACCATTGAAGGGGTTAAATGCGAGCTGCAAAATCCTGGAACACATATCTCATCAGGTCTGAACAAAATGCTACACCTTTTTTTGTGGCCCGGCTAATTTTTCGGTTGGTGACTGCCACCCCTTGCCTCCCCTTGGCACCATCACTGGCTGAGAGGTATGCTACCTATTAAGCTGTCTGTGCTGGACAATCAGGCTGCGAAAAGGGAAGGGTAGGTTTTTGCACTGCTGATGCTACATCTCTCAGGCAATGCCAGTACTTGGCGCTCAACAGATGGCAGAACTATGCCACCTCTTTCCGCACTGTGCCATTACTTTAATTGCCGCACACCTCACCTCTATTCACATTCACAGTCTGTGTTCTTGCAAACTCCTCTGAAAGAGTGGTTTCAGCATTTTTTTTTCCCTCGAGAGCTGCATTGTTTAATTTGTGTATTGGTCGAACAAAGGTGCAGCATAACAAGAACAGGTCACAAAAAGACTGGATAAGGAGGCAGTCAGCAGAAGGAATTATCAGTTACAAGTCAGTATTATCTGTCCCATATCTATCTTTGTGTGACCTGTCGTTTTTGTTGCGCAGTACATTTTTTCAACAAAACTGTATAGTGTGCTCAATATAAACCACATTTTTTATTCACATACCCTAAAGGCCCTTTTCAGGCATTACATAGAGGTGTACAGTTACAAATAAACAATACTCCGCATATAGTTGTACAAGCAACACAAATTCTAAGTTGAGCATAAGCAGGAATGAAGCCATTCTAATCAGAATTTATTAGTAAAAAACACTTCAGTTTTTGCACAAAAACGTCATGATTTAAGGTGAAGACAATATCACCTGGTAACTTGTTGCAATGATGAACGGCAAGAAACAATGGTGAATGAAATGACTGAAGGGGTGGGCACGTGCAAACATGGGTTTGATTTTGAGAGCATGATCTAAGCGTGGAAAGATACGGTGGGTGGGTCTAATATAGTATGAAGCAAATGAAGAGTGACTGTGATAAAATGTGAAAGTGTGAGAATAGTGCCAGTATTCTTCTGTTTTCAAGTGATGATAGCTTTAGCGATGCTTTGATTGCCGTTATGCAGGAATGACATGTATAGTCCTTAGTTATAAATCTCGCTGCTTTATTTTGTATGGACTCCAGTTTGTGAATTAAGTACAATTGATGCGGGTTCCAAATTAATGATGCGTATTCTGTTTTTGAGCAGACGAGAGTAGTGTAAGCGAAAAGCTTGGTGACAGGATCAGCTTGGTGCAAGTGATGGCTGATGAAACCAAGTGCTTTAGATGATTAACTGACAATTGCATTGATATGATTATTCCATGTTAGATCAGACAAAAGATGAATACCTAGGTATATGACTGTGGAGACATTCTCAATGGAAATACTACTCATGGAATAACGGTGATTTTGAAGCTGACTATTGGTGGTGAATGTCATAGTCTTTGTTTTAGAGAGTTTAATTTGCATTTGCCACTGTTCACACGAAGTAGTGACTCTGTCCAGGTCTCTCTGCAAAGAGTTTGTGTCGTCAGGGTTGGTAATCTGTCTCTATATAACATAGTCATCAGCAAATAATCTAGTAGTAGAGGCAATAAATTCACTTACACCATTGATCAAGAACAAAATGGTCCAAGCACTGATCCTTGCAGCACGCCAGATCTTACCGTTGTTGGGGAAGAACAACACCCATTTACACAAACATATTGATAACGATTGGTAAGAACTATCATTTAACTATCCTTGGATAAACAGAGCAAGGTGTACAAAGTAGACTGGTTTGTTATGCTTGCAATGGTAAGACTGTTTGGATAATAGAATTAATGTTGATGTAGTTTCAGAATGAAGACAGCCAATAGCATATAATGTGCCTGTCATTGGCAACATCATGGTAACTGTATAGTAGTGCCAGGCACAACAGAGCGCTATCAGTGCTTACCCTGGCACAGACTTGCATTGGCTCATTTATGTTTGGAATATGCATTTTTGTTCTGTTAAAGCTAAGCTGAATGTTAAAAATGCATGCATGGTTCTATGGCAGTCCTTTCAAGCTTTTAAAAACGGTTTCGTGCTCCCAACATTATGCATGATTTAGCTAGCACTGTCATCTTTAGTTACTAGTGTAACTGTAGGCCTTCCTGTTTTCAGGTATTGTAATGGAAGCAGTGAAGAAGCAAGCAGTTTTTACTTGCTGTAAAAAACAAACAAGAACCCAATTATAGTCAGCTGTCAGTGTAGCGGTAGCAGAGTTAAATGTCCAACTTGCCAGCAAGAGCAATAGAGAAAGGTGAACACAGGGTTAAATGTAATGTAAAGCTTGGTAGCCTCTATGTGTTCTCAACTCGGGGACAGCACTACGATAGAAGCTTTCATTTCTCTGTTTCTCTTTTTCTGCATTTTATTAATCTTTACGAAATAAACAGTGTGTCACAAAAATTATTGCATCAGTAGCAGAAGCTTATCAAGGCCTACATATCAATGGCAGTGTATTGCGTAATATTTGGTATCATTATACAAAAATAAGCATGCTCTTATTGTGCTTATGTTTCACTCAAGAAGCTTGTTTTAGAGAAAAGGATAAGAAAGAAACCTCATCATAGTGAGAACTGAAAAATGACAAATTATTAACCGCTGGCTAAGTCATTTGAAACTCTTCAGCAACCCTTCAGGCTAACTTACCTTCTCTAAGGTATAGAGGTTAGTCCACCTTTCCATCAAATCACTGCCTCACCTGATTAGTAGCATGTGCTCTTTGTACATTCCACAGCTCCCACATGGTGTCAGTAGAAGCAGGCAATGTCTTGTGGCGTGTGCTCATGAACTCGCCAATTGTCCGGGCTCAAGATGACACTCCCTTCACCTATCGCATCAACAGCCTCGATTTTGACCTCGAAGATGATGACCCAGAACTTGCCTTGGTAAGTGAACATATGGCTTCACATGGCATGTCAGATGATCACACTTCATTTATTCTGGAAAGGCCCCACTAAGGGATATTGCAGGAGGGGCGGGCATGAAGTATGTTGGTAGGGGCTACAGGTGATTTTCGATAGTGGTGTTGTAATTGGTGATTAAGGGGAGAGAGGTAAGCAAAGAAAATAAATTGGCATGCGTTGTTAAAAGATGTTGAGATTATTAGATGAGTGGTCAGTAACGCCTGTAGGTTCGTGTGACGAGTTGAATTAGACCGAATGTAAGGCACGTGCTCAGGAATTCACTCCGATTGTTACTTTTTGATAGCGGTATAGCCAGGCAAGTCCAGTTTGTCGAGGGAAAATCACCTAAAAGAAGGATGTGGTGTTATGGTACCTAGTAATTAGAGTATGCAGAGGATCATGGAATAATGAGTTAAAAACTTTCATTTTACGGCGGTCGATAACAAATGCCAGTGAGTAACCGTGGGAAGGTGGCCTTAATACATAGCCAGAGCATTTCTAGTGCAGTTGTATCGTGCAGTGCAATATTCTGTTAGTAGCGCTAAGAACACTGCCACCACATCTATCTTTGCGAAAGATATCAAAGCTGGCCAATGAGGGTAGGGTCTCGGGATCTGTTATTGACAAGTGAAGCCATGTTTCAATAAGTAAAACCAGATTGCTACAGGAAAATGAGATGACATGCTGCATATTTCATCGGGCTTGGGTAAAAAGTTTTGAATATTATGATATTAGATAAAGGTTAGTCTTGGTGATTTCACATTGTTCTTGCACACGGTACTAGGATTTTCATTTGACAACTCTTTGGGTGGTGTGGTCACAAATGTTTGTTTTGTTGTTAGAAATGAGCCCATAATATCTAATACCCCTGTCACAGCGAGTTTCAATGGCCATCGAGTCGAGGGTCTTCAAAATTCTCAATCGCCATTAAACTCGAAGGAATTGTGTCGCTGCTACATGGCAAATCTCAATGGCCATTGAAATGGTTCTCATGTCTTACGCCAAGCTTGTGTGGCGCCACAATCGCTACTTTGGATTTTGCAAAAATAACAAAAATATGTGATAAATGCATACTAAATGCTGGAATGCACGTATACGTGCATGTCGTTTAAAACCCTTTTAATTGCACGTATGCGACAGATAGATGGAGACACTGCTGTAGCCACTCTAATACAAGATGAGCAAAAAACCAAACCAGTCCAACTGCACCGGAGCGCTGCTTCGTCAGGCTTAAGACCTGGGAAATCGCCTTGATATCTGGAAAACAAGAGCTATTTGTCTCTTGAGACTTTATGCGAGGGTAAGAATGGGCAAATCTAAGGCGAATACAACAGCTTAGAACACGATATTGCGTTGAGGTGTGAATCAGGCAGGCAGGGCGCCACCATGTTGTCAACGCTAAGTACGCAAGCACGCAAGCAACGCAAAGACCGCAACGCAAGATTAATGCACTCAAAACCAGTCTGATACAATTTTAAAATTATTGTACCGACTGCTTGCATTAAATTTTAAGCGAATAATGATTGTTCATGCTTTTGTACCGTGAATGTGTCGTGTACGAAAGTGCGCTTGGCGCCGCTCGAAGCAACGCTAGCAACCTTGGGCACCGCTCGAATGCCCTCGAAATCTCGATAAAGTTCTGCGCTACTCCGTTGACTCAATAGGCTATTGACTCGATAGCCATTGAAACTGCCCGTGTAGCAGCGCTAGATCGCCTTTGAGTCGATCGACTATCGGTTCGAGGGCCCTCGAAATGCCCGTGTGACAGGGGTATTAGTTTGACTTTCATGTCATATGCCTTTCCAAACTGAACGAGCTGCTTGTGCGCGAGATGAGCTTTTGGCAAAAAGTCTTCACTGACACTGTACTCAGTATTCTTGAAATTTTTGCCCAAAGAAAGTACGTATTTTTTTGTTCTTTAAGTGCTCAAACTTTAAAATGCTAGAACACTTGTCATTTTGCAAGGGAAACCTGAGCTTGTAACTACCAGAATCAGAAACAGTGGCTGGAATTGTGTTCTTCAGTTGTTTCCATCTCTCAGCTTGTAGAAATCGACTTTATACCCTTTTTGACAATTAGGTAGATGGTCTTTCATGTAGCTAGCTGATAATGCCATTTACCTTGTCTTGTTTATATTGTGTGCTTAAATATAGAAAAATGCTCACTTATATTTGCTGAACCGAATGCTTATGTGTATGTGTGTGTGTGAATATACATGTTAGTGCGTGCATGCATGCATTTTCATCTATACGTTTTTCCAGTTATATTGACTGCAGACACTTATTTTAGCTTTCAAGGCAGCTTACAAGACTTGCTTGGTGGAACGTGCTTGTCTGTTACGTTAATTGCAGCATTCATTCAGTAAAATTTCATGCGTACAGGGCAACCTGCAAGCATGCCTGTTTTGTCTACAGAAAAGCTATGATTTCACTAGGAAATATGGGACTCGTGTCTTATTTACTTTTAGCGACCCTCGGAGGCATGTACACAGTGCACTGCTGTTTCACCTACTCATTTGGCAGGTCCTGCGTGTGTCAATGGAGGAACACCGCCAGATTGAGGCCAGGCGGGCAATGGCCAACGCAGCAAATGGTGCTGCTCTGGCACCTTCAAGTGATGGGGCAGGAGGTAAATTGGCCCTTTTTTAAGTGTGGCAGAATTGCATGCATGACACAGAGTGCAATGCGTCGCGATGGTACCTGCTGACAGTGCAGTGACAGTCCTTCGTCAGTACTGTTACTTCTGGCTCTTAAAAAGCCCGACTTTCTGCATATTATGCGGGGCATTGCTTGAAAGCACCAAATGTGACCAGAACTGGTTATACACATAGCAAGTGTTATTATCAATCAATCTGTTTTGTTCGGGCGATCAGTTTTATTTTCGCAGACAAAGTACAGTGAAAACGTTGACTGAAGAAAAAGCTGCTTCATTGCAGCTTGACTGAGCCCCAGTCACCCATCAGCAGTGATGTACGATATGTTTGTACTGCAAGAATACAAAAAGTAGCTTGATTATTTGTGATACGAAAAATAAAGTGGCAAAATACAGAGGGAAATATATATATATATTCCGAGAAATGCGGAAACTGGGTAACAAAATTGAGATAATATACTAAGGCGTTGCGGCAGTGACAGACAGTCTTTATCTGAAAAAGTTCATAAATAATTTTGTGGGTTAGTAGTACCATATTAATTTGTAGTGCATCACAGGTGATTGGTAACAAAAGCAGTGGTTTCTCAAAGGTGTTTTTAGTTGTACTAAATCTAAAAATATATCTAAAGTACCTTTAATAGCGCTTGCACACATACACATCTCGAACCTTAATAATCTAAAGTTTAAGAAAAAAAATAGCACTGCATACTCCAAGAATGATGTATTTTCGACTGCATGCTGGAGGGCTTTTTTCTGCGAGACAGATTTCATGCATATTCGTTGCAGTGGTGTTGCCCCACATAAAAACACAATGACAGGCTTTGCAAAATGCAGTTTGTTGTTTATTTCATTATACCAAGTTGTTTACCATTTAGCCTTCAAATTACTATGTATTAATTTCTTGCCGTCCCTATGGGGCATGCGGACTTCCTTGATTTCATGACTGCGAGCTTTTGCAGCACACAGGTTAGCTCTTTCATTTCCATTTATTTCAATATGGTTCGGCACTCAGCAGAATTTTATCATATGCCCCTTTGTTATGAGTTTTTCTACGTTGTGTATTATGCTTCTTACTAAAGGTTCGGCTGCATTTCTGGAATGTAATACCGTGAGCAGGCTAAGTGGATCCGTATTTCCTGTTTTCAATACTGTTATTTATTATTCTGCTTACAGCTACAGAGGTATCATAACAAGCAGCAGTAAAAATGGATGTACAGTTTGGCAGCCTTACTATTTTTTGCCAGTTTCCTTGCAGTACCGCGCTTCTGATATATTCTGCTGTTTTTGAGTGGTCAGTGTAAAATTCGGTGTAGTTCACATATTTTTCTTGTAGTGCCAAGTATTCCTGTAATATGTGTTCATGTGGTGTTGTTTTTTTTTTTGAAAGTAAGTTAATGCTAAGTCACATACAGTGAGAAGGCTGTACCATGGGGGCAGTGGGGTGTGCCTTGAGCGACATCAGGACGTGTGTCCAGTTTCTTTTTGACGATGTTTATGCATGGCAGGAATGTGACTTTTTTGTCAAATGTTATGCCCATAAATTTATTTTCTTGATTTACTGGAAGTATAATTTCATATAAGTGCAGGGTTGGATCAATCTGCAAACCTTTTTTTTTTAGCGAGAAAAGAACAACTGTTTTTTTTTGTGGGGAGAACTTAAACTCATTTCTGTCTGCCCAAATTGCAAGTCTGTTTAATGTCATTTGTATCTGTCACTCACTGGTTAATAGGCTGGAGGATGGGCATGCTATGTGAAGATCATCGACATATAGGGAATACATAATGGACTTCGGAACTATCTTAGCTATGGAATTCATTTTCACGACAAATAGGGTAGTACTTAGAATACACCCCTGTGGTACTCCATTCTCCTGAATGAATTTTCTGGAAAGGGTAGAACCCAGGCGTACACGAAATGAGCAGTCAGGCAGAAAATCTTTTAACCAAAGAGCTGACATCTGGGCCAGTTGGTACATAGTTAAGTGAAAAAACCAGTCAAACAGAGACGAGGGACAAGAGGAGGAATTCACAACACAACGACTGGACTGTGATTTATTGAACGAGACACTTTCCCAGTGTGGCTCACAGAAAAAATTTTTCACGAAATGTTGCACAGGCGTAGTGTATAAGTTTCCCCTCACATGCGAAAAGGTTTACATCGGCAAAACAGGCCGGTGTATCAATGAACGGCTGCGCGAGCACTACAACTCATTGGGTTCTACTGATGGGCAAAACCTGCCTCGCCACTGTCGCGAGTGTGGCTGCTATCCACTGTTTGGCAATGTAAGCATTCTTGGTGGAGGCAGGTGGAAAGGAGAATGCGAAGTTTTGGAAGGCTACTACATTAGGTTGCATGGGGAAGATTGCGATAGCACAACTTCGGTACGCCTGCTAGAAAAAGAACTTGTTTTTTTGGCTCGCGGGCGATAGTTGTGTTGCTTATCTATTTGATTTCACTGTCCGGTGATGGTTTTGGTATTGATGCGCATGTCCTGTGAGCTGTACTGGGAAAGTGTCTCGTTCAATAAATCACAGTTGATAGTCCAGTCCTTGTGTTGTGAATTCTTCCTCTTGTCCCTCGCCTGTGTTCAACTTTTTTTTTCACCTAAATCTTTTAAGCAGTTGAGCATCCTTCCATGGATACCTAGTTCTGCTGGGTCGTGGAGAATGCCAAACCACCAGGTGGTATCGTAAGCCTTCTCCATATCAAAGAGAACTGCTAGACAGGGTTGTTTATGGATGAATGCTTCCCTGACAGTATTTTCAAGGCGGACGAGATGGGCACTTGTTGAACAAGATTTTTTAAATCCACATTGGTGGATGTCAAGAAGTTCACAAGATCCAAGAGCAAACATCAGCCTAATGTTTTGCAGCACTTTCAAACGATTTAGCGAGACAGCTTGTAAGGGCTCTTGGCCTGTAACTACTATGGGAGGTTGGTTATTTTCCAGGTTTCAAGAAAGGTACAATAACGGCATTTTTTTGCAGTTTGTGTATTTTTCCTGACATCCATATTTAGTTTAAAAAATCTCAAATGTGCTTCTGCAGAGGGCTGAGAAAGATGTGCCAGCTTTTCATAATGTATTTGATCAGGGCCAGGCGCTGTCTGTTTGCCGGCAGATATAACTGTTTATTTCGTGAATTGTGATGAACCTATTTTATGGTTCGTCTGTGCTGCCACTTGTTGAAAGTATTTGTTTCTCCGTTTTATTTTTATGGCTAAGATGTGCAGCAGTTATAATACACGTAATTATTTCACTGAGTTCATCTACACTTAGATTGCGCAAAAAAAATTTTCTCCGGTGTGGCCTTTTCCCAAAATAGCACCCCAGTCAGCTACGTGGAGTTTCCGATGACATGGTTTTCTTGGAATGATTGATGGTGGTGATGACAAGTTAAGTACCATAGTTAATTACAAGGTGATCACTTCCAAAGGGGTTATTAAGAATGTCCCTTTTAAAATCGATAAAACAGACGGTGAACTAAAATTTAGATAGGTTTATGCAGCTCAGTTTTCCAGAGCTTGGAGAGCAGTATGTGGTTTTCCTTGTATTGAGGAGGTAGATATAATTGTACAGAATAAAATCCTCTAATATATGACCTCTAGTGTCTGTTTGTTCACTTCACCAAAAAACAGAGTGGGCATTAATATCTCCAGCAACTAGATATGGCTCTGGTAGCTATTTAAAAAGTCCTTCTAGATCATATAGTGTGCCCGTTAAGTGTGGCTCGAGGTGTATAGAACATGTAATTATTTTGAAATGTAGAACAGTGACTGCAACACCTTCATATCTAGTTTTAAGTTTGACTTTGTGAGTTGCAACACCACTTTGTTCTATAATAGTGACACCTCCAGAGAGCCTGCTTGAGTGCTCTCTGTCATATCGGAAGACTTTATATTTCTTTAAAATGTTCTTATGTTGAGGTCCTAAGTTTGTTTCCTTTGAGCATAACGTCATGAGAGAAAATGATTTTAAGAGGTCCTTTACATTGCCGTAGTTGTTCAACAGTCTTCGGCAGTTTCAATGAATTAGGAATGCCATTTTTACTGTTTTGGGGGGATATGGTTAAAAACCTAGGCAGCCGGTTTATTGGGGCCTGTAATCTGAGTTTTTGGTTTCCTAACACGCTCAAATGAGCTGTGCCGCCCCTGCATTGTGGATGTACTGGAGATTGTGTCCACTGCCTCACCGGAGTCGCTGGAGTGCCGCGAAGAAGCTGCGGGTGTGCGAGGTGCAGACCTCTCCCGATTGGGGAAGTCTTTTGGTCTGCCAACTCGAGGGTTGGCAAGCCCTTTTCTAGAGATGGCAGTGTGGCCTTCGCCGCATCTGCCAGAGACGCAGATGGTCCCGCCGCAGGCTCACTGTGTGTGGCCAGGCCAGGTGCCGAAGCGTGGTGTGGTGCCTCGCCCCGTTGCACCACATCGGAGAATTTTGTTTTTGCACTGAAGGAGAATGTGCCAGCGGTATTTGAAAGTCATTGTCGTGCTTCTCTGAATCAAATGTTTTCTATGTTTTTAGAGTAATTATTTCTTTTTCGCTTTTCCTTGTTGGGCAAGACCTTGAATAAGCGGCATGATCTCCATCTCAGTTCGCGCAGCACGGTGCTGCTTCATAGTTCTCTAAGACGTCCTCATGCGAGGCACATTTCGCGCATTTTTTGTGGCCAAGGCAACTCTATGAGCCATGACCATATTGCTGGCAGTTGTAACACTGTCGCGGGTTCGGGATGTAGTGGCGAACATTTATTTTCAAATAGCCAACTTCTGTTGCTTTGAGGAGTGTACTTGAATTGAAAGTGAGGACAAGATGCTTTGTTGGTATTTTTTTGTTTTCTTTCCTGATTGTAATACGGTAGACATTGATGACATTTTGGTCCTTGAGACCCTTGAGCACTTCTTGTTCGGTGAGTTTGAAGAAGTCGGCTTCAGAGATTACACCCCAGACGGTGTTTATGGATCTGTGTGCAGTTATTGACATTGGGTTTTTCCCAGTTGACATTATGGTGGATAGTTTTGAATGCTGGGCACTGTCTTTAAGCTCCAGTAGAAGGTAACCATTAGGCATTTTTTTTAGCTTGTAACCTGTGCCCAAGGCATCGGTAAGGCTTTTTGCAACCAAGAATGGGGACATTGTTCGGGCAGTTATTTCTGTCTCATCGCTGTGCAGAACATGGAATTTTGGGTATGCTTCTTTCAATTTCTGGAAGTACTGAGAAGTTGCATTTGTCCGCACTCTTTTCTGTGGGCGATCATTTTGTTGCGAAGGGGGAGCCATAAAATATGTGCAATGTTCGGCCATGGTGCCAGCCGCAGAGCCCAATGAGGGGATGGGACAGGAACTCGCAAGTAAGTCCTGTCTACGTCAGCTTTACACCCCAACTATTACCAAATATGACGAAGCGTAGGGTTGTTCGTCACACAAGGTTAACCCTCGCTGCCAAGAAAAAAGGAAAAACCAAGAAGGCAGGTGGAAAGAGGAGAGTCGTGAGACAGAAGATAGGAAAGTGAAAGGTGAAGGGGAGGACAGGAAAAAGCGAATGCCGATTTCCCCCGGTCGGGTCAGGTCGGAGATGCAGTCTATGGGAAACTGAGGCAAAAGTGGGTGTTGCCTCCGCCGAGGGGCCTTAAAGGTCCAAACTACTAGGATCCTCTTTTCCCCAGACACAGCTGAGCCACGTACGGCTAATTGCGGGTGCTCTAGTCCGTGGTGACGCCCTACTCACCATCATCCCCCTGCGGGGATGTCCCTGCAGATGCTGAAGAACCCGTGGTGTCACCAACATCTGCATGTTGCAGGCGCCCCTGTGGGGATGCTCAGAGTGCAGTCTAAAATCATAATAAAAATTGTAGTTGTGAGTCAGTGCTCGTCTGTATTCTCCTTCTGTCTGCCTTTCATCTGGCTGCACTGTTTCACCGAAAATGCATCTGTACCAGTTCGTTCAAGTTTCCATTCTACTAGCATTGCAGCAAAGTTATGACCACATTGATTAGAATGTTCCGACGCTGCCTTCTGTATGTTGTTTGCTGAGTCAGCCCAGTGGCTATTTAGTCTGGCGCTCATTGATTGCCCTGTTTCTCCAATATATTATTTCTGACAAGAAGAGCTTTGAAGAATGTAGATAACATTAGATGATGCATAGTTAAGGCTAGTCTTTGTGTCGAAGATGAAGTTGCTTGCTGGGTCGCTTTGTAAATGCTTGCATGTCTTGCATTTAGGTCAAGAGCATGAGCTTGCTGTTGGCAGGGGTTTCTTATCAAGTTAGCGTGTACTTAGGATATCTCTCAGGTTTGTGTTGCGTCTGTATGTTACCCTGGGTGCATCGGGAAATATTTTCTTGAGACGGTCGTTGCCAGTTAAAATAGGGTGGTACTTCCGCTGAAAATTATTTATGCGCGGAAAGGCGTCCGAGTATTTCGTGTAGAGGGCTGCTCACTATTAACTTTTGTTCCTTTTTTAAGTACAGCGCCTCGTTTGAGAGTGGTTGCACATCGGAAAGCATTGTTAAGGGAGTTCTGGGGATGGCTCCTATCAATCAGGGTGTTTTTTAGTGAGTGTAGGTGTTTAAGTAATTGCCGTAGGTGCATATTCTTCTAAGGCGCATTGCCTGTCCTACAAATATGCCTTGCTTACAGTGCTTGGGATGATGGCTAGCGAAATCTAAGTATTGCTGTCTGTATGTAGGCATCCTGTAGAATGTGGCTTTAAGCTGGCGTTTAGAAAACGATTGGTAGTGTCGAGAAAATTGACTTGTGTTTTAGAGTAGTGGAAGATAAATTTAATGCTAGAGTAGAATGAATTAAGGTGCGAGACAAAAGCTTTCAGGGCTTCAGACTCGTGTTTGCATATCATAAAAATGTTTTTTTTTTAATGCAGGTATATGAGCGGTTTTTCTAAAAATGAATTTGGAAGCTTAGGCTGCAGTAACCCCGTAAAAATCTTTGCATAACTCTGTGCAAATGGAGTGCCCATACTTGTTCCAAGTACTTGAAGGTAATGAGAAGAATCCAACTCAACATAGTTGATCGTGAGTACCAATTGAAGTTAGCAGTGACGGCGTAGAGCTAGAGCATCCGCCTCGCGTGCAAGAGGACCATGGTTCGAATCCTGGTGTTGCGTATTTCTCCACCGGGTTAAAAAAAAAAAAATCTCCGCGTGGCAGTGGAATTGCATAACCAGGCCTGGGTTGCGGCCTGATCTTGGCGACCAGAACCGACAATGCACTCCCTCACCAGATCATGGTGGCCGCAGCCAGCAAAGGACGGGGTTAATTGGAGAGACATGGGAGAGGCCTTTGCTCTGAAGTGGGCATAGTCAAGCTGATGATGATGATGGTGATGCCGATGATGATCAATTGAAATAGCGAACAGTATACCAGTTTCACGCAGGTGTGGATTTCGAGTTAGAGCGGTCGAGAGCACGTCGATTCCTTCATTTATGGAAATATTTGTGTACAAAGCGGTGACATCGATTTTAACCAGGATGCTATCCGGTGGGATAATGGCTATGTCATTAAGCGGCTCTATTATTCGAAGAAAGTGCAGTGTGTCCTCGACAAAAGAAGGAAGAGGGTTGGAATGTTTGCAAGGTAGTGGTTCAGAAATATTGACAAGTTCTCTGTAGGCGTATTATTGTTCGTAACGATAGGCTTGCCCGGTATATGTGCTGTAAAAAAGTCTCCTGCGGAAATCTAATGGATTTTAGGAAGCATAAGCTATTTCAGAAGTTGTAGTCTGATTGCATTATTAGTTCCCTGGATAACAGGTGTGCCAGTTTTCTCAGAATTACGTGGCAGAACCAAGTAAGAGGAAGAAGACAAGTCCTCTTGTCGAAACGTTGGCAAGCACCCAGAGGCTTTCCCCTGCCTTCTTCACTTTGTGTGTGTCAGGGAAATATCTGCCTGCCCTCCCTCTACCATGGACTTCAAATATAAAAATAGGTTTGCTTTATTTGTTCCGTTTAACAGACTGCTAAGTAGAAGTAGCATGTGTCAGACTAGTCTTTTACAATAGAATTATGGCTGCTTTAGATCCAAACAAATCTATGCAGTTTATATATAGAGCTATTTGTTTGGGTGTATAGTCTCAGAAAAAAACAACTGCTCCTGTGGGGTTTAGTTTTGATGTTTAGGCTAGGCTGTTATCATGGTCTTTTCCTAACAGAACATGATATAGATAGACTTCTTGAGCTGCACCAGTCACAGAATGCCTCGCAGTGATGAAATTAACATAACCTTACTAATCAATTCTTGTGAACGTTTCATGTGTGGACACCTTGAGCATAGAAAGCATTGTGAAGATTATTTGTTTGAATAAAATGAACAAAGAATGTTGGGGTATATTCATCCATTGTCTTGTTTCATTATTTTTTTTATAAAAGACCACACTAGTACAGCAGGTTTTTTTTATTCGCTGGGCAGTGTTATGAATCATTAGACCCAGTGCTGCCTGTTTAAACACTTAAATGTTGTGGATATAAACCCAGCACAGATGTCAGTAAGCCTGTCGGGCTTTTACAGTAGTGGCTGTTTGGGCTGCCCTTGAAATTCATAGCATGGCCCAAGGTTCTAGTGTTTTTGCTCTGCCAAACCCACAGTGTGTGGTCTGTGCTGGCATATTAAGTACTCATAATGTCATATTCGATGGACACCTCGATTGTGCTGTGAAGGAAGGTATTAAGGATGGGATGGAAATTAAGGCACAGATTTTTTTTAAATAGACATTTATACCTGCTACTGCCGATTTTCCAAATTTATGCAATAAGCGCAGATGCTGTCATTTTTTGTCCGAGTTTCATCGGGATTTTTTACCGTGCATTACCGTATTTACTCGAATATTGGTCAATACATAGTTAGGTGAACCCTGTAATTTTGGCACCCGCAAAAGAAAAAAAAGTTAGAATGCCGTATTGGTCAACCAGTGGAAGCATCAAGACGCCAACGTATACTTAAGGTGACCAGTGCAGTGCATCACATACTGGAGCTGCAGTAGTGACGTGAGAAACTGTCAGTGCTTTCCACAGTGTCTGGTACACCTTTCAGTGACATTATCGAAATCTGGCATGCTGTCACTCAATTTTTTTGTTCCATGTGTATGATGATAGCTGACTTGCATGCTGCCGAGAATGGTGAGCCACGTTCAGGAGCTATGATTTGCCATGTGGTGAAGCGACTGAAAGAAATTTCATTATATGACAGTGCCTGTAAAATGGGCGATGGATGCGGCGATGGTGCGATGGAACTCCATTCTTGTCTTTGTATTGGCCTTAACCAAGAATTTTGTCTACCTCTCTTAAAAAAGAGAGGCGCATAAAACCTTTGCTTAGTGAGGGTAGCAGATATTGGTGCAGTTCATGAAGGCACTAAGGCTGCCAGAGCGTAGGACTCTTCGCAGCAGCATTGTTGGTGTTCTCCTGTCATAGCTAAGATTGAATGGACAAACAGTACAACAAGAAAGGGATGCAGGTAGGTATTCGTCTCTTCCCTGTGATGTTTGTCTGCAATGGCGTTTCTCCTTCTTAGTTTTTAGCAGAGTTTTCATCTCGTCCTGGTTGTGATTTCCATATTAGTGGAACCCAAAGTTTTGATAGCGCAATTTAAAAAAACAAACAGGTGGACCTACGTGCAAATAGTATTACTGTTTTGACTAGGGCACTAGTAATGGAATTTCACTGTAGAAAATCATTCTGGGATAGCCTTCCTCTTCATTTTCATGTCTATGATGTTCATGTTAAAAGAAAGGCATCAGAATGTGGGAAATGTGGAAAACAGGAATGTTGTTTTTCTTCATTGCATACATCTCAGCTTTGAAGCCAAGGTGAAGCACTTTTAGAGTTGAAAGTGTTTTTCATGCAGAAGAGTGCTGCTAGATCTCATGGTCACTCTCAACAGACAGTGACGCATAAAACACTGTCATGACAATGACCAGCTTGAATCACCTTTCCTACATGGCTCACTCGAGTGGCTGCGGATACGATTCACTACTTCTGGCCTCTCCAAGAAACCTCTTGCCAAGTACCACGGCCTCTACCACTTACTGTATCGCACATCCGCTGTTAACTACATTACTAAGCCCCTCAGACAGTCTTCCAATTTCCACTGACACAGCTGTGAGACTATAAATCTCCAGCGCCTCAAGCTTTACTACAATTCAGTTGTCTTGTTGTTGCCTCGCCTTTCCCCAGGGTCCATTGTAAAGAAGATGCGTGTTCCCATAGCTGCATTGCCTTTGCATAGAATGAGAGCCTCCCTGACCCAGCTGACAGTTTCCACTGCTGCTTGGCAGGCTTCAGCGCATCTAAATAAACTCCCCCATTACACAGTGTGCAATTGGGAATGTTAAAACTCGATTGCTGCCATGTTCTGTCTAGTATTAATGTAGTCACCCATTCAGAACCAGTGAACCATGTACTCTGTCATTGCATTCTACAGTGTGTCTGTTGTGTGTGCAGCTATGCCAGCTGAAGAAGAGCTCTTGGAGCATATGTCATCCGGAACTGGACAAGGTGGAGCGTTTACAGGGATGCAACACTATGAAGCCACGACAGAAGACGACGACCTCGCTGTGGCTGTAGAAATGTTGCTCAGCCTGGGCTGTAAGTGAGACTCTGCATATGACTTGTTTCCCTGTTTTGCTGCAGGTTAATGGCTTGATACCTACCCCCAAAAATTCTCGAATTTCATCATTAACAGCAAAATTGTTGAAAATGCCTGCACAATAAAGACGACAAATGTATGCATATCACATGCATACATGCACAATGTCAGAGATCGGAAAACAGTAAACCTTGAAGGAAACAATCAAACAGTGCAACTATGCACATGCATGGTTTGCATGTACAAAAATTGCCAAGACCCATGCAAAGTCCAGAATCAGGATAAGCAACTGCTTTTACGTGATGCAAGCGAAAAATAACAAATGTTTTAAATAAATCGTTGAAAACGCACAGTAAATTAGGCTACAGTGGGTAGAAAACAATCACTACAGAAAATTAAAATCTAAAAGCAAAACTAAGGTGAAGTAGTGAAAAGATAACAGTTCATAAAAAATACTCAGCAAAAAGCACTTTCAAGGGGTAAAGGTGCCATAGTCAAGAAAACAGTTAAAATCTAAGGAATACCAGTGTTAAAATTCTAGAAGATGAAACAAGCACGCATTTTCAAAAAAACCAACTGGCCTTCACTAAAGAGTTAATTTAGTAAAAGTGTCCACCACACCATGATGGCCTCCCAGTAATCTGAGCGAAACTATAGCATGTGAATGTAAATTTTCAAAATTCACAGGCGATCAATTCGTTTCATGCGGCAGAGTATGCATTAGCATTACTGTTCCTCGGATGGAGCAGCCACCGTCACTGACTGGTTCGGGCCGTGCGAGCAGGTGACATGATCCAGTCACGATGTACCCCTGCTTAACTTTCCCAGTCCAATTCATCAATCACAGTGTGGCAGGCCATATTCCCTCTCCACTCTCCCCACCCAGCTCTGATTGGCAACTGCGGCGCCCCTCTCGGCACCCGTCACCTTCCACCTCTTTCTTCCTATTCTCTTTTCTCTTCCTTTTTCCTTCCCTTCTCTCTCCTGAAAGTGGAGAGGGGATGTTCCTCACTGATTTTCCTCCTACCAACCAAGGCTTCACGCACCAACACCAACGCCGGACGCTTTCTTCAATAATGGGCGTTCTAATGCTAACACAATAAAAAAGAATTTTCAGTGCTGGGTGTTCTCTTGAATGCTGGAAAAGTACTTTGTAGCTGTAGGGCTAGCATTTTTTCTCAGATATTTCACTATGCTCTATGCTACAGCCTTTGTAAGTGGCAGTGGCATAGTTTGCCATTTAAGTATATCAATTTAAATAGTTATGCAGCAAAATGTGTAAACAGGAAATTCAGATAGTCTGATTGTGAAGCACACACAATTTGACACTTGGCTGCCGTGAATAAAGTCGGCCAGATGAATACGTTGCAGTCCGACGACTGCAGCATACATGTAGGAAGATTGTTAGTTGCCTACTAGCTGCATTTGCTTCTGTGGATAACTTGGCTAAACATGCACGATCCCAAAGCAGGCTGCATTGATGCATGTTGTAAACGATGCTGTTGGAAGTCTGGCTTTGAACTTGTTGGGCGAGTTGGCGCATGGCTATTAAGAAAAAGTTGCGCACACATAAAAGAAGACAGGAAAAACAACGAAGTCTGAAAAAGCGTTAACTTTCAACTAGTTTTATTTGGTTCAATAGAGCTTATAAGGGGTGTTTTAAATTATTCAATACAGATTTTTTTTTAAAAAGCCTTATAAGATATTTCGGTGTGGTGCATGTATTTCAATTTACTGAAATGCAGACATTATTTATTGACAGAGTGCATTGAAAAAAATATAAATTACCTGGTTAACTTTCTTATTTTTAGTTTTAAGGCACAAAGTTATATTCTGAAATTGAAGGCCGTCAAAATAGAAAGCGAGCACAGTTTTTGATATTTCAGCATTGGCATGATGCCTCGAGATATCGAACGTGTTAAAAACACTTTTGAGACCTTTTCAAGTTGGCTTTCCCACACTGCATATTGATAAAATGTGCTTTCTTTGAATCCAATGCAGACTTACGTCTTTTAAGACGCAGATGATGTTGACGTGATTCTTTTGATGATACCACGTCCAGCGATGCCATTTTATGAATATGTAACGTGGGAAAGCAGACTTAACGACCTGCCAAACATGTATGTTCTGCGCTCCATATCTCGAAGTGCGATGCTGATTCAGAAATTTTATAAACTGTGTTTGTTTTCTATGTCAAAGGCCCTCAATTTCTCTATATAACCTTTTGTCTTAGAACCAAGTCAAAAGTTGATGAGTGTATTTTAGTTACAACCTTTGTCCGTAAAGTTCCGAGACTGAGTCCATTAAAAAAAATGGGTTTAACATTGAAATCATTTGTGCAGCACCCCTTCGAAATAGTTTCCCTTGCAGTCTATACAGAGCTTCCAACGCTTCTTGAGGCCATGGAAACAGCTGTTAAACGCTTTTGGCAAGGCTGTCAGCTTCCTTGTCGTGGCGTCTTGAATGGTCTCCACACTTCCCATCCAGCAACCTTTTAGGGCTCTTTTCACATGATGAAACAGGAAAAAATCGCATAGGGAGAGGTCTGGCGAGTATGGCGGATGGGCAAGTACTGTAATGCTGTGCTTGGCAAGAAATTCTGTCACGCTGAGAGCAGTGTGCGGCCTTGCCTTTTCATGGAGAAGGCTCCATTGTCCAGATGCCCATAAGTCAGGGCGACGGCATCGCAGTGCATCACGCATGTGTTGGAGCACGCGGCTATAAAACTCCTGATTCACCGTCAGCCGTTGTGGCACGAACTCGTGGTGTATGACACCTCTGGAATCAAAAAAAACTATCAGCATCGTCTTTGTTTTGGTCTTCTGTTGCCCTCACCTTCCTCGACACCGGAGAGCTAGCGGACCGCCCTTCGACGCTCTGCCTCTTTGTTTGAGGATTGTATTGAAAACACCGTGTTTCTTCTTCAGCAGTGATGCTGTCGACGAATGCAGCATCCTTCTCTGCCTCGGACAGGAAATCAGCGCTCACTGATCATGTCCTTCTTTTCCTGTGTGAGGGAGTGTGGCACAAGTCTGGCATTCAGCTTTTGTTTCCCCAAGTTCTCACGCAAAATTTGGTTCCATGTTGTCTTACTAATGCCGAGAGCATCTGATAGCATGCGGACTGTAATGCTGCGGTCTTGCTCTACGATTTCCCTGATCCGAGCCACATTGTTTTCATTCCGTGAGGTTGAAGGGCACCCCTGGCTTGCGTTGTCTTCCATCGACGTTCTCCCTGAAACGAACCTCTTGTGCCACTCGAAAACTCGTGCCCGCGATAATGTCTCGTTGCCATAAGCGTCACGGAGGAGCTCATACGTCTGTGTTGCTGTCTTGCCAAGCTTCACACAGAATTTTGTGTTTACACGCTGTTCAAGGTGCGTTCATCTCTCCACATTCACTCACAGTAGAATGCGCCGGCGACTAGTGACGTATTTTCCTAAATGTAGTGCCATATAGCGGCTGCCACAGCAATTAACATAAATAGCTCAGGTTAGCCCGAAAAGATGGTGCTACACATACGCACCAACATTTGTTTTGGGGAATCATTTCTAGAGAATAAAATAAAACAGTCTCGAAACTTTACGGGCAAAGGTTGTAATTGTCGTTTCACTCTATTACGTAAACAATTATTTTTCGTGGCTCTTCAAAGAAAAATCTGTATTGAATAATTTGAAACACCTTGTATAGGCAGTGTACACACTTGCCTAGAAAGGGGAGGGGGCAAATCAAGCCTGTGCACAAATCAAGAAAATCCGTGCAGGAAGTCCTTTGTGCATTACACAGGATAACAGAAGTGTCAGTAAGGCAGTCCTCGCCCTTTACCTTGATCTGGTATGCTTCTAGAAGCTCACTGGTTAATCCTGCCTAATGCTCTTGAGCTGTGGCTGACAACCTTTGCATGTAATGCAATGAGCCGGCAAGTTGGCTCCTTCTTTGTTCCGAATTGACTGTGCATGCTTCCCTGCACGTTCATTCACGCAGCAGCCTGCCTGGCCAACATACACGTGACCACAATTGAGCGGGATTTGATATACCATGCCTGTGGCACATTTCACGAATGTTTCGGCTCTTTTTTTTTCAGCACCTGCTTCGTCAAGCTCCTTCATTGTATATCCTCAGGCATAACCCAGTGAGCTTTCAAGGCGCTGAAAAAACTACGCAGACGCCATACCTGTTTGACACTATTTTCTTCTTGTGGGTTACTTTGTGCATATACGGCACAATTGTGACCTTCTTTCTGAGCATGCGCTGCTTGCTCTTGGCACATTTTTTTTACCTTCTGTAGAAGGTTGTCAACGACAGCTGAAATGACCTCACAGCGGAAGCCAGCTGAAAGCAGCCTCTTAATCTGATTATCGAAGCTGGTGTGCATTGAATGCGGGCATAACTTTGTAAGAGCAGATTCTAGGCATGAGCTTCCTATAGCTCTCGTTACTTTCTTCGAATGCACAGAATCATATGGAAGAAGCTTTCTGTGCTCGAACTGCAAGTTAAGATCTAGAAGCTGCAGCTCTATGTACCGTAAAATCCCGAACAAGCGCCCCCACCTACAGGCAACTCTACAGGCAACTTTAGGCCTCTCTGTAACATTGCTAAGCTCCTGCACATTTATACAAAGTATTCTCGCCAAATCAGGATTTCGCGTAAAATTGTTGTGTGGGTAGAAGTTTTATGTGAAATATGAGCTTTATGAAATTTTTATCATTAGTTCTTAAGGCGTAGACACACTAACTAAAATTTATGGCCATGGAGAAACGGCAAAGTAACGTGTGGTACTATTTTTTTTGTAACGGTAAAGGTAACGAGTTACATCTTTTGTAGGTAACGTAGGAGCGTAACGCGTTCCTTTTTTCTTAGCATAGCGAGTAACGTATTTAGTTACTTTTTTTTCGGTAACGCCTACTACACTGGGTGTATGTATATGTGTATGTATATACTCTTGTGATGAGCTGTTTGCATTGTGAAGGTTTCCCTCATGAATTGCTTCAATGTAGCTCTGTCCACAGTGGTATTGAAGCAGCAATTCCATGCTACTTCAGAGTAATATGTAATGCTGTCAGGCACTCAGTGTGGCAAATGCAATGTAGGTAAGCGCCTTTTAAATATCAGCGAAATTGCTTGGCTATCGGACGGGGTCTGCCGTGGTCTACCCATTGCGAGTGCAGCCCTAGTTTCAATGCAGGTTGTCTATGCATGTACTAAGCTGCAATTCTAATTTAGGCACAGCCTAACCCCAGGAGCAGGAAAAATTAAGCATAGTCACTTCTGCTTCAGTGTAACCAGGCTCTCCTGTAGTAAATTTTTATCACCTCATATCTTAAAGGTAAACATGTAGCTTGAGAAGGTTCTTACACCATGATTACTTTCACTTTCCTGTAGCGGCCGAGGTTCCTGCTCAGTACTTACCAGATGCAGTAGCTGCAGAAGAGGAGCCATTGGAAACAAATGAGTCCAAGGAGCCTCCCAAAAAGGTGAGCCAGGCCCAGCAGAGTTGATGGCCACCAGCGGGATGCAAATGTTGAGTGACATTTGCTGTGCAGGCCGAAGCTGCTGCTGCTGCCAAATATGACAGTGCATTCGAGGACCCAGCTTTCTTTTCATCCTTCCTCGAAAGCCTGCCTGATCCGGGCAGCGAGAGCGATGCTGCATGCAATGCAGTTGGGGACACCATCCTGGAAGACCAGAACAAAGGTGCTGACACAGGTGAAAACCCCACTCCACCCCCCCTTTTTTAGAAAAAAACGCAGAGAACCTAAATTGATGCTGCAAATAAACAGTTGCCCTCGGTGACCTCTGTTGCGGCTCGCATGCATGCCAGAAAACACCTGCTCTTGACACTTCTGTTGGGCCTAATTGGTGCATGGTGATACAGATGAACAATGTGCTCAAAACATTTGACGAACCACATACACGGGAGAAACACAAGGACTGGCGCAACACTAACAACTATTTTATTCTTCTCGCACCAATGCATAGATATACATTTTCCCACACTTGCGCAAGCTAACAAAAATTCCAGTCATGCGAGATTACTGGCGACGATGCGAGCACAAAAACTTCAATTCGGCGGGGTAAAGTGATAAGGAAGTATCGCTAACACATCTTTCAGCCTTTTTCTTAATATGGAATGCTTCGAGAGCCAGCCGCGCATGTTCGTTTCTGCTCCTGCCCAGAATCGCCGCCTCATCGAATCGCGGTGCACAATTGCTGCAGTTTATAATGTGTTATACAAGATATGCACCTTTGTTCCTCACATTTAGCCCATGCTCCCTGAGTCGCTGCTTGGTGTGAGAAGAATAAAATAGTTGTTAGTGTTGCGCCAGTCCTTGTGTTTCTCCCGTGTATGTGGTTCGTCGAATGTTTTGCGCACATCGTCCATCTGTATCACCTGCTCTTGATGATGCACCCAACTAAAAAAAAAGACAGAATACCCATAAAGTGCGTAACACGTGCACAAACATGCATTCACACACTTGCCTTCACCTACCTCCCCTTCCCGAACCACTCACACACACAACTCTCTTCAGAATGGAAGCATGCGAGCATTTTTGAACATGACATTTTTCAGAATTACTGTAAATTTGTTGAGAGTTCAGCTATGTTTTCTTTGTGAAGTTAGAATTAATGATGAAGTGTCATTTTGTGTTTAATGTCACATTCAGAAAATGACTTCACCATGTGCCACAAATTTAGAATCTATCACATATTACTCTACAGGCAACTTTAGGCCTCTATATAACATTGCTAAGCTCCTGCACATTTATACAAAGTATTCTCGCTAAATCAGGATTTCGCGTAAAATTGTTGTGTGGGCTAGAAGTTTTATGTGAAATATGAGCTTTATGAAATTTTTATCATGAGTTCTTAAGGCGTAGACACACTAACTAAAATTTATGGCCATGGAGAAACAGCAAAGTAAAGTGTGGTACTTTTTTTTTGTAACGGTAAAGGTAACGAGTGACTTTTTTGCAGGTAACGTAGAGGTGCAACGCGTTCCTTTTTTCTTAGCGTAACGAGTAACGTATTTAGTTACTTTTTTTCGCTAACGCCTACTACACTGGGTGCATGTCTGTGTGTATGTATATACTCTTGTGATGGGCTGTTTGCATTGTGAAGGTTTCCCTCATGAATTGCTTCAGCCCTGTCCACAGTGGTATTGAAGCAGCAATTCCATGCTACTTCAGAGTAATATGTAATGCTGTCAGGCACTCAGTGTGGCAAATGCAATGTAGGTAAGCGCCTTTTAAATATCAGCGAAATTGCTTGGCTATCGGACGGGGTCTGCCATGGTCTACCCATTGCGAGTGCAGCCCTAGTTTCAATGCAGGTTGTCTATGCATGTAATAAAACTGCAATTATAATTTAGGCATAGCCTAACTCCCTGAGCAGCAAAAATTAAGCATAGTCGCTTCTGCTTCAGTGTAACTGGGCTCTCCTGTAGTAAATTTTTATCACCTCATATCTTAAAGGTAAACATGTAGCTTGAGAAGGTTCTTACACCATGATTACTTTCACTTTCCTGTAGCGGCCGAGGTTCCTGCTCAGTACTTACCAGATGCAGTAGCTGCAGAAGAGGAGCCAGTGGAAACAAATGAGTCCAAGGAGCCTCCCAAAAAGGTGAGCCAGGCCCAGCAGAGTTGATGGCCACCAGTGGGATGCAAATGTTGAGTGACATTTGCTGTGCAGGCCGAGCCTACTGCTGCTGCTGCCAAATATGACAGTGCATTCCAGGACCCAGCTTTCTTTTCCTCCCTCCCCGAAAGCCTGCCTGATCCGGGCAGCGAGAGTGATGCTGCATGCAATGCAGTTGGGGACACCATCCTGGAAGACCAGAACAAGGGTGCTGACACGGGTGAAGACGAAAACACCCCAGACAAGGACAAGCTGACCAAAAGAGAATAGTTGCAGGCTTTGATGATGTTTGGCAGTCGTGCACATTTCTTAAGCAATGTTGGCTGGCTGGGGTCATCAATTTCAGCAATTGAAGGCATTGCTCTGTTGTTGTTTCAAAAAGCTAATTATTTTTCCTTCAGCACTGTTCCCAACATTCAAGATAATCTGTTAGAGCTTTTACTTAACTGTGAATGAACAAGTTTATTTCAGTGTTTGTTTGTTTGTTTGTTTATTTATTTGTACATACTGCAGCCCCCCAGGGGCTATTGCAGGAGTGGGATATAGAATACATGAAAAGAGTTAACATGTTCATAAATGCAAGCATGCATACATAAAAAGTATGAACAAAAAAATATATGAAGCAAGGTGTCAGTAACATTCAATGGCAGCCAAAAGTTGGCAGAAATGGAAGTGAACGAATTTTCACCACACAGGGAGTTCCAGCACTCGATGGTACGTGGGAAGAAGCTTAATTTGTGCATGTCACTCTGTGTGTAAAGTGGAGAAATGGTGCCGGCGCCTTGTAGATAATGCAACAGAAAAGGTAACATGGGTGTTCGTTGCCCAAAGGCACGGTGAGTTAATGACCGTGTAAATATATTTGAGGCACTCGATGTACCGGCGTGTTGAAAACGGAGTTAGAGACAATAGGCTAAGATTAGACGAGGGCGAAAATTCTCTGTCATAGCGGCAATAGATAAAACGAATTGCCTTCTTCTGGACAGATTCAATTTTATCGCAGTACACTTGCTGATACGGATAAAACTGAGCCGTATTCGATAATCGGTTAGATTCGCATTTTGTAACCTAGCAGCTTTGTATGAAGTGGGGCTGCACGTAAGTGCGTTGCAGATACCCGAGTCTCTGAAGTGCTTTACTGCAGGTTAGATTGATATGCTTTGACCAAGACATGTTGGCAGTGAAAAGCAGTCCGGGGTATTTATATTCAATTACTTTATTTAAGAACAAGCCATTAAACAAATATGTGAAAAGAGAAGGAGACAAGGATTTGTTAAAAGACATGGAGTCCGTTTTAGTGAAATTAATTTTCATCTGCCACATGTCGCACCATTGACAGAAGCTAGCAAAAGAATTATTTAAAAAGGTGTGATCCTGAGTGGAGGTGATGGGGAGGTACAGCACGCACTCATCTGCATGTAAGCGAATTTTGGTACATATGCTAGAAGGGAGGTCGTTAATGTACAGAAGGAAAATAAGTGGCCCTAAAACGGCCCCTTGCGGAAGACCTGACGAGCCATCCACTGTAGAAGATATTCCCGAGTTGAAGCATACGTACTGCGAACGAAAAAAAAGGAAACTGGCAATGCAGTTGACAGTGGTCAGATTGTTTAGTATGGCGTTGAATTTTTGTAAAAGTTTTAGGTGAGGAACTGTGTCAAATGCTTTTGATAGGTCAAAGAATATATCGTCAATCTGGTTACCGAGATCAAGAGAATGAGTGACATCATGAGTGAACTTGGTTAATTGCAAAATGGTGCTGAAGCCGCGGCGAATGCCGTGCTGAAAATCACTCAGAATATTATTAGCTTCAAGGAACTCCATGATATGTTTGAAAATGATGTGCTCGGAAGCTCGCAAGAATGGGATGTGAGTGATATTGGTCTGTAATTTGTTAATAATTGAGCATTGCCTGATTTATGCACACGAACAACTTTCGCAAGCTTCCACCAGATCGGAACAGTGGCACTGGATAATGACTTCTGAAATATGATAGTGAGGTATCTGTTCATCCTTTCCGCATAGCGTGCTAGAAATAAGTTGTTGTCGTCAGGACAAGGACTAAATTCAAAATGAGGTTTAGAACTCCCTGCCTGCATACACGGAGTCAGTAATTGACGTACGAGGAGTAACAGCGAAAGAAGGAATTTTGAAGTTATCAGTTGTGAATACAGTGGAAATAATTGTTAAATGCATTTGTTATTGCGAATGCGTCATTGGTAGCGATATCATCAATAATTAGGCTCTTTGAGGCTTTGGAACGAGGTAAAATTGATTTCCAAAATTTGCGAGCGTTACTTTTTATGGAGTTCTGCAGCGTGACACAAAAATAGAAGTCTTTCACTGGGTTAGTCTTCAGTCGAAGTTCCTCCTTCGCTTCATCAAAGTGCGCTGCTTTCAAAGGGTCGCCAGAATGCTTCGACTGTCAGAGCCTGTTCACACGTCGAGTCAATTGAAGGAAATCTCTTGTAATCCAAGGTAGATGGACATTTGTCTTTCTTTTTCTTATTGGTACATGGCGCTTTATGCATCTGTAGACATGGATTCGTGATGACGTGGACTGGAGCAGTCTAAAATCTGCTCTAGGCATGTTAAAGTCGCATTCAAGTATCTGTGCTTATGCTAACACAGACTAATCAATGTGTGAAATGGTTGGCTCACCTAAAAGGTGTTGTTTTTTTTTTGCAAATGCTTTTTATAGCTGTGTGCTCGTTTCTTAGCTTTTCCTTTGTACCACATGTTATTAGCAAGGCTCTGCTAATCTGATCTTCAATTATTATGATTCAAAGGATATACAGAGCACTGGTTTAGTAAAATTTGGGGCTACACAGTGCTTGCAGACAGCTATTTGTGGTCTTTGGGACCCTTCTCAGCAAACCACCAATAGGGCACCCATAGCACACCTGACAAGGATGCTGTGGACATCCAAACAGGTGCTTTTTACATTTTGTTGATGTGTTTGAACCCACTGATTTGGCCAAAAATTGACTCTTTTTAATGTGCACCATGTGTCCAAGGAAGTTAAACCTGCTTGGGATGGTGTGCTATGGTTTAGATATATATGTTTCAGTCAGATGATAGCATGTATATCTGAAAACTAAGAGCCGCTGTGGTGGCTCAATGGGTATGGCGCTCGGCTGCTGATCCGAAAGACGCAGGGTCGATACTGGCGGGGGCGGTCAAATTTCAGTGGAGGCGAAATTCTAGAGGACACGAGCACTGTGTGATGTCAGTGCACGTTAAAGAACCCCAGGTAGTGGAATTTTTTGGAGCCCTTCACTACGGCATCCCTCATAGCCCAAGTCGCTTTGGGATGTTAAACACCCTATAAACCGTAAAAACCGAAACCTAAGGCCGCAAACACATGTGGAGAACTTAAGCCTACCAGCGTATATTCACAGTCAAAAAATAGCGAAAATTGTTGAAAAAGTAATGCATTCCAATAAGAGCACTTTCTAGGGCAATAATTATTTTTTTATTTTTTATTTCAGTACCTTCAGGGCCCGAGGGCATTACAAAGGGGAGTGGGGTACAATAGACAAAATAACAAAAGAACAGCAGTCACAAGTAACACAAAAATGTGAACAAAAATATGGCTCGCGCAAATCAGTAGGTTACAGCAAATACAATCAAACAAATTAAGTCATTTAACACAAAATTATGAGCAAAGAATAAAAGTAAGCATAAAAGTAAGCATACCACGCAAACAAGCATACCGCGCAGACCAGGTCTGTTTGAACTACCACATAAGCTGAAAAGAATAAACGGCAGGGCGCAAGAATTACATGTACTATGTTACCATCAAGTTAGTCAAAGCCGATTTAAACACAGAATGGTCACTTATTTCGACGACCGATCGGGGAAGGTGATTTCATTGTGCCGATGTGCTGGGGTTGAATGAGTTGTAAAAGTGGTTTGTTTGGCATGAAAGAATACCAACTTTATGACGATGATCGATCCGAGCTGAAACGTTGCAAGGTGGCGTTATAAATTTTCTCTTAAGGATGGGGTTATCATAGTAAATCTTATGGAATAGACAAAGGCGGGATATATTTCTACGTTGCGACAGTAGTGGGAGTGATAAGCTTGATTTCATGGCACTGACACTAGAGTTACGGTGATAATTCGAGAGAATGAAACGGGCCGCACGGTTCTGTATAGATTCGAGTTGGTATATTAGTGTCTCTTGATAGGGGTCCCAGATAGATGCAGCATATTCTAGTTTACTACGAACCAACGACTTGTAGAGAAGCAGTTTTACGGAGCTAGAAGAAAGATTAAAGTTACGGCGTATGTAGCCCAGCATGCGGTTAGCATTATTGCTTACATAGTCTATGTGTACTTTCCAAGAAAGATTATGGGAAATGAAGACACCTAAATATTTGTAAAAAGGCACAGACTCAAGGCTGCAATTATTAAGACGATATGAAGGCAATGCGGTGTTACGACGAGAAACCCGCATGTACTTGCACTTTTTAATGTTTAGTTCCATGTTCCATTTGTTAGTCCATTCAAGAGCATGATCAATATCCGATTGAAGAAGAGCTATATCAGTCACTGTTAATTTCGCGGTATATGACGCAGTCATCAGCAAAAAGATTTATTGTTGAACATAGATTGTCAGGTAAGTCATTGATATATATAAGAAAAAGCAGAGGCTTTAGAACAGAGCCATGTGGTACTCCAGATTCAACTGGAGAAGTGAAGGAAGAAGCATTATTAGCGGTGACAAATTGTGAACGATTAGTGAGAAACGAATGCAGCCACCTAAGAACGTTAGGGTCGAGGTTCAGTTTACTAAGTTTAAAAAAAAGCAGTTGATGAGAGACCTTGTCAAACGCCTTTGAGAAATCGAGGAATATGCAGTCGACAACGGAACCCCTGTCGAGGAATGAGTTTAGATCATGTGTGAAGGTTAAAAGCTGTGTTTCGCAAGAAAACCACTTCCGAAATCCATGTTGACTGTCCGTAAAAAAGGCATTAGAATCAAGGAACGATGCAAGGTGAGAGTAAATAACATGCTCCATGATTTTACACGGAATGCTGAAGTGAGATCGGTCGATAATTATGCGGGGAATGTTGATCACCAGATTTATGCAAGAGAATCACTTTCCCAACCTTCCAGTCATCAGGTATACATGCTGTTTCAAGAGATTGCTAAAATAGGTTAGAGAGTATTATTGCGCTGCATACTTTGGTTTTAATCAAGAACTTAGAACTAATGTTATCAACACCACATGATGAAAAAACCTTTTGTTTTTCGACTATTTTTTCCACTCCAGCAGGATCAAAGACAATAGAATCTATCGGTAAAAAGTCAGCACTGTTATATGCAGGGGTTACCGAACACTGATTTTTGGAAAAAGCTGAAACGAATACACTGTTTAGAACATTTGCACATTCATTAGGATGAATTAGTTGGTCACTGGAGTCTTTAAGGCTGATGGATGAATTGTCTTTTTTGTTAACTACGCTCCAAAATTGCCTAGGGTTATTTATCAAAAGGGAAGGTAATGTGTCATTGAAAAACATCTTTGGCATCCTTGCGGGCATGCGGCATCACAAGTGTTGAAGTGGCAGGGCAGCTTGCTGATCTCATGGGTAGGTGACGATAGCGGCGCATTGAACAGAGCCCATGCCGTAACCTGGATGAAGAAGCAGAGCGGATTAGGTGGCCACATCCTGGTGCTGTTATCACGCCCACTCTGGGATGAGAAGAACTTCAGGCTGAATTTTTTTTCCCATTATCAATCTGCCCTTTTTAATATTGCGAATAAAAGTTGTACTTCTAGACTGGTCAGATGATTTTAATTGGGCATTGAAATCATCTGGAATACGAAAAATTCGAAAAAAGATGAACTTTGACGGAGACTTAAAAAAAATTAGCAGTGGCTTAGCTTGGCTATGCCAGGATATACGTAGCATGAGCTACGCTGAGCAGCAATTTCGCTCTCCTTCTCCATGGCTATACCACAATGGCAAACGCCCCGCTATATGGATACCCAAACATACCTCTGCGCATGCGCACAAAATTAGAGGCGCTATCAAGCGGCCCCGGCGCAGCGTCAGACTTGGCTACTCGCAACGGAGGCGCACAGCTGCGCACGCACCGGCGCCAGTGCGTCTGCCGGGGCTATGACGTGACTCCTCTGGAATGCGCATACCGGCAAGGCGCGTGCGGCGCGCCAGCTGTGCGCCGTGTGACGTCACTGCTCCTCGCGCATGCGCAGCACGGCTCTCCAGGAGCCACGTGAAGCTGCTCAACCTCGCCCATGTGTGGTTCACGCTACAAAACTTCTTCGCCAGTTTTCTTTAAGGGCACAGGGTAAGCCCCATACTTCCCATGCATTTTCTTGCCATGTTGAGGAACATTTGCTCACTAACCAATAGGTAATACAGGTAATACATATATCATTTGTCATATATTGGCGGTTTCCATAGATAGCCATACTAAGAAACACACATAGTAGTATGCATTTTTTTATTTGTTAAACATCTTGCTTTCTTCGAAACGATATAAAGGCGCTCACACAAGACAGTATACATTTAATATAGCTTCGGTGATATTTACAATGTGTTATTGCTCGTTGTATGCGGAGGTATGAAACCAAATTCGGTTCCAAACGACGCACGCAAACCCTGCAGATAATTCCAGAAAGCTGAATTGAAAAAGAAATTGGATTTTTCGGGGGAAAGGAAATGGCACAATGTGAGACAGGCGTCATTTGCTTTTCTTGAAACCAACTTTCATTTTCCTTCCCTTATGGTGTTGTTCGGGTATCCATTGGCATATGTGAGACAGGCGTAATTTCCTTTCCTTAAAACCAACTTTCATTTCACTTTCCTTTTATGGCGTGGACGGGTGTCCTTTGAGATATGTGAGGCAGGCGTAATTTGCTGTCCTTAAAACCAGTTTTCATTTCATTTTCCTTCCTTTACGGGCACGGTTCAGGTGTCAGTCTCCACCGCAGGTGGCCCATCAATCACACCTAGCGTTCCCGCTGAACACATCAAAGTGCACCGGCGTTTTATGCAGAGCCCAGTTTCATGACCTGCGCATGCGATGGCGGCAGACGCTTTCCCGCTTGGCCGGAGGTCAAGGTCGAAGGTCAAATGTAAAAGGTCAAAGTCGAGATAGTTGTGTAACAGCCGCTGGTGTCGCTGCTGTAGCTGACGTCATGTGTCGAACCTGACTACCACCAGTTATGCTTATGGTTTGACCTCTACCTACATTCAACGTGAAACTTGCGGCCACCGTGACCTCAAACATGCGGTCCCACTGACGGCTCGAAAAGCCGGCGTAGTAAAGCTTTTCGCTTCAATATAGGGGTTTTTTTTTTGTTACAAGAGTGCTTTTTTCGGCATAGCATTGTCGGCGGTGTAGTACATCGTGGCGACGGAAGGTTTCCGGCTCCCCACCTTTCGTGTTCGCTTCGTGCATCTCTAGACTCCAGAAAGTATGTCTTCCCCGGGAACCTTCACCCCAAGAACTGGTGCTCTAAAATAGGAATTCACAACGGGTTGCATAGAAAAAATTAGCAGTGCCTTAGCTCGGCTATGCCAGGATATACGTAGCGTGAGCTACACTGAGCAGCCATTTCGCTCTCCTTCTCCATGGCTCTACCACACTGGCAAATGCCCTGCTATATGTATGCCCCCACTGATACCTCTGCGCATGCGCACAAAATGAGAGGCGCTATCAAGCGGCTCCAGTGCAGCGTCAGACTTGGCTATTGCGCAAGGGAGCCGCACAGCTGGGCACGCGCTGGCGCCAGTGCGTCTGCCGCGGCAATGACGACACTCCTCTGGAATGCGCAGACTGGCGAGGCGCGCGCGGCCGTGGCGGCTCCGTCACTGCTCCTCGCGCATGCGCAGCACGGCTCTCCAGGAGCCACGCGAAACTGCTCAACCTTGGCCAGTGTAGCTCACGCTACAAAAAGCGTTACGGTTCGAGCCATCAACCTCGTCCTCAGACCGGGCATCTTTCCCTCCCTCGCCCTCGTCCTCGAATTTTCATGCGCCCATCCTCCCTCACCGAGAGTAATCCTCATGAGGTGAGGGTGAGGACGCCCTAATGAGGGCTCGCCCTTTGAGGATTCCCATCTCTGCCCAGGAGAGGCCTTCGCTATCCGAGCTGCACGCCAAAAGTGCCGGAAATCACGTGCTTTTGGAAGGACTACTGGGAGTCTTTGGCCGACGGCACAGCCAACGGTAACACGGGGCATAGCGGCATCGTCTGCTGCATTGCCTGCTGCGCATGCGTTAGCGCGCTGAGACGGCGGCCAAGTAGGGGAAGCAGGGATGAGCGGCTTAAAAAATGTGACGTAACCGTCCCTCCCGAGTTTTTCCTTCCTCCTTATTTGGAGGGCTGATCGAGGGGGTGGGTCTGGCAGGGCAGTCCGAGCGCTGAGGAGTCGGCAGTAAGCCAAGCTGCTGGTGCGGCAGCTGTCACAGCCGAGCCAGCGTAATACGATGTAAGCAATATTTGTAATTTTCATAAGCAAGACAGTCTACCCACAAAAGGGCTTCTAGACGCCATTCCAATGGTCTTTCGAGCCCTTTTCGAGCTTATCTTTCAACTGCGATATTTCTTCCTTTTTCTTGTTAGCTGCCGCGCCCTGCAGAAGGGCTTTCCTAAGACGTCGCGTCTTATTTGTTCAAGACGTTTTCTCTTTTTTGATTTCCTTGCTTGTGGTATTTGTCTGAAAACTCATCGCGACGTTAACACAGAGCAGTTCTTGTGATGTCCTCTAAAAATCTCCGCATGCCTCCTATCTCCGTAGAAAGCTTACTTTGTTCAAACGAACTTCGTATTTTTACGGCTGCGAAGCGAATGGATAATTTCGCGGAACCAGAGACTCTAATGCAGTTCAAGTGAGCTTAACACCACCATGCCGGAAAAACGAACCGCGAATGTGCTTCGACCGAAGAGAGCCAGCTATTTCAAATGAACCGAGCATTTGGGCGGTGCCGGATAGAATTGTCTGGCACTCGCATTGCTCCGCATTTTACCAAATGGTCAGTTTGCGCGTTCTCCATTGCATTTGATTCAAACTTATGGAGATTATAGGAGCGATATGCAGAGTTCGAGGGAAGCTGCCCCGGCCTGCTGTCCATTGTATGGGTCCCTGCCTGAAGCCCCTCAATAAAGCAAAAGTAACGCAAAGCTTTGAACTTTCCGCTTCCCTGCTCTCCTAGCGCGCCGCCGGATAGTCGAGCCTCCCATTGGCCGAGACGCCGTGGTCACGTGTTAGCGCGCGCTTTTTTTTTTCTCCGCTGCAGACGCCGGCGCCATTGTCGGGGGTAGGAGTCGCGCTTCGTTTTCTTTCTGTGCAACAGTTGGCAGGAAGTGTTTGTCCATCGTTGACGGCGTCTACGCGTTGCGGCGATGCCGAGCTTGTTTTGCGCGTATGGATGCGACAACCGAGGAAGCAGTGGGAAAAGATTTTTCGTAATTCCATCGGGGAAAAGCAACGCGGCTCGCCAAAAGGTTTGGCTGCACACGATCGGCCGGGCAAACTTCGATAATGTGCTGGATCCGCGGCTTTGTGAGGTGAGTGGCCGCTCTTCAGTTGGCTCGGGTGAGCTCCGGAACAAGGACAGGCCTCGCACAGGCGCCCCCACCATACTGGGAGCAGCCGGGACGCAGCTACCGCTGGCCCCATGGCACGACGAGGGCCATGTGGTGACATCACAAGGTGGATCGGCTCACACGGGAGGAACGCTCGCGGTGACCTGTTCTGTTGGCTACCTCGTCCAGCACCACATAATGCAGTAGTGGCCGCGGCAGGCAGCAACGCCGCCGCCCAGAACATCACCTCAAGGAGCAAATAACATTCAGAGTGGGCTTTCTGACCACGCGCTGCTGCTGCCCGTTTCCGAAAGCATACAGAAAGCAAGCAAAGCTGCAAATGGGCCTAGTTGGTTCATATTTAACTTCATTAGTGCGCTACTCATGGGTACGAACAACACGGGATACAAGAAACCACACACAGACACAGAGCGCACACTATCAACTGATTTTATTGCGCGGGAAACACATTTTATATGAACGGTTAAAAGGAAAAACGTTTAAAGCACAAACAAACATGGCGTCAGGTTGCTGAGTTAGCTAGCTTTTTTTTTTTGAGGATGTGCATGCGCGGCGGTTCTAGTTCATGTTAAGACGTCGACTTCTGTGTGTTCGTTTCTTGCGTCTTGTGTTCTCCGTACCCATGAGTAGCGCACCAATGAAGTTGCATATAGAAAGGCCATAAAGAACACTTACCGGAACACTCAGACTTGAGAAATACATTTCGATCAACACTTGCTCAATTCTGAAGAGGTAATGAGAAGCGCTTGGCATGACTGCGCCAGCAGCTTTGCTCGGTGTGCATCCTCATTATCCCCCTTTTTCTCCTGTATCGAACCAGCGACATGTACACTGCAAACGGAAAAGCACCCAGAAAGGAGTAAATGCCTCACCGCCTAGTGCACTCCCGAAAAGGTTTCATATACTCAAAACAGGAGTATTTGTTATACTCGCACGTACGAAGGAGTAATTCGTGTTCTCTGAGGAGTAAAACTTTTACTCCTCTCAGGACGGGGGTTCTTTTTGGAGTAAATTTTCTGATCAAGGAGTATTAGTGCTCTTTCTAGTACCTGCTTTACTCTCACATACGGAGAGGTGTCTTTGGTGTTCAAAGGAGTGCAAATTTTACTCCTCTTAGGAGAAGGGTTCTTTTTGGAGTAAATGTTTTGATAATCAAGTATTAATGCTCCTTTTACTACCTGCTTTACACTCGTATACAGAGAGGTATCTTTGGTGCCCAGACGAATATATTTCTTTTGATGAGGAAGCCCATTTCAAACAGTATACTTCTATGGAAGCCTTATTTTATAGCTTTGTGTGGCGCGATAAATGCGACAACGAAATTACTGTGACTGATTTCAAACCATATTTTTATTGAGTGTAAAACATTCGAGCCAAATGTCCCGGAGCTTGCTTTCGATGTTTACAGAGAACCAACGCCGCGGCCCCTGTAGAGAATAAGAGGAGTGTCTTGACCCACACTCTCTTTGGGTATTCAATTTGAAATACCCAAACGAATGAAAATTGAGATGCGACACTTGCAAGCAAGGAGAGCACGTTGAAATGTTTTGCTGTCAACATACAGGAATGCCATGCTACCTCTGGTGAAAAGGCACGATGTCAAAGGAGGCCGCTACTGAAAGATTAGAAGAAAAAATAAGCGCATGAAAGCAATCACACCTCTAAGCTTGAAGTATGAGGTGCTTCAAGTGTAGTTTAAGTCAAGCTCACACAAGCAATTCAGAGTACACTTTTCAATAAGTTAGCTTTTGATGATGTTTAAACGTTTTTCATGGCAAAGACCAACTGGTAGGACATAGTAGCTAATGTGGTAGCTAGTACATATCTGTACCCTGTTCGATGACAGCGGCTGAACGTAGTTATCGGGGTATCACGAGTGGCAGAGAGCCGCTTTCGTAGCCGTTAAGGCAATACGGCGAATGGAACGCAGCATCGATCGGGAACCTTTTCACAATAAAGCACAAAACTGAAAGAAATAAAATTTTCTTACTGAGGCACTTCCGCATTCCAATTGCATTTGGCTGCTTTCCTGGGCTGGAAGGATATATATATATATATATATATATATATATATATATATATATATATATATATATATATATATATATATATATATATATATATATATATATATATATATATTTTTCACTTGTCAAAAGGTTCCTCTCTCGTTCCGCTTTGCACACATGCAGTGGAAGCTTGCATGCAATTTCCTTGCAGGTAGAACCCGCAGCCGCGCATTTTGAGGACGTCATCATTGTGCATACAGGTGAAAGGCAAGGGTGACTAATACATCAGAAAGAGCGAAAATTTATTGTATTTTTTTGGCATTGTTAGGAATAGAACCCTACCATCAGACCGCTTCTTCCCACCCTCACCTGTCTTCTGTTCTGCTTTGCCCTCACATTCCTGGTCAGAATTCAAAAGAAAACATTCGACACAAGTCTGCCATTCGACACAAGCGCCCACTTCTGGTTGGGAACTGGTTCCGTTCCGCCATATTCTTCCTAAGTCGTCCGGCTCCATAGTTCGACGGCGCTTGCACGCTGCGTTTCTTGCTCGTACATTCAGCGGAAGTTACTTTTTATATTTGTCGCTGTTTGCTGGAAGTCACTTTACTTTTTCGGGCGCTTTTTTGTACCCGCAGCAGCAGCCGAAATGAATGGGGTGTTGCGCCTTCGGGTGCTCAACCCAGTAAGGAAAAGCGCTGGAGATGTTTTCAGTGCCGCTTGCGAAGAACGATATTGTACGACAGAAAGCGTGGCTCCACAGAATTGGGAGAAAAAATTTCAAGCCGACGAAGTCTAGCAAGCTATGCGAGGTAACTCCAATTCCTGCTTTCCATCGTTGAGATTTGATGCTCTATAGTAGCAAACTGGCTGGCGAGTCAGAATTGGTAAAGCTCCCAGCTCGCACTGTGTATGCCGATTTTTTGAATACGCGCTGCCGTCCGCCTTTGTCATTTCGTAAACATGCATATCAGTGCAAGTACTCGCGCGTATTTCGGTCCACGTCCACACTCCGGCACCCACTGCAACTGGTCCATTGAGATCAAGTATAGCCAAAACCTTTTCGCTCAGTAATGCGCCCTTAAACCGCAGCCTCTTGCGAAGTGTTCTGCAGTGCGCCCTGCCAATTGTTTAAAGGGGTTGGGAGATCAAATTTTGAGGTTATAGTACGCTTGTTATGGGCTTCCTTTGCATGTAAGGTCACCCATGGCGAAGTACTGGACGCAACAAGCGCTCAAAATTATTTTAATTTAGCTCCAAAGAGCCCCGAAGTGCTCTTTATCACGATCGAGGCCCATCGCTAGCGCTATAGGTGGTGACGTAGAGCCCTGGGAACGATATCAGTGAATAGCAGTGACATCACAACATAGTAACGTGGCGTACTACCTATGAACGGCGACATCGGCGAGGCCCTGCTTCGGCGACTCAGAGGTCGGTGTGCAGATAAGCATATACGCCGTTGCTGGCGCACTAGCCAGCACCTTATATCGGCGGCCGAGCGAAACCTTCACGTCGATGAGACGATGACTCTCTTGTTTGCACCTTCTCCGTAATACGAATAAGCGAAACGAGCGACTACATTTGATATGTTCACCCTTCGGCTCACCTGCAATACGAATAGGCCTAGCGAGTCCGCCGGGTTCGTACCTACGTGCAATGTTGGCGATTGTGGAGAGCGAGTTCACAAGTTTTAGCGAATACAAATGGTCATGGAGCGTAGTTTTGACAACAGTGACCTGAAATGGAGGATTATTTACATCTTAGGACGCAAATACATCAAGCGGGAAGCGCCGCTGCAGGGCGGTGTGACCCAGTCTGTCGGTCAATGATGCAGACGCCCGCGGCGGCAGCTACAGTCGCCGGCGTCGCTTGAGGGCAACAAATTAAGCCATTTTGTTTACCTGAAATGGGTGCCGAACATACCTCTAGATAAACTAATTTCAATTCAAGTACTGGACACATCGTAAAAAGCAAAAAAAAAGCAGTTACAACGAGTCAGAAACGCCGGCCCTACGCGTTGTCAACAACCTAGATATGAAGCATTCCCCAGGCTGGTGCTCGCCTTCTGCGATTCTTGCAAAGTTATCGCATTGTGCAAACAACTAAACCCTCAACCGGCGCAAAAGAAATAAGCTTACTTAACCTAAGTGGAACGCAGCTTGCAATTCATGCCGAACTAACGTGCAATTGCTGCCTGTATATACAGATTCATGTACGTAAACAAAAGTAGCATCGAGATGCAGTCGTCATGGGCGCATTCCTGGAGGAGTTACGTGCCCGTGCGGTAAATGCTGAGGCCTGTGCAATTGTCTGTAAGCATTCATTTAGCGAATACATGGACTGTTTGCTAAACGTACTAGCAGCAGATATCGTAGTCAGCAGGCACGGGACCCTGAGCAGTCTCGCAGCGCGGCTGCGCGGCCGGCGCGAAGTGAAGACAGACGGGTATTGGTCGGTAGGAAAAGTGAGGCATCGTGTCGCTGTAATGTGTCAGCTACGGGCCACCGACACAGACGTCCGCCTAGCATCGGCGTCGACGTGGCAAAGCGAAATACAACGCTGAAACCACGTTGGCATACGCGGTATGGCGATTGAGATCGGCCGAAGCGAGCCGCTTGGTTTCAGGACTCAATGTCATTCCTCGCTCGCTTGGTTGTTCTTAGCATATCGCAGATTCGCAGTACCGACCAAGTTTGTCGGCTTATGATTTCAAAAGGCGCTGCTATACACAGCATGTTTACGTGAGCAGACGACGCAGCAATACGTGCGTCACAACTTTTGGGGCCCACGTGACCAGGCTTGCTGCTCTTCCCTGATCGTGACGTCGCAGCACACCCCATCGCTCAGTATAAAAAAAATGCAATAAAAATTATTTAACGCAGATGTATGAATTGCGGAGCGCGTATCACGCGCCTTGGGGCAGTACGCAACGTTTGAAACAGAGAATACGCCAACCAAAAATTTGGTGTCTCCACCCCTGTAACAGTGTCGCGCGGCTGTCAACCGCTTGTCAGCGCCTGATGACGGCGCAGAGCGGCAAAACGAGCGAGATTCAGGGCATCTGAAACACATGCGCTTCTTCTCGCTTGATTCGCGCCCCGCGCCGTGATAAGGCGCTGACAAGTCTGCGGCAAAACACAACGCAGATCACATTCGGAGCGCCTTACCGGCACGTTTCCCTTCTTCTCGTACCAAGCTAATTTGCTACATTTCTTACTCTGCAAGGTCCGCCGTTCCAGTGCATACAACCGCGCCGGCGGAGCGCGTTTTAGGAAGAACATGGCGGAAGACGCGCGCCGTAGGGGAAAGGGCGTTAGGAGAACAGGGATGCAACACCAAGCATTCCGCGAACACGCTGGAGGCTTGAGAGGCAGAGTCTATGCAGCACATTGCTGCGCAGGGCGGTGGTGATCCGGTGTCTAGCAGCATGACAAGCGTGCACGAAGCAGCAAGAGCAGCGGCGAGAAGCAAGCAAGCAGCGACGAGCGAGCCGACGTCGTCACCTGCAAGTGCAGCTGCCACTAGGGGCCGGGCAGACGCAAAGCAGTGTTTAAAAGGCCTGAAGTAGTATTGAAGCCGACGTACTCTTGTTTTGAAAAGTAGCAAAATCATGTGAATGCTTTATTTTACTCCTGGATTTCGTGACGGAAGTAAAAAAAAAAGGGGATTTCCTCATTTCCACCCGACCGCGGCGGCTGCGTTTTTATGGAGGAAAAACGCTAAGGCGCCCGTGTGCTGTGCGATGTCAGTGCACGTTAAAGATCCCCAGGTGGTCGAAATTATTCCGGAGCCCTCCACTACGGCACCTCTTCTTCCTTTCTTCTTTCATCCCTCTATCACTTCCTTTACGGCGCGGTTCAGGTGTCCAAAGATATAAGACACAGATACTGCGCCATTTCCTTTCCCCAAAAACCAATTATTATTATTTCCACCACTTAACCCGCGGTCACACTATTTTCGATAAGTTTAAAAGCGTACGGTAGCCATTTATACCCCTAAAAGGGCTAGTTTATGTAGCATAGAGAAAGTAAGTAAAGCTGCAGATGGGCCTAGTTGGTTCATATTTAACTTCATTAGTGCGCTACTCATGGGTACGAACAACACGGGATACAAGAAACCACACACAGACACAGAGCGCACACTATCAACTGATTTTATTGCGCGGGAAACACATTTTATATGAACGGTTAAAAGGAAAAACGTTTAAAGCACAAACAAACATGGCGTCAGGTTGCTGAGTTAGCCAGCTTTTTTTTTTTGAGGATGTGCATGCGCGGCGGTTCTGGTTCATGTTAAGACGTCGACTTGTGTGTTCGTTTCTTGCGTCTTGTGTTCTCCGTACCCATGAGTAGCGCACCAATGAAGTTGCATTTAGAAAGGCCATAAAGAACACTTACCGGAACACTCAGACTTGAGAAATACATTTCGATCAACACTTGCTCAATTCTGAAGAGGTAATGAGAAGCGCTTGGCATGACTGCGCCAGCAGCTTTGCTCGGTGTGCATCCTCATTATCCGCCCTTTTTCACCTGTATCGAACCAGCGACAAATCCCGTGCCGAATGCGCAAGGCTGCGTGCTCGCGTTTCAGCTGCTTCGTCAAAGCGTCTGCTGCGTGGTGGAATGCGGCTTCCAAGCGACCCATAAGTCAAGCATTTACTGCCCCCCCTCCCCCCCCTAAAAAACGCCTGCAAAGTAGCTTAACTTTTCGCAAAACACCAAGTTTAAATGAAGAAAAAGCAAGACGCGTGCGGCGCAGATTTCGGGGTCCGCCCAGCGCCGATACTGCTTATCGCAGCCTGTTGGCAGCTGAGCGCGTGGGGCTGACCCATTTCCCGCAGCGTGTCCCCGATATTCCTGCGCCTTCTTTTCGGCGCGCGCTAGACGCGGATCTGGACAGGACGCGTCGAAGCCCGAACCGGCGCGTGAGCTGAGCTGTGTTGTTGACGCGTGCGGCGTTTGGTGTCATTGGCCTCAAAGGATAGCGGCTACTATGCAATGGGAAAATAGACAGCGATCGGCTGGTGACCAAATAATGCACCCCTGAATGCGAAGTGGAAGCAAAATTGATTTATCTTTGTCCGTTTGATCAGTCATGTTAAAACTGCGCAAACAAGACAGGACACCAATAAGAGGCACGAACAGGAACACACTCTTCGTGTTGTCGTCTTCTTCGCGCAGTTTTAATGCGACTAATCAAAAGAACCAACTAGCCCAAATTCATGCCTTATTTGTGCGCTTACCCAGGCTGAGAATTTTGGAGCGCAATATGTGCGCATCATTCGTATACTCAGGCGAATTTCCATTTGATCCAGTTGCTTTCTCGATCGCACGCGACTTTTCTCGGTCCGCTTCCGTTATATCCACTTCGTGCTCATCACTTTCTTGAGCTGAGCTGCAAATGGTCCACTGATGACTAAGCATAGTCCGCTCCTGTGTCTGCTGACGCCGTTACCCTGCGACACTTCAAGGTCGCTGGTTCGTGTCCTCCTATTGCAAGTTGGTCTTGGAGTCCGTTCTAGGCTTCCTCGGGTGGTCGCGGTATACGTCATTGTGATTTCGCTGTGGCGACGACGTAAATCTGAAGTCGGGTCGCGTATTGTGGTTGTATGCGGCGTCTTTACGCGGCCTGGTCGGTGGAGCACCCCTGGGCATTTCACTCGTGAACAACCTCACCTCCAAAGGTCTTTAGTTTCCCCACTGGGGGCTGGGGGTCCCTCTGCAGAATTCCCTCTCTGCGCGGCTTGGCGATGCAAAGCGTGCGGTTGATCTTGCGGTGAAACCCGCTATTATCATTGTAGCCTATTATCATTGTAGATCACGTCCCGGTAAGATATCGCTTTTTCAGGAGTGTGTGTCATGTTTTATTATATTTTACACTCTCCCCAGTGCACCCTTCGAAGAAAAGCAAGGCTCCACTCACATCGTCGACCATGCGGTTTTAGATTTCATAACTAGATGGTACCACAGTGTTTTGAATTTCTTGGATGGAGCGGCAACCACGGTCTACTAAAACCATGGAGGAAAAAAAAACTTAGGAGGGAGCGCGACGCCAAGCGGTCAGCCTTCGTGCAGCCGCTCCCTCCCCCGTTTTTTCGCTCTCCGGTCAGTCCTTACTATTTTGATGTTGGGTATGTTTTAGTGCGCGCGTCTGCGCGCGGCCCGTGGCGTGGCCGTCTACAGCAAGAAGATTGATCTACAGTCAGTCTGCCGCGCTAGTCTGCGCATGCGTGCCCAGCGGCGCGAGATATCACCGCACGCTATCACATGGCATGGTCACCGGGGAACCGACTCTCTTCTTTTTAATGAATTTTTACTTTTTACGAATAGGCTTCAAGTCTCTCGCCGGATGCTCCCTCCTCAGTTTTTTTTCCTCCATGACTAAAACTTTCGTTGGCGAGGCGTGCACTGACATCGCACAGCACACGTACGGGCGCCTTAGTGTTTTTCCTCCATAAAAACACAGCCGCCGCGGTCGGGTTCGACCGCGGCGGAGGAAAAACACTAAGGCGCCCGTGTGCTGTGCGATGTCAGTGCACGTTAAAGATCCCCAGGTGGTTGAAATTATTCCGGAGCCCTCCACTACGGCACCAATTTCTTCCTTTCACTCCCTCCTTTATCCCTTCCCTTACGGCGCGGTTCAGGTGTCCAACGATATACGAGACAGATACTGCGCCATTTCCTTTACCCAAAAACCAATTATTTATTATTTATAGGCGTAAACCAATGTGCCGTAAAAGCTTTGGATGTGGAAAATGATATGGGCGCTTCTCTGTATATTAAAATATATTATTACTGTCAAGCGGGTGATATTTATATTACTTTTTGCGGCGTTTTTATATAGAGGCAGTTGGTAAACAGCGCCGGCGCTTCAGGGAGCGAAGCGGACCTACGCGATCGCCGCCTAGGTGGTGGCGCTGCGGTCGCTTTAGGAGGGTGTTTGGCTCGTGATGCCGTCGGAGGAGGACGCTTTTTTCGGAGCTCCAGCTACTTCGTCCGAAGCTAAGTGCTTTTTGGTATTTGCTCTTGTACATGATATAGGGGCGCTAGTTTTAAACCTTGTTAAGGGTTGGAAGGCTAGCTGAAGTGTGTGTGCCGAAGGTTTTTGTTTAGGAATTTTGGCGGGCTTTTACGTTATGTAGTCGGCCGGATGATTGGTCGGCAAGCTAGTAAAGTCAAGGTGGACAGGGAGTTAGTGCAGTGCCAGGACTGCTACCGTTGGTGCTATTTAGACGAGACCGAGTTCGGGAGCTTAGCCGAGGAAGATGGGACTAGCTTCGCGTGCAGGCTATGTGTTTTGTGGGGCCGTTCGGACGTTGAAAAGGGAATGGACAGCTAGGATTAAGGAACTCAAAGGGGACCTGAAGGTGGAACGGATTAGAAACTCAAGTCGCCGAGTCGCTTAAGAGGAAGGGGGCTAATGCCGACCTGTTGGACCGAAATGTGGGCGATCTGAAAGAAGAGCGGGCCCAGCTAGAAGAGCAGGTATAAGCGCTCAAGTCGCGGCCGGCAGGCACCCCGTTTCGGAGCAGTGTCAGGTGGGTGACGACGCTCGTCGATCCTACAGGGCTGTAGCGCAGCAGCCTTTGAGTGGGGAAGACAGAAGGGTAAAAACGGGCACGGCGACAGTAGCGTACGGTGGCGGGAAAGACAGCTAGCGCGATCCGGAGGGCAACAGTCGCAGTCAGGAAGCGAACGTTTAGAGCGCAGAAGGGTTCTGGTGGTCGGTGACTCGAACGTAGCGAGGGTTAAGGGAGGCGTTTTGACGACAGTGAAGGGGGACAGGCGGGTGCAGGTGGAGGCCCAGTCGGGGAAGTGCACGGTAGATGCAATGGCCAAAGCCCAGGAGGTCGTAGTGGACAACATGGAAGGCGAACACCTTGTCGTTATCCGGCACGCGGGTCTCAACGATGTGCTGAAGTGGAGGAGCCAGAATCTCGAGAAGCAGTTAGAAGTGGGGATGAGCAAGCTTAGAGCGGCCTCCGAGAGTGTGCATGTGACTATATGCAAAATCCCAGAGGCAGTCTAGCTAAACGGGAAGGAGGGTCGTTGAGTCTAACCGTGTAATTAGGTTAATGAGTCGACGACTAGGATACGGGGTAATGGAAGTTAACAGGGACGTGTACGAGGTCAGCTCCCACCCTTTTGCACAGGATGGCATTCACTACGGGGGTGCCACTGGCAAGAGGGTGGGTGCACACGACAGAGTAGCTCGACGTTGTATTTGACAACCAGTCCTTCCTCGAGATTGCCTTTAGCCATAGTTCACGTGCAGCGCTGTCAGCTGGTATTTCATGAAAAGAAACACCTGCAGGTTTTTTTTTCCGTTGGCTAGACGTGCAGTGGCACACAGCAACACCGCATGTTTGCAGGAGTCATACACAACTGTCACACGTTATCTATCGCAAATCGGCAAAAAAAGAAGCAAAACTGGCAAAACATACGCATGGACAGCGCGCACAGCAGCTGAGGCCGGTCCGGTCACGTCTGGTAGTGTTAGGGTGCCTCGATGGCGAGCGGGCATCCAGGCACCCTATAGGTAGCGTTAGCGTTCCTGTATATGCTCCCGCAGGGGGCAGAGTTTCGCGTCTGTTTTCCCTTGCCGCTCCGAACGCCATTCGCCGAGAGGCAATCACACGATTTTCGTGACGTCGTGTTCAACACTCCGCGGGGAAGCTGACTTCACAAGCGCAGTGCCGAGCGACCTCTCGTCAGCTCGACGCCTCACGTGAGCCCACGCAGTCGGCTACATTTCACGCATTTTCCGTGCACACCTGTGGCGTCAGGTTTGGGGTCTGCTGTGGTAGTGAGCGACGCAGTCGTCAGCTGACTGCGTGCAGTGCGCCAAAGTGTCAGCAACAGCACTGGAAACGGCGAAGCGTTTTACAAACTGCCATCTGGAAGGTCGGCGGCTGAAGTGCGTCGGCGATTAAAGTGGCTTTTTATAATGGGCCGCGTTACGCGCGACCAAATATTATAATTTATTAACTCAGATGAAAAGATGTTTTTTAATAAAAAATCGGAAAAGTAATAAAACCAATGAGAAAGAGTACTTGCAAGGTCCTTTAAAGATTCGTCATTTCACTGCATTTAGAAACGGGGTACATTTAGTAAAATGTTTTAGGCAAGCAGTTGAGTTTGAACGTTAGGTCAGATTTGCCTGATCAATGCACTGGTGTTGCTTTAGTCTGCTTGCCTGCAACAAACTGGATAATCATTTTAATGTGGTTCTAGGGAGATGCGTTTTCATATTTTCCATCCATAACTTGCACAGAACACGCGGCGGTGCTAGTTGTGAAAAAAGTAATTCATCGTTATGCTTTTTTTTCCCCTTAAGACGAGCACGCAGGAAGACAAGACGGGACAGACGCTGTCCTATCCGAAACGGGACTGCTTTTCCAGCTGAAATTACTTGTTCCAGAAAAAAAAGAGACTCGCAGGCCGTTACTGTGATATTTTTCGTCAATTTGTCATGGCTACAATTTGCTGTTAACCTATGGCGTTTTTTTTTTCATGCTGTATGCACACCCTCGGCAAATCACGGCATATTTTTGGCGTTACGTTAAAAAAAAATTGCGATCTAGTGCAATTTGTACGTAACTAAAAATAAATAAGCCCAAGCACTCTACACAGCCAGGCATGGAGCATGCAGCCAGCCAACGCAGCCCCTGTACGCACGAGCGGTGGCTTTTCCGCACTGCTTGGAACATGATGGCGGATCTTCGCCCAACTCTGCTCCCTGCGGGAGCATACACAGGAACACTAGGTACTGTTAAGTGGAAAACGCCCCTCGTGGCTGTTTAAATTGCTTGGGTGAGAGAAACAGGAGAGGGTTCGGCAGGAAGCGCGCCTCTCACGCGACTGGCATCTTAAGAAAAATGGGTTTTGGAGCCGTGCAAAGACGTCAGACACTGCGAAGATCTGCGACGTGCACTTCATTGTAAGCAGATTATCGGATATAATCGTGCGCCTGTGCTCACTAACGCCTGCTGACGCGTGCGCAATAGCGCTGAGTCGGGGGTGCTTTGGCAGCGAGCTGCGCCTTAATAGTTGGTTGTACGTACGTTACATATGCAAATTTAAAAATGTCGCTATTTGATACCTAATCATATGACACCTCAGATAGCGGTTACAAACGACTAGTGTTAACTTCATGCATTATTCAATGAGCCGCCTACGACTGAACTGTGGCACTTTTGGACCACTTTGTCATTCTTGTATGATTATATTTGTTATGGATTTATTATATATCTGACCGAAATGGTCTAGTCTTAAGCCGGTCCCTTCCAGCAATCTATAAAAGTTATGGATTTTGGGCAGCAGCACAAAGGAGAAGCCCGTAAGGACCAGCACGGCCTGTAACCAGAAGCACCTGCGCTAATAATCCAACTTGAAAACTTCATGTTTTCCCAAGTTCCCATTGCCGTTTTCTTCAAATAAACATGATTTTTCACAAACCGCCTGGTGTCAATGCACGTTTAACGGACAAGAACAACAAAATACAAGACAACAGAAAATATAAGCCAAAAACTTAAGGTTTGGGAAAAAACAAAACTAAAACAGGCTTTTCACAAATATTTTCTTTAAGTTAAAACAGTAAACGTATGTTAAGAAACAGGAAGGCTCAAAGCAGAAAACACAACAGTACAGAATTTTTCTGGCTACACAGCTTCCAGAAAATTTCTGTATATTTCAAGGAATATATTTTCAAAAATACAGACGGTTTACTCGGTTAATCACGGAATATCGTGCAGCAGCAGTACGTTTATACATGGTTATGTTTGTTTCGTCTCTGATTAAACATTGTTTGCTGACTTAATCTGGCGGTTATATTGGTTTTGCATGGTTATCCTTGTAGTGTCGAAGTGATGAAACGTTGTTTTGCCGAGTTAATCAGGCGGTTTTTCCGCAAACTCACGGGTGAATATATTTCCCTCTCTGCAGCATTGTTAGCCGGGCGTTGTTCCGATTTTTGCTTTCGGTAAGCCGCCTTCGCATCCAAGCGCAACTGTCCTTCTTCATCGGTTTCTTGCTGACGTCTTCTCTGCACATATGCCTCTTAGCCACGACATAGGCCTACGTTGATACCCGCTGTCGCACAGGACGCTATTCCTCCTCCGACAACCCGGACGGGAGGGAGGGGGGGCGGCCTCACTAGCCGTGTTCCTCCTCCCTCTCTTCCACGTTTGCCCTCGCAAAGGTCAGCTCAGCTTCAGACACCCGGTTTTTGCGAGAATGCGGGTAGTTGTGCTGCTGCACTAAAACTGCAGCGTACGCGTCTATTTCTTCAAGGCAGTCCCTACCACGGCGATTTCCAGGTCTTTAACCTGCCTTAGGGACGGTATTAAAATAGCCGTAGTCGAAGCGCGCCCACGCCAGCTGGCAGCATTGATTAATCAGATTCCTTACGGCAAGGGAGAGCTCGTCCTTGAGTAGAACGGCTTCGTGAGAGCGCGGCTGTTTCCATCCACAGGAACGTAATCATCCGAGGCAACATACAAACGACCCACTGCCACAAATGTGCACATGCGGCTAAAGTTTGCATGAGCAGATGAACCCGACTGGGCAGACGACGATACACGACCATGCACATTAGCCTCACTTCAGACGCTGCCACTGTCACGCTCTTCTGCTTCCATTTGGGATGCTTCTCCCAGCAGGCGCACACGCACGCAATGACTGACCTGCCATCGGCGCGCGCTTGGCTGGCGGTTACCTGGAGTTTCAATGCCGACTTGCTTTTCCGGGCGGTGGCTTGGAGATGCCCTACTGTGTGCGTTGAGCTGGAAGCGCGAGTTTACAAGAGGCCTCCTCGTTCGCTATAACCGACTGGTGCGGCCAAAGATACGACACTAGTTACCATTGCCTTCAAGCATATTTTGACGGTAACACCGGCCTCGATAGTAGTAGCAAGTGGACTTGTCTAAAACAGAAAATTGCCAATTTATTTCATTTGGTCTCTTCAAAACAGGCGCCCTATCAAGCCGCTTTAGGGACCGATAATACCGACAGTGATGAGAGTTCATAGCAACTGGTGGCGTGTCGGCATCCTCGCCTTCGATGCTCGCGGCGATGCTGCCGCAGAACGCACTCTGCCGTCTGCGCACGCAGCGGCGATCTGATTCGGCAAGGACGCATGCCACGTGGCCAGCAAGGCATACCTCGCGGCCGTGTGCAGTAGTTTCAGCCCCACCTTCGTCGTTTCTTGGGGCTTTGAGATCACAGCAGCTGAGAGAGGCTATTAGGCCTCCGCGCGCTTTTCGACAGCAGCGGCTAGTTTACGGCGCTTGCTCGTTCGTTACGACTGGTGCAGTAACGGTTGTTCCGTTTTATCTGGCAAGCGGTGGCATAGCCATTATACGCAAGCTGACGGTACCACCACCCTCGATCGTAATAAGCACGCGTTCTTTATACTGCGGCCATTACAAGTTACTATAACTGCAGGCCTTTCCGTGCCTGAAATGAGTACACGTCATAGCCATGATTCAGTTAGCTTTTGAAGGCAAATACCACGCGTGATTAAGGCACGCATGACATGAATGAAAATACTTAAAAATAGGTGGCTGTAGTGCTTTGAACGGGTCCCGCGCATCCTTGAAATTGCAGACATGGTAGGGTTGGAGTCCTGTCATCAAATAGCCCCCCGTTGAATCTAGTGTGCTATCTGGAAGACAATGGCTGGCATTGGATAAGCAGTCTTTATGGTTTCTAGAGAGCATACATTTTTCTCCAACCATGCCACACACACAATGGCAGGGTTTTTTCCTAACACGTGTGCGTACCAAAGCAAAAGCTGCAAGGCTCTCCACTGAACTTGTCGGGAATGCTCAACAGCAGCTACAAGAGCCAGCTGAAGGCAGGCCCGGGAACAATGACCAGAGGTACACCAATTCTGGGCTCAATTGTTTAATAAGAAATCAACTCCTCTGCAGAGACTTCTTGATGATGACCCACCCCTTTCCCTAGCAACCATTGACGTGCTGACATTTGAGAAGTCCATGCGTTGTTGTACAGAGGAGTTGACAGTCATTGCTTGCATGTTGACAAGTTGGCAACAAAATGTTCGCAGTCCGCTGGCCACAAGCTGCGGGGCATAGGCCCACTCTCCACATGACACCCAGGGTGAGCAGATCTTCACGCTTCCAATGGTTCCTTCCTTCTGAACGAATTCTTGAAGAGCACACTTGCACACCACAGCACCGCACAGCACCGCGCTTAACACTAAGCTCCATTGTAACGCCTACAACGCACGAACGCTAACACACACACAATGCGCACACACACCATCGATCACCACAGGGCACTAGCTTCTGGATGAGATGAGCCACTTGATCTTGAATCTTGAGTGAACCACTTGGGTGAACACCTATGGGTGCCATGTGGATGCAGCTTGTGCCAATAGGAGTCTTCACAGGATGTTTCTTGGAATAGGATGTTTCTTGGAAAAGGCTTCGCTTGGTCTTGATGCTTGTGCAGGCTTCTTGAGAAAGCTTTGTCGGAAGAACTGCAATGAATCCATCCAGATGTTAGCATCGCCACCAAATCCCCAAGCAGCAGTGTAACTCACCGTTTGCCAAGGCCGTTGGCACCTCCTTGGGGCTCCATGTGCACGTGTCCTGGTGTTCATGTCCTAAATGCCATGTGTCACCCACCCCCCCCGCACGTGTCCCCTGCTGCAGTGTGCTGCGCCGCCAGGGAAGCGGCGCGGCGGTTACCCCCCAGAGCGCACTGGCCCGCTGCGCACGGCGGCGTAGTGAGCAGTCCAGTGACGGTGACCCGAGCCGGGCACAAGGCGGCCAGCCGGCACGCCTAACGACGATACCGACTTAAGCGTGCGCCAAAGCCTCCCGCGACAACCCCAGACAGCCCTGGAGCCCAAGGCGGGCCCAACGCGAGGCCTTTGGAATAGGCGCAAGCAAGCCAGGGCCCATCGCGGCACAACGACTCCGCGCGTAACCTCGCCCTCGGGTCAGACAGACGGGTCCTAACGAGAACGTGATTGTGCGGAACAGCGGGCGCCCGGGGGATTTTTCGACGATCACACTGCACCACACAACACTGATTTCACTGCACATGGCCGATCGGCGGCCCACAGCACTCGCGCACTTTGCACCAACACCACACTGAAAGCCAGGCTTGAAGAACCGACGCTCGATGAACCGGTGGCGGGCGTCCGCTCGTGCCACCCCTCCGGATAAATAGACCGGGACGGAGGGTCACGCAGCCGCGGACACCCACATCGACGATGGGAAGACGACGAAGAGCTGCAAGCGACGCAGGCACCCGCTGAACCGCACAACCGGCGAACCCGCGCGGTTTTAAACCCGCGTCCGAGTTCCCGACAGCCAAGCGACGCGGCCAAGCGCCGCGCACGCGAGTAGTACTTCCCAAGTCTGGCGTGGCCGACAATTAAGGGAGCTAGTGGGCTCCCAGGTGCTGCCAATCAGAGAGAGGGCCCGGAGTGCCGGGGAGGTGCACGCGCTGTTGAGCTTTACACACCAATTGCGGCCATCGCCCGGACCAATCGGGCCGGCGGCCAGGGGGCGGGAGTCCCCTGCGCTCCACGCGGCGGGCGCCAAAGGGGGCCACGTGTCACGAGAAGGGCTCCCAGGTATTAACCCCCGCGAAGCCCCGGAGAATGGTCGCGGGCGAACGTGCCCCAGCTGGCCACAGGCCCGGTACAAGTCACGGTGTGGACCACACACCGGCCGCGCCGCGCAGCCAGCACTTGCGCGCGAGGAGGGCGTGCGCCGGCCGAGCCCAACGCGGCTAGTGCTACAGTAGCTGCTGCCCGTGTCTGCCCCCACTTCGCGCGCGTGTGTGTGTATGTGTGGTGGGGTCCGGCTGCGCATGCCCTGAGGGACCGCAAACATCTCAAGTGCCGCCCTCAACTACCTGCGGCGTCCCGGCAGCGGAGCACCCAACAAGTTGGGCGGCTCGTCCACTCAGACTCGGCGCCAAAGCCACCGGAGGTTCACAGCCGGGGGCGGAGGGCGTCTGACCTCAAAAACCTCCGCCTCGCGACAGGAGCCCACCTGCGGCCGAACCGCCGGGTCAGAGTGACACCCGCGCACCCCTAGCGGGAGGCCGCTGCCAAGCCTGGGTACCGCAGGAATTACGGCACTAAAAAACGACGCTCGCTGCCCGGAAACCGACAGCTCCAAGGGGGGAACCGTCCCGGTACGCTCGGAGGCAAGGCAAACAACGTATCGCAATCCAAGTCGGAGGGCGTCTGACCTCAAAAACCTCCGCCTACAGACCGTATCCGCCACCCGCCGAACCTCCGGGCGAATCGAGCGCGGGATCCCGCGAGCCGCGGCACCTGACGGGCGCGGGACAAAACTTCTTGGGCCATCCGCGCTGGTGTTGGGGGCTCGGGCGGGAACTCCCGACGGCCGGGGGCGCCCGTAAACGCTCGGGGCCAAAAGAACCGACAGTTTGCCACCAGAGTCGGAGGGCGTCTGACCTCAAAAACCTCCGCCTGCAAGCAGAACCCAGCAGCTCCCAAAGCCCCGGGCGAATCCGGCCGCAAGCCCCGAGAGAGAACCGCAGCCCATGAAGAGCCGACTGGACGTCCAAAGGACGGCAACCAAAGACCCAGAGCCGCCTTCTGTGATAGGCGGAGTGGACCACATGTGCTCGGCGGCTGTAGGCAGCAGCCGGTTTGCCACCAGAGTCCAAGGGCGTCTGACCTCAAAAACCTCGGCCTAAGGCAGAACCCGAAAGCCGCCGAACCACCGGGCACGTCTGGCAGCCAACCCCTGAGAAGTGCGCAACTCAGAATAGGTCTGGCACAAAGGAAAACCCGACACCCTGGCACTCAACTTGCCAGGTGGGCGCTCCCCTCAGAACACGCATCGCTGGCCCTGCAGGGACGCTCACCGTGAAGTGTGTATTTCTCCTGCAGCCTAGCACTAAATGTGTGCCTCGTCTGGAGCGTCCCCTCAACTGGTTGGAGCCAGGTCTCCCAGCGTCGGTAGTGGGCTGTAAAGAAAATGGGAATGCATGAGGGACATGACTGAGGAAGTGGCGAGGAACCTTAAAAAGTACAATCTCAGCCATGCACTGGACACGAGTCTGCGTTAACGCCATAAAACCAAGTGCTAGTGTGCTCATGAAGAAATTATTCTCATATTTCACGCGCGAGGATAACAAAAGTGGCAAAGTGTGTTTGTTATTCGGTGAAGTGAGCGGGTTATTCTGGCTGTGACTACATACCAACCAAATGACCACGCACTACTACACAACAAAGCTGTCCAGCGCTGAACACCTCTGGTAGTCAAGAAGTGCACATCTTTCTTACTGATGCCACTATGATTTCATATTAGGGAGCTGTAGAATAGGGGAATAGCAGGTCGCCAGTGGGAAGGGGCAGGATAATAACAAGATAGCAACAGAAGACCTTAAAAATAAGGCCACATCTTTGGTAGCAGCACTAAACAAAGAAGGAATTGCATGCAGCATATAGCAAGCAGATCAATTGTCACAGTGCACAATGCAATGCTCATATGGCCTCCAGTCTTGCAACAAGAAAAGCCCACACCTTCAAGGAGTTTTCTTGTCACGCACATGGATGCAAGCAGAGGTTACACTATACACTGCTGATAATTTGCACAAAACAAGTTGGCTTATGCTGCACCGCACCCTAGTCATCAAGCCATTGACACTGGCTTTGGAACTATGTGTGGCAACAGCTTTCGAGGTGTGGAGACAAATTTTTTGGGCTGTTTTTGCTCTGGAACAATGTTTACAACAGTAGTAAACATTGATCACCACGTGGAATTCGCAAGCACTCAATTCATTTGGAATTAAAAACATTCATCCGTAGTTTCCAAGATTATCGCTGCAACTTCACAAATCTGCGAGAGATCCCATAAGCATACAAAAACGGCAATATAACCTCTACTGTGTCATTACAATCCAAGCTCTTGCGCTAAACCGCTCCAGCTGCCAGAATGGCAGGAAACGTTGAAAAGGCTGTCACAGGTCTTGTATATGCCGTATGTGATCTGGTGCTCACTTAGGATGTCTTGACTAAAAAATCAGGGACAAGTTAGGTACCGAGCGTAGGCAAATTTCACGTCAAAATTCGTGCTCCTGCCTTGCACATCACTTGTAAGAAAAAATATGCAACAATTTTGATGCATCTACCCCTTTAACGCACTCTACGATGCTCTGGTATCTAGGTTAGTGTTCTTGTATATGCTCTCCCAGAAAGAAGAGTTGCGGGAAGAAATGCCATTATGTTCCAAGCTATGTGGAAAGGTGCTCCTCCTGTGACAGGAACCATGATTGGGAACCACTAGCACTGTTCAGTAGTTCGCTTGCTTTTTCGCAGGGCGCAAGTTATGGATCGGAAGCAACGTTTCGAGTCTATTCTGTAAAGTCGCAGCCACTCAAACAATAGCACATTAATATTTGCAACAAAGACACTACGCTGAAAAAACTTAGTCACATAACTCGTCGAAAGCCTTCGCCAATTTGCCCAGCAGTTTGCTGCCTCATGACATGAACAGGATTGTCAGTGCACTGAATTAGCTGTAGCACAGTACACGCTGTGCTAAACAGGCTTTTAGCACAGCGTGTACTGCCACCTTGTACTGCTCGCATGGGCCGATGATGCCAGGTGCCTCGGAAAATATCACATCCGAAGCTGTGAATGAAGTCGGCTGAACATAATCCTTTCAAGGTACTGCAGCACTCCACAGGTGGGTGCGGTAAGGCTGATGGGAAATGCATGTATGCACCGGCAGATGCCCCTTTGTTGCTACTTGCCCAGTTCAACCGGGGCTAAGCAAATGTTTGTCGACAAGCTGAGCTTTCCACAAGGGTGCTACTCCCAAGCTGCCCTGGTCATAGCTAAGTCTGACCAGTCTCGCATCGAAGCCATAATGGACGGCATTTCAGAACTGGCCAGCGCTCTGCTCTGGTACTGCTCTTGCCACTACGTGGTGCAGTGCTATAACTTGATGAAACTTCAGAACAAAGCAGTAGCTGCCCCTCATAAGAGGCCCTTTTCATCTACCACTCCCTGCTCTGTCACACTAGCAGGGTCATGAGCTGGAAGGGGTCCTGTGATGGGGAAAAGCCCCACCCGCCGCGGTGGCTCAGTGGTTAGGGCGCTCGACTACTGATCCGGAGTTCCCGGGTTCGAACCCGACCGCGGCGGCTGCGTTTTTATGGAGGAAAAACGCTAAGGCGCCCGTGTGCTGTGCGATGTCAGTGCACGTTAAAGATCCCCAGGTGGTCGAAATTATTCCGGAGCCCTCCACTACGGATCCTATTTCTTCCTTTCTTCTATCACTCCCTCCCTTATCCCTTCCCATACGGCGGTTCAGGTGTCCAACGATATATGAGACAGATACTGCGCCATTTCCTTTCCCCAAAAACCAATTATTATTATTATTAAAAGCCCCGGGCTGCGTTACATTGCATCCAACTGGAGCAGGCCCAAGCGGATTGGTAAAGGAGGAGAATCAGTAGAAGACATTGGCCGGAGGGGCTTTTTCCATTGGTATTTGCCGCTGCATTCTCTAGTTTTATCTGACCACGGACGCTGCTTAGACTATAGCAGACCCCAGACGAGCACCAGCAGCAAAGCGGCTGTGCAAAGAAATTTGCTGGCACCACTTATCACTTCGACTAGTAACTTGATATTCCGCTACCTCGTGGCTTATTTTCGCGAAAAACAAATTTTAGCGCATTTTTCCGATCTTGGCAGGAAGGATTCAGGCTAGTTCCATGTGGATACTTTAGTTGCAAGCACTAGTTCCTCGGCCTAAAGCAGTGGGAAAGGCTCGACTGCTCACCCCCATAGGCTTGCACTTCAGATACTGTTCTCCTAAGCTGCACTTAGCGCCAGGAAGGAGATCTGGAATTGCTTGAAAAAGGTCTAATGGAACATTTGACATCAGCGAGTTCATATGGTCCCTGCTTTACGAATAATGTTCAAGTTGCGCAACTACTCCCAGCCGGAGCATATATAGGAATCTGGACTTGCATAGGTATGTACTGGCGCACAGCCTCGCTGCAGTGCGCTGGCCGCAGTGATTGAGGTGCACTTAGAAGACCAACTTCTGCTCTGCAAGCTGTTTTCCTTTGTGCGTCGCTTTCAGACTGCCGTTTGGAATCCGTGCGCATTGATGATTCGGCCGGTGGTCACACTACTTCGATTGGGCCGCTGCATCTGTTACCACTGCTGGAGCCCGTGGAGGAAACAGGCACAGCAATGAAGGGTGGTCGCAGGTTCGATTCCTCTCGGTTCCGAGTAAGAAGCTCAGATAGTGGTCATTGACAGCAATGCTTCCGTGAAACGGGAGAACCACATATCAGTGACCCGATCGTGTTCAGGATCCATCGTAAAGCTGGCGAAGCGATGGCAGCAACCCCCGATAGATGCATTCAACGTGCGGCGGCGGTAGGTTTCATTTCGGCAGCTGCTAGACCCTCACCACTAGCCACCAGAAATCATGGAGTCTGCGTTTACGTAACGTATCACGTCACTCCATCTAGAAGAGTTCTCCGTGGCGTCTTATTGTTCTTGAGTTTGAATCGGAGCGGCAGGAAAAAACTTTTTCAACTTCGAATCCAAATTTCTTTTAAGTAAATGCATCTTTCGCTCCCGGACAAGTGGCAACAAAGACATGAAATGCCGAACTATCAGATTTTGCTAACGAAAAAAATCCGATAGAGCTCTCCTCAGTGTCCCTTTAACGCATTTGCTACAGGCCTGTCTACTGACAAGACAACGGGCAAAGAAAATTTGTGCGCGGGAAACACTGCTGTCTCGGTTCAAATATAGCTAGCCGGCAAAATGCTAATCGAGCTTCATTCATAACGTACTGCTTTTTTGAAGCCACTACCTGAGCGTGCAACAGAACTGTACAACACAATGATGCTGTTGCATTCCCAGTACATTAAAGGGGTCGAGACACCACATTTTTGGTTGGAGTGTTCTTGCGTATTGCCCCAGGACGCATGATACACACTGCGCAATTCATAAGTGTGGTGAATAATTTATTATTGCATTATTTATACTGAGCGATTTCCGTTTCGGTTTCTGAGCACCGGGGTGTGCTGCGACGTCACAATCAGGGAAGAGCAGCAACCCTAGTCACATGGGCCCCAAAAGGTGTGATGCACGTATTGCTGCGTCTGCTATTGTACACATGCTGTGCATAGCAGTGCCTTTCGAAATCGTGCCGACAAACTTCGATACAGCGATATGCCGAGGAAAGCCAAGCGAGCGAGGAACAACACTGAGTCCTGAAACCAAGCGGCTTGCTTCGGCCGATATCAGTCGCCATACTGCGTATGCCAACGCAGTTTGCAAGTTTTATTTTGCTTTGTCACGCTGACACTCGGACGTCTGTGTCGGTGGCCCGTAGCTGACCCTGGTCACATTACAGCGACACGATGCCTCACTTTTCCTACCGACCAATAACCGCCAGTCTTCGCTTTGCGCAGCCCACCCAGCCGCAGGGCGAGACTGCTCAGGGTCCCATGGCTGCTGATTACGATATCTGCTGCTAGTACGTTTAGCAAACAGTCCATATATTCGCTAAATGAATGCTTACAGACAATTGTACAGGCCTCAGCATTTACCGCACGGGCACGTAACTCCTCCAGGAATGCGCCCATGACGACTGCATCTCTGTGCTACTTTTGTTTACGGACATGAATCTATATACAGGCAGCAATTGCACGTTAGTTAGGCATGAATTACAAGCTGCGTTCCACTTAGGGTAAGCAAGCTCATCTCTTTTGCGCCGGCTGAGAGTTCACTTGTTTGCGCAGTGCGATAACTGCACAGGCATTTGTGACTTGTAACTGCTTTTTTCGATGTGTCCAGTACTTGAATTTAAATTGGTTCATCTAGAGGTACGTTCGGCACTGATTTGAGATAAACAAAATGGCCTAATTTGCCCTCAAGCAACACCAACGACTGCGAGCTGCTGCCGCGGGTTCCTGCAGCACTGGTAAGCGGTCACGCCGCCTACCAGTGGCGCTTGCCGCTTGACGTATTTGCGTCCCAAGATGTTAAAAAGCCCCGATTTCAGGTTACTGTTAAAACTACGCTCAATGACCATTTGTAGTCTCTAAAACGTGAACTCGCTTTCCACACTCTCCGACATTGCATGCACGAACCCGGTGGAATCGCTAGGCCTATTCGTATTGCAGGTGATCCGAAGGGTGAACATATGAAATGTAGTCTCTCATTTCGCTTATTCGTATTACGGCGAAGGTGCAAACAAGAAGAGTCATCGTCTCATCGACGCGGTTTCACTCGGCCGCCGATATAAGGTGCCGGCTGGTGCGTGAGCAACGGCTTATATGCCGATCAGCACACAGACAGCTGAGTCGCCGAAGCAGTGCCTTGCCTATGCCGCGCGTCGCCGTTCATAGTACGTCACGTTACTGTGTTGTGATGTCACTACTGTTCACTGATGTTCCAGGGCTCACGTCACCACCTACAGTGCTAGCAATGGGCATCCATCGTGAGAAAGAGCACTTGAGGGCTCTTTGGAGCAATTAAAATATATTTTCAGCGCTTGTTGCATCTAATGCTTCATCACCGTGGGTGACCTTATATGCAAAGGAAGCCCATAACAAGCGTACTATAACCTCAAAATTTGACGCCCCGACCCCTTTAATTCTAATCAGGGGGGGGGGAATGCAGCAACACGGAAGTAGGCAGGACTGGCGCTGGCCTTGTTTACCCCCTTGGTAACTTGCCGCTGCGCAATTTTTTTCTATTAGAACACTTTGCAGTCCTGCATATTCATGAACCACTCCCGCTGCAGATGCCGTGCAGGCAGTGCTGTAGGAGATACTAATGTGCAGGCTGGCTCCATGGCTTCTGCCATTTGCTATTTTCCCAACCCGTGCAGCTCAAAAGATGCAAAGCATAGGTTGAGTAGGAATAAAGCGGTCACTGCGAATACACATGATGCGCCGTCGCGCTCTCCTCGCTGCCTCCAGATGGAAAGGGTGTACTGTGTATGGAGAACTATAGCAAGGGTAAGTGATAGGAAGTATACATGGGACCATGCATTGACTGGTTTGCTGGCGGTGCGCCAGCCCAGCTGAGGTAGGCAAAAACCGGCGCAGAATAGCATCATACATCTGAGCACAAGTCAAACCAAGAGCACGCCTAAACTAACCCGTGGCCAGTGGCACTGGTCCAGTGCGATTGTGTGTCAGAGCTCCAGGACACATTGCTATCTCACTGTACTCTCAAGGAGATTCCTACAGCACCAAGAACTATGCGCAGCCGGAGTACATGGTGCCCCTGCAGGGGAAACTGGACCCTGGAAAAGGGCGGAAAGTTGGCTATAGTAACAACAGCGCTAATGACGAACACCGGGAGTTGGTCTTGCCCTTGGTTATTGGCGCTGTTGCAAAGGCACACCAGCTAACGACGACCGGGTGAGTCAAAGAAACCCTTCTGCTGCACAATAAAGCAGGCAGTTTTATGACAAGCGTGCAAAGCAGTCAGCCAATTGCTGCAGCACAACAATGGCTGCCAAACCACAGCACCAGTCATATCACGGCTGGTGCAGCTAGTCAGACCAAATCGAAGGCCTAGAAACAGTATCAAAGAACGCCTTCTCTGCAACACGAGTCTAAAAATGTGAAAGGAATTGCTGGACAATGGACGGAAGTCTCACTGCAGTACAGCGTAACCTTCATAGAAATGTGGCGGCACGTTTCATTGGGGGCGGAGCAAAAAAGCACCCGTGTGCAGCGCGATGTCAGTGCACGTTCCCCAGGTGGTTGAAGTTATTCAAGACCTCCATTACAGCAGAGCTCGCACGAGGCTTAGTTAGAGAGGGCAATGCAATGTGATAGCGACGTGTTTCCGGATCCATTGCGCAAAGATGGAAGCTTGAGTAACACACAGGGCGAGAATGGCAGTCAAAAGCGCACGGGATGTTCGGCCACAGCGATGACATAGTTGCCAGCGAAGATCAGTTCACGCCGCCATGGGTTCAAAACCCATTTGCGGCGATATAGTGTATTGCATCGTTGGCTATGTTACTCAATGGTGGGCCAGTTGCAGAGGCTGCAGACAAAGTGCTAGCACACCAAAATGCGGCGCATCATGAACAGAAGTTCTGCAGTGTTCAAGCCACGTGTCATGGGAGGTAAAAATGAAAGTGAGCATCTAAAAATTCGGTATGAAAATAAGCAGGTTGCAGCTGACCATTTCTTGAACAGAGGGTACTTTTATAACGACTGTCCTCACTGCCTGTTTTGACTTATGCGACACAACCGCATTTCTAAAATAAATGGAGCTAGAAATTAGGCACCTGGCTTTGAGAGTGCACGCACGTACCTTAGTGTCAACTATGAACATCTTGGAGGCCATGATGCGAGGATATTTCAGGCAGCCCGTTCTTGCAACATGATCCCACTAACAGTCGGAAGCATAACAAAGTCTTGTATAACCGCACTGAACGAACAAAAACCAAACTTCACTTCGCACCTTTCAGAAACATGCCTTGGTCCCATGGGAAAGCTGGTGCCACAAAGGACCAAGTGCAAAAAATTTGGCGGCTGTACAGCTGTGCAGTCACAGTGGCTGTGGAAATTACTGTTTTCTTACGATTGTGTTTTGTATAGAGATGTAACTTGTCCGAATGATCAGGCTGTCCTTTTAGAGCGGTCTAATCTAAACAGCATTTCAATGCAGTGCACTAAATGGGGCATGCATAGAACGTTCAAAAACCAGTTCTTTTCCATATTACTCGTAAAAAAAAAAACCACTTGAAAGTCGAATATCAAATGCCTCAAAAGAATAAGAAAGGCAGTTTATATTAAAAAATCCACAAGAATAGACTGCCTCTCTAAATGACAAAAATTCTATGCCCACCGTTGAATCCCTCCAAAACAGCTGAGGTTTGAACTCATTTCCCTTCTTTGAACACTAAGCCTGCGATAAACCAGTCGAATTATAACACTAGCTCTATGTCACACAAGAAATCATTCCAATTCGGCGTTAAACAATTTTTTTCACTGCCAATATTAGACTGGAACCATGGCTTACAGACAGCACATAGTGCGATTATAATTGTGGAAATTCGTGCTAGCTTGCTCTTGATTTGCTTATTAGTTATTTTATGTATTTTAATGCTCCGCTGCTTGGGCCCAAAAGCCTGCAGTATGTAATAATAAAATATGTGCAGCCATTTTTTTATTTTCAGAGAAAATTTTGAATTTGCTAACAAATGAATTGCATTGATACAATCTGCAAGTTCGGCCGCAATTAGCAGGTCACCAGGACAATTCGGGTGTAGCCATGCACGCTATTCGCAACACATCAGAGTGCCATCTGGACATGTGCAGACTGGAAAATTTGCAAGAGCGAAAAATCAATATACACCATGTAATTTGGGAATCAATGCACATAATTCTAGTTGCCCATACTGCAGCCTTACATCTGTCACAGAAGCGCTGCTTATCCGCATGCAACGCCATACCAGACACCTGCAAGACCTATACGCACCTTGCAGTGGAATTTGCCACTAGGGGAATTGCTTTAAGCTATGGAGCTAGCATGCACAGACCTGCATCGTCGTTTTGGTTCTTTGAATGCTTTCCACATTAAAGTAGCAGAAAATAATGTTGCTGGCAGCTCATAAGAGATCAAATGGTAGCAAAATTTCCACTCTTCGAACCAGCTACTTCACTGCGATCAAGAGTAGAACAAAAAATCAAAGCCTAAATCCAAACGTCACCATACTGCCGTCGAAAAAAAAAAAAAAATTTGCGAGAAAAATTTGCTCAATGCTAATTTCTATTCAGAATCATATCAAATTGAATATCAAGAAAAAATCTCACAAAACGCAAGAATGACGTCCTCGAGGTTTGGTACTGTACAATGCAAGACAGCTTCAGTTTCCTCAGCGTGCTTACTCGTGAATAGACTTGCTTGGCGAGTATTTCAGACTCCTGCTTTTTGTCATTCCAAATAACCTAAAGGACCGCACGTAAGTGGTCTCCAGAAATCGACCACGGGAATGCTCATATGTGTCGCAGCTACCCGCCGCATGTGAACATGGACGCGGCCAACACCGACAGCAGAAATGAAAGTTGGTTTTTGAGGAAAGGAGACGGCACTGCAACTGTCTCTGTGGACACCCGAACTGTGCTGTAAGGGAAGGGATAAAGGAGGGAGGCTCCGGAATAATTTAGGCCACCTGGGGATCTTTATCATGCACTGACATCGTGGCCACCATGAAATATATCTGCAGAAATACTAAGTTCTCAGCACTAACATGACCAACAGAAAGCTAGTTGTCTTTGCTAGACTACAATCTCAGAACCAGCACAAAAAGAACAGACAAGAAACAAGGAGAAGCGCAGAACTTTCAACTTTACTTCGGAAGAATAATTCCAACGTATTTACACAGTAACCTGTCAGAGGCACCCATGCACAAGCAGAGCAAAACAATTGTTTGATCAGACAATGACTGGAATTAAATGAAGTGGCAACAAGTAAGCAATAACCAACAACAGATCTTTAAGGTATCAAGTAAAGAACTAAAGCAATAAAAAGAATTTGAAGATCAACAATGGCCTACAAGGAACTCGCCATACACAAGCTGTGCTAAAAACATGGTCATGTAGCTAAAAACGATAAAAGGTATAAGTATAAAGAGTTAAAAGGCCAAAAACTAGCACGGCAAAAAGATTGAACTTAAGCTATACATGCAGATCAACTATAAGATGCGGTCAAATGCGATGAAAGTGCTAAAAAAAACAGGAGACATGGTGGGAGGGTTGCACAGCTAATGCCTGGAATTTCGTGCCAGATAGGCAAGGCCTTTTTCTGATAAACAGAAGGCTTGCTAATGCAGTTGTCATTTGAAGATACTACGTTGACTGCTTCAATGATCTCATGGGGCATCTTGATTCTGTTCCTCCCTATTACTAGTTTTTTTATCAAATTAGGGCAAACAGCCTGTTTCCACAGCTTCACAATCCCCATAGTGGATACCAATGTGGGGGCACTTTTGAACACTCGTGCTCTTCCTAGTCTCAATAGCGAGGAACAGAAACAAGACGCCCCGTGAGATCAGTGAAGCAGTCAACATAGTATCATCAAATGACAACTGCATTAGCAAGCCTTCTGTTTATCAGAAGAATACCTTTCCTATCTGACACGAATTTCGAGGCATTAGCTGTGCAACCCTCCCACCATGTCTCCTGGTTTTTTAGCACTTTCATCGCATTTGACCACATCTTATAGCTGATCTGCATGTATAGCTTAGTTTTTTTTTGCTGTGCTTACTTTTGGCCTTTGAACTTGTTGTACCTTTTATCGTTATTAGCTACATGACCATGTTTTTAGCACTGCTTGTTTATGGTGTGTTCCTTGTTGGCCATTCATCTTCAAATTTCTTATTGCTTTCTTTATTTCTTTACTTGATACATACATTATAGTAAAGATCTGTTGGTTATTGCTTACTTGTTGCCACTTCATCTAATTCCTGAGTCATTGTCCGATGAAACAATTGTTTTGCTCTGCTTGTGCATCGTTGCCTCTGAGAGGCTACTGTATAAATACGCTGTAATAATTCTTCCGAAATAAAGTTGAAAGGTCAGCGCTTGTTTCTTGTCCGTTTTTTTTTTGTTTTTGCGTTGGTTCTTCTTAATGATCATGGCCAACCAACTGGCCCAAGTTTTGCTAGACTACAGAACAGATAAGGCTGGAGCCAACCGAGAGGGTCGTTTAATTAGAAGGGCGTCGGCTCGGCTAGTCACCGTAGCTGTACGGCAGGTGCCCGCAGCCGTTATTACCGGCACCCGCCTGTAGCCACGCCAAATACACAACGGGAAAGAAATTGAGCAGTACGTCCGACAGACAGCGTGCTTGTAGGTACGTTTGATCACTACGACAGACAGCGTGCTTGTAGGTACGTTTGATCACTATACGGTCGGCCACTACCACCGACTGTTCTGCGCCAAGCACGTTAACATGCCCTGAAGGCACACCAGGCGCAGACACCGGTAAAAGAATGAGCGCCTAAATGGCACTCCAAAACCATGTGCTCCGTTCTGGACGAACAGGCGGGCAGTGCACGGCGCTGCCACTGGGTACTTCACACGCGGATGACCGCAGAGGTCACTCACCTTAGGACGCTTGGGTCGACCGCCGTCACCGCCGCGGAAATTGCTACGAAAGGCTCTTGCAGGATCTTGCTTGATCTTGAGTGTGGAGTCTGAAATAAGCACCTCTTGTCAATGAACGCCTCCGGCCAAAAGATCAAAAGGGAAACAAGATTTTATCGGCGCAGTCGGAATTATCAGGCGCAACATTGCATACCAGCGGTGCTAAACGAGCCATTATTAAAACTGCCTGTCCCAGAAAACCGCATAATTTACTACTAAATGCGCAATCAAATTCCCTCACTCCAAATTTCCGAGGCCGCGTAACACAACTGAGCAAAAGCGCGTAAATGTACCAAGTGTGCCCTGCTTTCGGGGCAGCGGCGATGGCCACGTTACCAGACCCACCTACATTAGCCCAAACATGGCCGCAGGTCACGCAGACGCATCCGACATGCTCCGCGTCGCCACTATGCCCTCTCGGCTGCGCGTACAGATTTTATTTGTAAACATAATATACTACAGAATGCCTGCTGTTGTCCATTGCCGGCCCTGACGGCAAGAATTCGGGAAGGGCGCCAAGGCGCCCCCGCCGGAAACCTGCACCGTGACGTCAGAGGAGGCCGTTGAGGCGCCGGCCGCCATCTTGGGAAGAAACGTCGGCACCCGCCAAATTCCGCGAGGCCTAGCAAATTCCGCGAGGCATAGAAGTGCGCCGTATCAACGCGTACAAGAAAGTCCTCACGATCGCCGGACATCATGACAATAGAAATACGCACTTGTGAAAGCGCGCTTGCTGTCAAGGCCAGAGCAGTGCGGGGCCCTAAAACTAGGCCTAATCGCCATTCCGCGCCCAAATTTGCGCCTTTGTGTCCATTGTCCTACCCTTGACCAAAACCTTCCCACGCACCAAATTCCATGATTATACGAACTTACAATGGCAGGAAATAGCTGCAACAACGTAAATCAAAGGCCCTGTAAATAATGCAACGAGCAGAGTTAAGCACCTCACCTTCCTCGAAGAACCGCCATAACGGCCAAAAAGATCATACTTGGTGTACAAAGGTATCTAATGCACTGGCGTGCTCTTAAACAGAAATTGCACGCCACATTAATTTTAAGCTCCACATTCGAGACAAATGCGTCGTTGCAAGCACGAGCCACGTCTAACCGGCAAAGAAAAAAAGTTACTCACCGCCATTTTGGCTGTTTGGGCTTGGCTGGCGTGATCGGAAAATCGAACTTCACTAAATATTTCAGTCAGCTAGAATGAAGTTACTTCATGAGACGGCACATCTTTGCAGGCAAGAGCTATTCTGACAGGCGTTAGACTCATTCCGGCCTTTGTCCGACGATGCGCACTTCCTGCTTGCGCACGAGCGTCCTGCCAGGGCGGCGGTCGAACAGCAACTGCCGCCGAGACGGTCGCTGCGCGTAGAAAACTCCCCGTACGTTAGGGAATGTCCCTGCTCATATGAGGACAACCAAGGGAAGTTCCGGCAAAGCGTTGATTAACAAGGGTTAAGAGTTGTTTTCATCACAGAGATGCTCAGAATAAGTGTATTAGGATAAAATGTTACATAAGCAATAGGGTTACCGCTCAACAACAGAATATACAAGCACTGCTGAACGCCTGTCACGATATGAACCAAGAATTGAAAAATCCCTGAAGTGATCGCGTGATATCGAGGAAGTCCCTAAGGATAGGGATTTTGAGAATATTCTCGAATCGAATGACGTTGCATGGATTTCCGAGTAGCTGGCTTTGCTTTTTTCGCAAACGGCCCGACAAGTGTAAGGTAGGATGCGGTACACCACCGTGTAATCGCAATAAACGGCACGATGCAAGGCCACCACACACCATCGGTCAGTTCCCAGCAATGTAAGCCTACTTTTCGCGAACTGCGCCAGCTATGCACACTGGGTCAGGCAAAACAAGCTGCTTTTGGTGGCTTGTTTTTCTTCCCACGACACGTTGCCATATGGGGCGCACTTTGCCTTGTGTGGCACGGCACGGTTACTATTCAACAGTACGTGTGAATACAAGGCAAGCTCCTACGTGTAGTACGACTCTCGGCGATTCCGGCAGATGCGTGCACAGTGTTATATAGTGGATAATACTGTGCGTATCCCTGCCCGTAAGAGTGACGTGTGGGACAAAACACGGAGGGGTATACTCTTTTTTTATTTTGTTTTTGGCCTGCAACAGGCGTGGCGTAGGTATTCATGTGCAAGTACACGCGCAGGCGTCAACATTCAATGTGGGACGTAACGCTGACATGAAAAAAAAAAAGTGATGCGAAATACAATGCCTCGTGTGTCTCAATGCGCTCCTATTTAATACGTATAAAGTAAGTATGCGCTTCAAAACACGTGCAGTTGCTCAGCCGACAACGCAGGCAGCTGGGACGTGTTTTATGCTGCCTTATATCGAGACTCATTCACAGACACGCGGTATCGCCTGCAACTATCTGTCTATCGTTAAATTGTGTTCCCTCCACTAAGTTCGTTCCCGCCAGTTAACTGCACCGTCCAAACTATCAAGCTTTTATACCGGCGTACAAGCATGTGCATCAGGGAGCGACAAACATCCACGTTTTGACAATGCAGGGCATGTTGTTGAAACACGATGCAAGTTGTCTCTAACGGCTATAATGTAATCACTTTGTATACTTCCAACGCTGCGGCGGACATTTTTTGCACGGTCCTTTGCCGGCTTCCCGCCCGTTCGCCATTTCTATGCTCTTGGCAGTTTTTATTTTTTTCATTTCAGCTTGGAGCATTCCCCAGACTTCCAAACCGGTTCTGCTCCCTGGGTACTTGTCGTTTCTAGCCCTCTGCAGCACGGCTGGGGAAAGCCGAGAAAACGAGTAGGGGACTTAGGGAAAGGGGGGCGCCAAAACGACCGGAGTGGCGCTGGTGCTTCTGCGTTTCGGCACCGGTTTTTTTCCATGCCACCAGGCACGGGCCAAACAAACAGCATAAAAAAAGGCACGAAAGAATGGTGATAAAAAAAAAAAACAGGCTGCAGCATGTGCGCCTCGTCGTACGTTACAACTACCACGAAGCGTGTTGCCTAGCGTTTCTATTAATAGCACGAAAAACTTCACGAGGGTGTACGAAAATCAAGACATACGCAGCGGCCACGTTGTGGCCGCAGCATGCAAACGAGACGTTAACCGAGCGAAACAATAACGAAATAAAAAAAACGCAGTTCAATGATATGCAACGGAGAAACGGTCAAAACGGTTGTGAAAGGAACGATTCGAGTTGGCGCTCAACACAGAGGATGTGTTATGCATGCCATATACACATCAGATGCCTACAAAGCTGCACCGCTTCACTGAAGTTGATACGGAACAAGATATGAAAGCGTGATCCTGCAACCGGCAGCATGCTTGCCCTGGGTAGGGTCATGGTCGGGTGCACGGGAACGCAGTAGCGGATTTTCTGCTGCATTTTTTTTTGTGCGTGTCGTTCGCCTTCTTGTCTTTTGTGCTCGTCTTTGTTCGCGCTGTTTATTCAAGATGCTTAACCAACTAGCCCGCCAAAACGTGTTAAGCGTCATACGAGATTTATTTTTAGCTGTTTGAACTATGGATACATCCACAACAGGGATTTGCAGGAACCCTGGTGCAAAATATACTACACACACTCGTGGACCAAGACTGCAGCGACAACGAAGAAAATGGCACGAAAAGGTACGCGGCGCTGCCGTATCCGGTTATCTGGTCGCCCTTTTCTTCACAACTGCTGCAATTGTACTTCTCAAGCCTTAGAACAAGCTTTGATACGTGTGCAAACATTAGCACTGAACACCAAAGCCTCCGTGTATAGGCATATTCGGTGTATACGGCCCGCACCGAGGCAGGAATGTCGAGCTGAATGTCCCCGACAGGAGAGTGGGGCAGGCCTTCCGTAAATCGCACATTTTACGCGCACAGGCTTTTTAACCAGATGTGCCGTCGTGTATAGTCTTAATTTGTCTCCACGCGCCGTCACCAACGCAACGAACAGTCTCGCGGATAACTTCCTAGCGGCGTTCCGCACAGTTATGACCGAGTACAATTAACGCTCCAGTCACCTTCCCGAATGTTGTACTTGCGAAAATCTGGTTACAATTCTGCGCTACCCAAAATTTCGCACCAATGCACGGTGTGCTCCCAGGCTGCGGCTGGTTATACTCGTGCTGTCAAATTTCTACCAAGCTTTTGCCAGCCTCTACTTACCTCAATGCTTTGCAAAATGAGGCAAACTTTTTTTTTTTCTTTGGGGGGGGAGTCACTGTGCATCGCACACCAATTAGACTTCATGCTGCTACAGCAGAAGATTGTGCTAGCTCTACTACCTCCAGGGGTGTGTATTCACATGAGCAGGCACATCCAAAAAGCAGGCCTAGGTGGCCAAATTTTTCCTTTGTCAGCTGCAGCTCTGCTGGCATCAAGGCACAGAGGAAACAAGACCTTGGCAAACAAAGCAGTCAAGCACAAAGAACACAAACACTTTCAATTTTTATTCACAGTTTTGTAGACTGAATAAAGCCATCCCAGAGCTTTCTTGAAATAGTTACACCTTTCATCAGCTACAGTGTGTTTCAGGAGACAACAGCAGAATAAACAGAGGCAGCCAGAAACGTTGTCCAAATGACTGTTGCACACTCTCCTTGCCTGCATGGCTACAGAACAAACAAGGGGTGGGAAGGGGAGGTGCAGACAGCAGGCTTCGATGCCAGGGAACAACACAAAACTGGAGCCAGAACCGCAACAGACCAGCTCAGACAGTTGTTACGGTCAGCCACACACACAGTGGAAGGTTGGGAAAACACAAGAAACACAACAAATGACGTACACGCATGAGTCCCAGACTATGCCAAAACACTGCACTTAGCTGGCGGCCACTGAGGCCACTGCTAGACATGGGCCCAAGCAAACAATGGGGGCAGCAAGCACCCTGCTAGGTCTGGAGCCTAGCACGAGCTAGGGTCACGGTGCCACGCTGCATAGACCGGGTCTCCTCTCACAAACAACGTAATATGTACACTTCCTGCGCACTCTGGGGCAAATAAGAAGGTGGGTAAGTTCCTCCAAAGACAATAAATAAAAGCACTAATGGCTGGAAGTGCTCTGCCCTGGCAGTTGATGAGCCATCTAAGAAATGTGGCCAACTTTCCAAGCATAACCTTTGTTTCAACATACCCACATACCCCCCGTCTGGACAGACAACAAGGGCAAGAACAGAACAATCTTTCTTTATTATTTTTGCTATTGTAGTTACAGTTCCCCTTGGAACCCTTAACATGCCTCTAAAATTGAAAATGCCACAGAAGTACAAGATAAAAGCACTAAGTATGCAGACTTTATATGTATATATATATATAATGTTTGTGTTTATATATATATATATATAGATTTATTACACATCTTGAAGGATGAGACAGACTGAAACATTTTGTCATGTCTAAATTGCGCCTAACTGCACGGCCAAGACAACCTTCACTTTGGCTAGCCTCAACTTAACACCCACTGATGCCAGCCTCAGTCCGGACAGAACAAAATATACTCAGTACTCTGGTCAAGACATGGATAACATGCAGTTGGCTGCTTTCTCCAGCTGCAGCAAAGTAAAAGTTGCACAGAATAAAAGCTGTCCACTAAGCGTTGTTTAACAAAACAAATGAAACAAAGTTTTAGAGTTTACAACACTGCTCCACTTGACGTCTTTGCTGTTTCCAGCTACATCAAGAGCAGCAACTAAGACTGCCGTGGCTTGCTTAAAACAAAGAAACGCTGGTAGAAACAAAGGCAGCTCGGGGCACCCTCAGAGGAAGGGGCCGCATGTGCTGAAGCAGTTGCAACAACATAAAAGAGGCAGGGAGCTCTTGAAGCATCGTCATCTGCAGCTGCAGTCCATTTTGCTCTAAACCAGTCATGGTTCAGTGGCAGTGCCTGCATCAATCCTGGGAAGAATGAGCTTGGGTGCCTGGCAGTTTTCTTCAGCAGAGCGTCACACCTGCGTAGGTCACCAGAGAGCGTAGAAAGTAGCCCGTTTAGACACCCAGGGGGCCTGCCAAACATGGACCGACCTGACAAATCTGATGTAGCAACCAAGAACGCACAAACATGCTGTGAAATCAAGCCAACAGCCCGTAAAACACTTGTGCTCACACACGAGCGCTGATTTACAACCGAAGCAATGCTATATATAATTAAATCTGTGCCTGAACACCCTGTGGGTCCCATGAACCCCGCCCATGAGAGGGGGGTCATAGGATCCACAGGTACAGCTGCCCAATCCTGATGGTGGAACATGCAACTGTCAACATCGTCATGGTCAACTTTACTGTCATTTAGTTGTCCATCCAAAGAAAAGAAAAACTTTCCTTTCTGCAGCATGCAAAGACAGTCTATCAGCAGGAAAGTGAATGCTGCAGAATGACAGGTCTACTAGGAAGTTTTACTGCACACCGGTGTCATTTATCTGGTTTGCCCACTGCCAGTCCTTAGCCAACATGTTTTTCTCATGTTGAATGAGTACTGGTAGAAGACTATTGCTCTACAAGGTGGTGCCCACCCTTAGGTTGGTTGAAGATTGGGAGGCAGAGCAAAAATGGTAGGTTCAGTGAGGGCCAGCTCATTCATGCTTCGAGTCAATGGGTGCTGGCGGAGAACTAACCTGCACTGTGCAGTAAGCAGTGTAACAATTCTGAGACCAAATTTTAGACTGCCGGTCTGTGCACTCAAATGTCACACAGAGATTGCGCTGTGTGGCCTATCTAGCGCCTCATTACTTTGAGCTCTTCTTTGTAATGATGTGTTAAACATCAGTATTGATAGATCACCCTTTGGTACTTCCCTACTACTGCCAATTAATTTATGATCGAATTTCTTTGATGCAGTTTTGGTTTCAACAACTGAATGATGGCTGTGACGCCAAAGTCGGGCTTAGGTCATGCGAGACAATCCTCCCCCCCCCCCCCCCCCCCCCCCCCCCCAACACACACACCACCTGGCAATATAAACTTTCACACGTCGTTCAAATTCACTACTGTGCTTACACCAGCCTTCTTAAAAGCTGGAATGACAACAAATGATATACCAGTGATTACACTGCAGTTTTTTTTATGCCTCGCGTGGCCTAAACCTACCTTTGACATCACAGCCATCTTTCGGTTGTTGAAAACAGAACAGCTAGACAAAATAAATTCAAGTTATAAATTATTTAATGGTTAGAGGCAAATACTATGCAGTGATCCATACATTCTAATGTCTTATGCATCATTACAAAGAAGAAAACTCGCAATTAAAATTAGGTGTCTATACTCCTGTGATCTGAACTTTTTGTCCAGTCAACATCACGTGCAATTGCATTTGCACTGGTGCTTGCCTGGTCTGCGAAACACAAATGGAGGACCAGCACTGTTTGAGCCACACTCTTGAATCAGTCAGCTCAGTGAGACACAGTAGTGCTGCCGCCTGCCAAAGGGACGAGACTAGTACCTAGAGGAGCAATGCCACTCTACTGTAGCTCTGCGGGCTGAGTGGCTCTCGTAAAAATTCCACTTCATCTCCTCATTACGACCGAGGTCATGCAGGCTACTTTGCATTTGAATAAGCACAAAACATGAGCAGCAGCAATGCAAAGCAACACTGCTACTGCTCATTGAGTTATTACTGTCACCTCTTCTCAGCTGACAACACTCAGCATGGCTTTCTAAGTGTGCTTCATCAATGGCCGGGATCCCAGATGGCCAAGGTCCTCAGTTTCTAGCTTGCAAATTAGTTATGCAGTACCTGTGCTAAAATTGACTGAACGAGACGAACTGAAAAGCACAATGGTGTCGAAGAAAATAGGCAGCTATACATTCGCTTGTGTGCTAGAAGGTGCTGCGAAGCAATTACCGTATAATCTCGTGCAATGGCTGCACACCCCTATTTTGGACTAGATAACTTAGAAAAAAAAAAATTGAAGAATTTATACATGTACGAGTCACAGCACCATTTTGAAAGCGCCCGCCAGATGCAGCTGTGCTGCCACGTTTGCGTTGCAGTCCACGATGCGCGCACTACTTTATGCAACCAGTTCTCTTTGCCACCAGCGCCTCATTTCCTGCGAGTTGTTTCTCCTCTGGTGGCCCAAGCCAACATAGGCCTGGGCCGCTCCACTTGTGTGTATGGATGGGCAAGTACTGAACATCGACACTGACAGAGCAAAAACCGAAAGCCAAAATAAACACTTTTTCAAATCCCTGCATACGGTCGCATTATTTCATTTCTGCATGCGAATAACTACAAAAAAAAATTGCGTATGGGCCACACCTTCAAAATTCCCTCCCAAATTGACAAAAAAAAAAGAAGAAGAAAGTGCGGCCCTAACATGATTTTTTATGGCAGGCAGCATGCCCCATGTTTCTTTTTGTACAGTGTTAAAAAGCAATGAATAATTTTCTGACTAAACACTGTTGTAATGTTATTCAAACTGTACCAATAATAATAAATAGGAACCAGGGTTGAATCACATGAAAATGCAAGCAATCTTTCATCAGCTTTTTTTTCTTCATGAAGACGAACTTGAGTTTCAGTGTTGCTGACAAAGAAACACAATGTCAGAACATTTAGAAGCTTACGTCCACCAAGTCAAGCACTTGTTTTAGCTACTTCTCAGGATGCACTAACTGGGAAAAAAAAATACAGATGCTACTTTTTCCCTCCTGCGACTTTCCTTATTATTCCTCAAGAATAATGAAGAAAGTTGATGAAAGGAGGAGGAATCCGGGGAATCACTTTACCACCGAGATCCTTCACATCCCCAGCCACAAGAACTAAAGAAACCTTCAGTGGCCAATAACACTCCTCGCACCTTTGCACTCTTACAATGTTAATGAACATAGAAAAACTGCTGATCACTTCAGTAACCACAGCAAAAAATTGATGACTGCTGCTGTGTGAAGCGAGAGCATGTTCTTCACTTGATTTAGAAGTAGCTACTGGTCCCGATTATGTACCACGTCACCCTTAGTTCCTGCCTGGTATTTAATAGGACACCAATGCGAATTCAGATTGTGGCTGTATGTAGAAGAATAGGCTGCATGAAACACTGTTGGGGCATTGTCTTTTTTCAGTTACTGTATATGCTCGTATAAGGGTTGCACCCCCAGCTTTGCACCCAGAAATTTTTTTTTAAAAAAAAACAAAACAAACCCAGCCAAAAGAATTGCTTCAAGTGCACATAAGTTTTCCCATGTGGAATATTACATTGGGAGCTGATAGACGATGATAACCGCCTGCCGCATTCACACGTCTCGCACGCCGGACTCCACCTGGAACCGCGAACATGCAGTGCCTCAGTGCTGCTAACTCATCTTATGCACTCAGTGTTTGGACCAGAATGAACAAAACGTTATGATGCGCAAAAAAGTAGAATGGGGAGTGCCCACACTAGAAGTGCGTTTCCTTGCAGCGACATGCCACTCGCCAGGTTGGGGTGATACGCGCCGTAGTGCGCCGCTTGCTCAGTATCGCTAGGCCTTGTGTGCCATGTATCGAAGCTGCAGCGAAAGTGCTGCGGATCTAGTTGTGGTTTTCTATAAAGGGTCAAACCTTGTTACCAGTTTAACAAGCTGCTGTGGTGGCTCAGTGGTTATGGCGCTCGGCTGCTGACCTGAAAGACACGGGTTTGAACCAGGTAGCAGCGGTAAAATTTCAATGGAGGCGAAATTCTCGAAGCCCGTGTACTGTGCGATGTCAGTGCGCATTAAAGAGCCTTAGGTGGTCGAAATTTCTGAACCCTTCACTACGGCATTCCTCAAAGCCTGAGTAGCATTGGGAATTTAAACCACTATAAATCATACACTAGTTTAACATCACACAATAACCTCGCATTAAAATAAACTTATTGATTTCTGCAAGCTCCCTCGACAGTAAAGTGTGTGGAAAAGTGGGCAAGATGAACGCCACCTCACGCCGACGGCCGTGGGTCGCACGCATGGTGCGCCATTCTGAACAGTCCGCCAAGGCACCATTACTGTCGGTCGAGCACCAGTAAACTGATCTAGCAACCTGTTTTACTTTATGCAGTTAATTCGCCCGCTCATCAGGCAGCACTAATTCACCATAAAAATGCGGGTTGCTGCATAAAAAAAGGGATGCATAATCAGAGCTCCACTGTAGTCCAAAAAAAAAAAGAGAAATGCTGGTCCCAAGTAAAACCCGTATCCCGTCAAAAACCGCGGAAAAAAAATGCAGCCCTTATACAAGCATATAAGGTATGTTTACATAAGCAAAAATGCAGGAAACATTTGAAGACTCCAATGGCACTTGTGTGAGACATGAGAATTGTAATTCGACTATGCTTGCTTGAGTACGCTGGCTTAAGGGGAGATGCGGGTCTTGAAATGATAAAAAAAATGCGAGAATTTCGATTTTGAAAAAATGGCATACTCAGAATTAATACACTGTAAAGTTTCTGCCTAAAAAGTTTAGTCTAAAACGATCTCCAACTATAAAAATAACTATATATTACGCACCTACGAAGCCCAGAAATGGCGATTTTGGGACGAAATGCGGCAGTACTTCGCACCCGTCACTTCCCACGACAGTGTCCCCGATGGTTGCCATCTTGGTTCTGTATGAAAGCTGGCCCCCTCCCCACTACAGTAAAATGCCGTTAATTCGAAGTTATTGGGACCACGAAAAATATTTGAATTAGCCAACCACAGCAAAAAAATAAATGCACACAGGCAAAAAAATTCGTTGCTGGAATGCGGTACCTTAACTGGACGAACTTTGCAATTACTGTATATTGCAGCGTAAATGTCGAATGTCTAGCTCGTAGCCCTTGCTGGCCAAAAAGAAATTTGACAAATATAAGTGTGGTTGCTGCCATATTTTGTTTTTTAGTTTCTTGCACGATGGCAATGCAGTGCTTGTGAACTCAAACCAACAAACGAGAAACGATGCAATCACAAGGACAGCAGTCCGAAGCCAGTGGAGATGAAAAGCGAAAAAGCAGTGTGCCACCTTGCCTCTACACTCATGTGTGGCCCAACTGACAAGCGGTGTAATGAACTGCAAACAGTCCTGTAGTGTCGGACTCCAGCGTGATGCACGCCCTGGAGATCATCGGAATCGGAAGTTTGCCCTCGCACTACCTATTGGTCGCCCGAGGAAGCGACCACAAGCATGAACGAGCCGAGTAAACGGTGTGCCATTTGCATTTTCCTTAGTGGAACAGATTTGCGCACGAATTAACTACTTTTTTTATACAGGGAGCCCTACGCGTTTCACGGGAACAACACCAGCACGGGGCACGTACTACCTGGCGTGTGTCCAAAACTACCTTAGACCTTGCAAATATGTCAGCTCAGTGTATAGCTTGGCGTCAAACTTTAGGATGTTCCTTTTTTGAAGAACCTAGCCTTCTAACCATGGCATACTACTCAAAAAAGTGGTACAGGCACGTAGAAAGAATGGTCACGTTGCTAGACATGCAATGATGCTGTCAGGAGTGGGTGGTGCTTCAATGCCACAGTGCTCCGCTAGAAGTTACCTTGACCGTGGCAAGGCTGGAGAGGAGCGACGAGCACCACTGCCTCCAGTACGGCCGTGCCTTGAAACGCTGAGAGTACGTTACCAATGTTACTCCGAAACTGGTATCCACGCCTGCATCGCAGTGAAGCACTTATCCAGTCAAATTTACATTAGAAATTACGGGACCGCAGAAATTCTTCGAATGATCTGGGATTTCGGATTATGAGGTTTTACTGTACCTGGTATTGCTCACTACTGTGAAATATTTTTGGAACGTCCGCATCCCGCTGTTTTCTTGAGACCTCTACTACAACCTCTGAATGGCTGGCGCGCGCACTTAAAATGCAATTTTCTCAGCTTACTGTTTTTTCCAAGATGACTACCCTTACGAAAGTTTTTATTATATTTTATAGTGCAATTTCAATTATCTTATACTAATGAATTCAAAAAGAACTAAACTGTATGCTGTTTTTGTTTGGCTGAGTCAAACATTTCAAATTTTGTGAACCTTAATGTCACCCAACTATACTTCATAATTATGGTGCCTAGACAAAATTTAACATTTTTATATAATGACGTACTGTAAAAATATAATTAGCATAGCTCCAGATGGCAGGTCTTCAGCTACAGCCCAATTTAATCGAAACCCCCCCAAAAAGTAGAAAGAAAGTGTCTTAACGAACCATAATAATTTAACTAATTGGGCTTCAGTTATTTTCCTATAACATGAGAACTAATTGAGATATACTTTAACTATTTATATTTTTGAAAACGCAAAGTACAAACACGTGTACACAACTAACTTCATTATGATATCTTAAATAATATTAACGTTCATTTCAAGACCCACATCTCCCCTTAACCAGCAGCCCATGCTGCTACTTTGGTCAACACGAAAAAGATGAGTCATATATAAGCAAATACCACCCAAAGCATAACCATAAAGGTTTCTGTAACGTTGCTGAAAGAAGATGGACAACATACAATGTTAATATTGTTTTCGCTGCCCACTTAAGCTGGAAAGAACTGCTGCCACCCAGTTACCATCCTCTGTCCTCAGCAGCTAGAATTTCAGTCAAGTGGTAATGGGATCGAAGCCACATTCATAAGAAAGGGCTAGGGGAAATATTGGCACAAAGCTGAACATAACAGGAGTTGCTGGAATTAACATCAAAAACAAGTTCTATGGCCGGACACTTGTGCTTTCACAGGCTGCCAAGAGCAATCTGATCGTGTGCGCAATAACTATACTACATTGCCACGTGGCCTGGAAACTGGCTACCCCCCACCAGTGAGAGTGATTGCACGGGTTCCAACTTGCTACACCAATGGCCTTGTTGGTACCAACAGCAGCATCCAGGTCATGGTCAAAGCATCCGCTCCCAGGTGTACACGACATGCAACATGATTGCTGTTATCACCTGGCTACCCTCAACCCTGTAGGCATGAACAGCTCTGTCGTAATATAGGTCCCTGCTTGCTAACGTTTTGCACGCTGCGGCATACCTTGCGTCAAAGGTGAAAAATGGCTTGACATAATAAAAGTGGCACTCTTGATGGCATACTTTCAGACAAGATGTCCTGCTGCATGGGTGTACTACTACATGGTACCTATGGCATGCTTGGAAACAGCCAAGCATGGTACAGTGCAGACAAAAAGCAGATGGCCAGGCTGCAATACGGATATTAATCAACCACTTGGTCTGCAACAGAAACAAGTTGCCACATTCTTTTGTGATACTTGAATATAAAAAGCACACTGTTGAACGCTTCCAACAGTTTTGACAAGCCATAGTGTGTTTAGTGTTTGCATCTTGTTTATGCCTCACTTTAAACCCTGCAATGTTTCCTACACAGCCTTTCTACAGCAACCACCCCAGCAAATTTGGCAGCTTTGACAGTGACATAAAAGCACTGCAAGAACCAAACAAAAAATAAGGAGTTGCGAATAGTTCCTCTGTGGCATGAAAAGGGCCTGCAATCATGTCTTAACTCGGGAAGGGAGCTGGTTTAGATGTCTGTCTCCACCTGCCCAACCCCCAAGTGGCTCCAAGAATTTTTCACTGTAATGAGACATACTTGGTCAAACAAACTAACATGTTTTTGAAGCACAGCAGGCATTATAACCTTTCTATTTTATTCTAGAAGTGGCACACTTACACAAGTATAAAAGAAGCCACTGTTGGCTGATAACAGCGGGCAAACAAGGCACACAAGGGCACGTGAGGCAGTACGCACATATAGAGCAACCATGGCCCGAATCCTGCTGTCAGCGCCAGCACAGCAAAAAGTGTAACATTGGGAACCAGTGCGGTCACGCTCAAGCCATCAACTAGACAGGGATGAGAAACACCTGTGGGGATACCACGTGGTTAGTTCCAGACACTTCTGCTTGGATTTGCAGAGATGCATTGCTCCACTGTTCACGTGCTCCGTTTATTTTTGATGATGCCTATACACCACTAAAAGTTCATTAGAGTTCAAGTACAACTAAAAACCACGAGCTGTCAAGCACACACCATGAAGACACAAATGAGGCCAGAACACAAGCAACTGTGAATGAAGTAAATTACTTCTCGCACTCCACTCCTTCCCCTTTTTGCTACACATGACTGATGACCAAGATGTTGTATGCATGACCTGACCTTAAGGACCTTCATTGCTTTGCATTACAAGTCAGAGCATTCTTAACCCTCTAATGGATTGAGGACTACAATCAGTGGTGGTGGGCTCACTTGCACACAGGTGGGAGGGCTACTGGCTCCGGTTCTGCCACTCTGAAGCGGCCTTTTCTTTGTCCTCTTTCTCCTTGCGGTGCTTCTTCTTTTTGAGGAACGACGGTGTCCGCAGTCCCCCTTTCTTCTTCTTTTTGTCTTTCTTGGGCGACTCGCCCTCGACGTCCTTCACTGGCGAGCTCTGCTGAGAGGACCACATGCCACAGGCATGCCTATTAGAGCCTATCCTGAGCACACAGTTCCATTTATTGCGCTGAGTGTACCAACAAGAGTTTTAGAATTTGGGGCGCATGCTATTTTCTCAAATAGTATGCACCCTAACCTGCTTTGCGAAGGGGCAACATGGCAGGGGACGCTTGCCTCAGCCCCCATTCGTTGTCGCTGCCACAGTGTCTCATGTTCATGGTAAATCAAAGGCACACAAAGTTCTTGCTTTGTTAAGATGCCTGAATGACAAATTATCGATAAAACGCACTAAATTTTCAGACTGCTTCCAGCATTAGAGCACTGCTAGGCTTAGCAAATATGCATCATTTGGTCATCGACGAGCTAAGACACCAGAAAGCACAAGAGCTTCAAAAGCATCGATGTTTTTGGTCCAAAAAAGGGGCTACAAAGTACTGACACTCCAAAAACACCGTTTTTTTTTGTTAGCGATTTTTATTCACGTAATGATAAAACAAAATAGAAACCAATTTCTGAGACCTATCAATACACATTTCACTTTTCAAACGAATAGGCAATGCACATGGCTAACACAATCCATAAAAAGTCAAAGGCATTCCTCGTTTGCGCCATAAAAATCGATAATCATCATCACCATTCCTTGTTTGTCTGGGTTATTACACGTGCATTATATCCTGCAGGAGAGTGACCCGATATATGAAACAAAATACATGTTTTATATGTCATTTGTGCTTTTTAGTATGTCTTCTTTGCCCTAAAAGTGCTGCAATGAATGAATGCAAGCCTTGCCCGCTATGTAGGAAAAACCCCTATTCTAAAAGCCACCAGCGTGTGCATCCACATCGCTGGGGCTGGCAATTTCCGGGCAATTCCTTGTGTGTTACAGAGCCCTGAGCAGGAAGAATTATTGAATCAGAGCATGCAAATGAAAGTTATTCCGCTAAGAAAACTCAATACAAAAAGATCAGAGAAAAATGCATTTCACTGGGTACTACCAATCAGAACCACGCCTTGCACGTACGCAGTGGAAGCTTGATGCAATTTTTGCCTTGTTGGGCCTGCCCACATCCGCACATTTTTACAGTGTCGTCCCACTGCTTATGTGCTGTGGCCAGTGCAGAGGTGACTAACTCAACCATGGGGGAAATCAGCAAAAGATGCCCGCCAATGTTTCTTTCGTGGTAGGATTGGGAGGTTAACAACGGTCCCCCACCTCCGAACCTTGTCTCCTGTCCATCCTTTCTCTTCACATTATTGAGCACGGTGCATCGATCGGCTTTTCTTTTTGTTTCTTCTGCTGCCTTCTCTGTGTGGTTCGAACAGCGCCCACTTCCACAAAAGTCTGAAGCGAACTGGAAAGTGTCACCCCTAGCATTTGCTCGCTTTCATTGCTTCTTTTCAGTTCTCGTGGGATGCGAAATGCTCACAGCACTTAAAGGAATCATACTCTAGACCATTTCCCGAGAATAAAGAAACTAGGTTAAAACTACACTCTCAACCAATCAGGAAGGCAGTGCCTAATCTGGCTGTCACCTCATTTCCACTGCTGAAAATTGCTGCTCTGTTTCAACCCCACTGGATCAAAACAAGCATTTCTAGAGAAGATTAAAAATATTACGATTTCGGTTATCTCTTTGGGCGTTCAGGCATCACAACGTCCCATCCTTTGCATACAAAGGAATAAGGGCCATGTGCTTGATTTATGTCACAAGGCTCTTTTAAGGGAGGAAGAGGATCTTAGAAAAAGAATTTTGATTAATGAAGCCACAATTATGAAATTTTCAGGGAACACGTATTTCTGTGTCAGTAAGACGGTGAGTTGAGCTAGTTGGTACATACTGACTGTGAGTACGAGCTGCTTTCTGTGTCCCTTGTCTCTGCGCTATTATTCACAGTATTTCTGACTGCAGACTCTACATGCATCATTTAATTTCATGTAAAACAAGTGCTTGTGCACTTATGCAACAAGTCATAAAAGTTGCTTGTCGAGAAAGAAATCTTGCAACAGGGAACTTGCTGAAATGCATGCCATTGGTTTCTCGAAATCAAGAAATTAAATAACGGTAAAATTATCATACTGCCATAGAAGTTGAGCTATAGGGCTTTTAAGAGTGGAAGCTGGTTTTAGAAAAAAAATTATTGTTAATGATATCATAATAACAAAATCTTCAAGAAACATGTACTTTTGAATGCTGATGCCAAATATGTGATTCAATTTTGTGTAACACAAGTCCTTGTGCACTTATATAATAATGTTATATAACTGTTTGCTGAGAGCTTTCAAAAAACTTAGCAGCAGGAAACTTGCTAGAACACATGCCATTGGCTTGTCTTGGACATCAAGCTATGCAATAAGGGAAAAATTATTATCCTGCCTGTCATAGAAGTTAAGTTACAGGGTTTTGAGTTTTCCGCTTCACAAACGGGAAGAAAAACTTGTATTCGTCATGATTTCAAAATCCTGTAACTCACTTTCTGCAACAGACAGGATGATAATTTTGCCCTGATTGCATAGCTTGATGTCAAGAGAAACCAATGGCATGCAATCTAACAGTTAAAGTCTTATGATAGGCAGGATAGTAGTTTTACCCTTACTGCATTCCCTGATATCAAGAGAAACCAATGCCATGCATTTCAGCAAGTTTGCTGTAACAAAATTTCTTGAAAGCTGTCAACAAAATAATTACATAACACATTATATAAGTGCACAGGGACTAGTTTTACATGAAATTACAGTTCAGCCTGGAAGTAACGAACCTCAATATAGCGAATTTCTCTATGTAACAAAGTTTTTAATGCCCCAACGTCACCCCCATTGAAGCGCAAGTGATTTAGAGCCCCACGTAACGAAAGCACAGCAGCGATTGACCTTGATATAACAAACTAGCTAAGCTGACCATCTGTTAGCTAGTGCTGAGTTACAAAACTGGGAGACAAGTTTCACGACGATAAAGCACGAGCTGACATGAAAAAAACGCCAACGACTGACCGCAGTTGACTCAACGCATCGCGCCCCTGCGCCACCAGCACATCTCCGCTGTTTTCGCTTTAGGAACGCCATACCATGTGGCACTACAACAGTTCATGCTCAAAAGCAGTGAAAAATGATAGGGCATAGCAAGAACGAAACGGCACGAGCAGTGCACGCCCATTGCTCGCATGATTCCGCCACCAATAGCAGCCGACAGCTTTCACGCGTCGGGACTCTGGAGCGAGGACGGCGGAGAGTGCCAGCGATGCAAGGCGAAGAGTCCGTTTCCTAGGGCAACAGCGGTGGACACACCAAGAAAGGGGAAGAAGCACGTGCCTCCGCGGCCGGTCTATGGCGGCGGCGCAACCGCGCTCTCTCTTCTCTAGCTCGACTGGTGCCCCTGCTTCTCCCACCCTTCCCACTCCACTCATAATAGCATTATGCGAGCCACGGCAGGTGCGCTATCAGCGCAAATGCGGAACGTTTCTCCGTGTTTATGACTGAGTAATGGGGTTTTTAGTAAACATTTTCGAGGTGATTTCACCTACATTTCTTATTTTTGTTTCCGTTCTGCATTGTACCATCAGGTCAGCTTGCAAAAGTTGCATGTAACAAAAAAACCCAGACTTTTTCCAACTTCGTTATATCCAGGTTTAACCGTAAATGGCATATTTAGAAGTGGTGTGCAAAAATAATTTTCCCTTAAAATTTCATTGTTGCGACTAATGAAATAAAATTTTCTTTTATGACCCTCTTCCCCCTTTAATGAAGGGTCAAATGTACAGGTGTGAGCAGAGTTAAATGAAGCAAGCTTAATCACTTTCACTGAACATATGCATTACCTAGTAGGAACAGGAGGATAGGGCACAAGCATTCATAGAAGTATCACTGAAAGGGTTGCACACTAACATATAGTGACTGGCAATATCCACTAGGACATTGAATGATTGTACTAACAGCAACACAGCAACAAGCGCCTTTTTTCTTTTTATTACTGCTGCCATCTGTACACTTCCCTGTTATGTTGCTGACCCCCCCCCATTTCTGGTCTGTCCTTGAATATCTACACCACCAAGTCAGCATTTCCTTTTCTCTTGCCTGAGTGCTATACACAGGCACCTTTGATATGATATGAAAGTTCCGAGAAGTTCAACAAGCATGCATAACCCAGAAAAGATCTGCACTTCCAGGTCAGCCATGCAAGCTTATGTCATAAACATACAGGCTGATAGAGCCATAATCCTTATATTGACACTGCAATGTCCAAAAATAATCCCACAGCACAAGACTGCTAAACACATACAAAATGCATTTCTGTCCTCTAATCAGTGTCTTTTAAATAAGAATAACAAGTGCACTAAATGAATGCACACTTGAATGCTAACCAGCAGGTCAAAACAGATCTCTGGTGCTCAAATAGGACAAGTTGTCGGGCTAGTTGGTGCTGATCCATTTTTTTGTTGACAGCGCTTAAAAAACACGCACAAAGACATGGAAGACGGCGTCATCAGTGCCTGTGACGTCGTCTTCCATGTCTTCTGTCCGTGTTTTTTAAGCGCTGTCAACAAAAGAATGGATCTGCTGCTCAGTCACATTTACAATGGTAGAAAGACTTGGGACAAAATGAATACAAAAAAGGCAAAAATGAACCTCTTTGCTGCTCCGCGATGCTGCTGAAACGTCACCACTCTCAGCTGACCTCAGCTTTTCATCCCCATTCACCGGTGCATCACCTGCAATGAGTTTAGGATTACATGAGTGAGTGGGAAACCAGTGCTTTTCTCCGGCAAGTTCTCTACATTGCTTCACAGTGTGGCAACCAAAAAATAAACACGAGCACAATGAAAAATAAAATAACAAATGTGTTATTTAAACATCACTGTGCAGAGTCAACAAAAAAGGGGGAAATATAGATGTCCACACAAAAGGGAAGACAGAAATCGACTTTGATGTCCAAAAAATTCTACTCAAAGGCTGCTCTAGTGAAAATTAACTTGCAAATTACACTAATTTGGCTGCAAAGATAAATTAGAACCAAACATTCCTCAAACCATATGGGAACAAAGATATGTATGTACAGGTCTCGTATAGCACGTGTGGAAGTGTTGAGCTCAGAAGGGGTGGGAACAACAGTTCAGAGATCTGAAACGTTGATAACGTAAAACGAGTAACACTCCATGGCCCAGAGGTAAACCCTGTGAGTAGCCCATTTGGAACGAAAAATATTGCTAAAAAAATAAGTATCCTGCCTTTTCAACGAGTGCGACTGTTTGGGCCGCATGAGTACTGAAAAGCCAAATGTTTTCCACAGATGTAGCTCCAGCATACATCTACATCTACAATGTCCCTAGAAGCTTTCCTGCAAAAAAAGTTACTCCACCTGTCATACAAGACATGCTAATGATACAGAGATTGGCTCATCTTCCTAGTTCTGTTCTGTAACTTGCAAAGCCTTCCCATATTTCATTCTGTCATAACACAGGATTCAAAGCAGCTAGGGAAAAAAGGCAGCAGGTAAGAGAAAGCCTGTTTTCATCTGTGCTTATATGCGAAGACCACTCATCTCCCTGAAGCTCCCAATCTTGATTACCAAAACATGACAGCTAAGTAACTGAAGGAGGCATCGTGTCTTATAAATAACCTTAAGGTATCTTCCCCAGATCGTACTGTCATAAAAAATACTACAGTCAAGCCCGCTTATGACGGCAGCAGATATAATGAATGCCTGCCTTATGAACGAGCACGGTGCTGCCGTCAAAATATGCATCAGGGCAATGGCAACTCGTCTCAAACACTACGAACAACTTTGGCCATATCACTCGGTTATAGAGAATGAGAAGGAGCCGTAAACCCCCCCTCCCGTGAAGCTGGAACTCTTGCTTTCAGCAAGCGCGGAGATGAAAGAGCGTCTCTCAGCCCCTGTGACTCCTCCCGGGAAATAGCATGTTGACCCAAAAAGCAATAAAAAGGCACCATTGAAATGATAAGTTCTTGCTGTCCAAGCGCGCACCGATGACCTACAAGGTCAATAATTGCGCGCATGTTTGCTGGCTGTGCAACGCATTCCAAGCAGAAACAGAAGCACAGTGGACGTGAGATAGGTGCAGTGTCGAAAGCGAAACTACGATGCATGGTCGTGGATCAACTAAAATGAACAATTTGAGATGTGCGAATGCCTGGCTGGACAGGCCGGTCACGTGGCATGCATCACGTGACCAGTCAGCTCCACCATTTTTGCTGTTAGCTCCCACGTGCAGGCAGCGTCAGATTACTGATAGTGGACTTGATACATTCCGTGCCACGAGCGATGCACTACTTTCATCACTGTGTGGGCCCAGGAATGATAGATGAAAGTGTCTTAGACACACGGGATCACAAGCATGTGGATATGTGGCAACACGTCATTGATGCACAGCTGGCCAGATGTTTCCTGGGGCGACTATGTTCGTGCGGACAACATCGCAGACCTGCGTACTCTGACGAGCACTCCCCTACCGCTAAGAATCCGACATGGCCAACCTGCCACCAGCTGTCATGGGCGCTGCAACCACGATTAGTTGATTAGACGATTGTGGGTAGCAAGAGTCTCAAGTAAGAGAATATGACCACCCTGGAGAGCCTGGAAAGCACTGCAGTAGGGTCTACCGTAAAAACCGGAATATAGGTCGAACTTTTTTTCAAAAAACCATGGTGAAAAGTCGGCCCCCGTCTTATATACCGGTCATTGGCGGAAAAAATACGGAAGTCTTGCAACAATGGGTGGATGAAGTCAGCTGCCTCCATCACCATCGCCATCAGCAGCAGTGCCGCCATTTTGAGTTTCAGTAGATGCAAAGCGGAAGCTAACGGCAATTTACCGTCGCCTTCAAGAAAAACACGATTGAGTACGAGGAAGCTCACGGGAACCTGGCGGCACAGCGCGAATTTGGAGTATCCGAAAAGAGCATTCAGTACTGGCGGAGGCAGAAGCTGCGTATTACAACTTGCAGCAACCAGAAGAAAACATCATTTCGTGGGCAGACCGTAGTGTATCGAGAATAGGAAGGAAACGTTGCGCTGCGAGCAAGATCGCTGCCTGTGACTGCCGAATGCATCCGCGTGAAAGCGGCAGAGATCGCGCGTGCCTCTAGACTCACGAGGGCGCAATTCAAAGGCTCGCCATCCTGGTTGCGGCGATTCATGAAGAGGAGGGCTTTGCTCTACGGCGCCGTACTTGCCTGTGCCAGAAACAAACACGCGGGCCGATTGGTGCGCGATATTGTTAAAAAATTTGCCGGGTGTACATACAAGCAGCATTTAAATGAAATTAAATACTGTCACCATTGTGCAACCTCTCGAGTCGCATTTGTTTCAAAGTAAGGATGTCTTTCGGTACTTTTCCCATTGAAAAAGATCTTTTTCATTTTTAGAATTGGTTAGTTAGGGGGTCGACCTATATTCCGGTCCGACCTATAGTCCGGTTTTTACGGTACTTTCAAGAACTAGACACGCCTACTACAGTTTTTTAAGAAATAAGCAACACTTTCGGCGGACGTAATAATATTTGTGGCCGTAATATGGAGTGGCCAATTACTACGAACATCAAATAAAACGAAAGATATCTGTGCAACCGTCGCATTCGTTATAAGTTGGCTCGACTGTATTTCAGTGTGAAGAAAAACCTTGTTTCACTTCTTTTGGCTATTTTTGAGAAAAGAAATGCTGGTCTTGATGACATAATACCAATGTTTGAAACTGGAAACAAAAGCTCAGCCAAAAATCACCAACCAATATCTCTCAGATAAAATTGCTGAAAAATGCTTTAAGGAACAATTGCATCGCAGTCAGTGCCGAGTACTGTCAGATAATAGAACAAAAATCACCCGTGAAATCATTGAAGCTCATGAAATCCATAAATTCAAAGATGAATGCGTAAGCGTTGCCTCAATAGCTCTGTCTGATAAAGAACTACGTTTCCTTGATGAGAATAGAAAAACGTGTGCAGCTGGTCTTGTGCCACTGTAGACCTGTGCCTCAGGAATTGTCGTTATCGTCAATCTGTTTTGTCTACTTTACCTCTTTACCTCGAGGTTCCATCCTACAAGTCTAGCAGACATAAAATGGCAGTTTTACTTTAAATTATTGGAAAACCACCTCAGCATCCTGTTAATGTGTGTAGTAATATGGACGCACTGGCTACCTGAACAAGCACAGCTGTTACACCATTCTCGACATAGCCATCATTTTGGGCTACTTAGCAATTCCCTTAAAATTTCCAGGCACAGCGAAAGCACAGCTGTTGCACCTTTCTTGACACAGCCATCATCTTTGGCTACTTAGCAATTGCCTTAAAATTTCCAAGAGCAGTGCTTTCACGACAAAGGCCAGTGTTCTTGATTTCAAGACCTGCTGTAAATGTGCCACTTCCCTGAAAAGTAGTGTGGCTTCATAACACTGCATCTGGCTGCTAATTATTTTGCCTTGCCCTAAATCCAAGGAAAGAGTAAGAACTAGAGTGAAATCTTGTTAATTTGGACTTCCACGGACCTGGAAAACCATCCGAATTATTTGAAGCTCCGAATTAATGAATGGACCTCAGAAAACTGCTGGAAACCACTCACGTCAGTGTAAATTTATTTGGTGAAACTCTCGGTGGTGCTCTTCTGCTTTTTAAATGAAAACTGCGAATGACAATTTCGCAGTTTTGTGAGGTGCATTATTGCGTGCACACACTCGGGGATATCAATACAGAACTTTTCCAAAATGGTAACGGCCTCTGAGCACTCCTACACAGTGTGACGCAGTAGCGGCGGAGCTTCCTCTCAAGTGGCACTGTTGCATGTGGAGAGGCTCCACTGCAAAAACTTCAAACAATGCGTGTCACGTGCACAGTTTCAGAGCACAAGATAAAGCAAAAATTATGGGGATGCAAGTGAGGAAAATGCAACAGCATAAGTACTATGCGACACCTTCTGAAATGAAAAGGACAAGTGATGCGCTAATCGGCGCCTGAAATGACACAAAACTGTGCTCGGTTGGCTGGCCCATAGAAGTTAATATATATTAACGGAGCTCGCTGATGCGTGGCCGATAGCAGTCATCACTGCAGGCCTGCTCCAAGCTTATGGAAGCGAAACCGAAAATATGCGACCAGACTATGTGTCTGCAATGGGGGCCTGCAACCACTGTCACGTCAGCCATTGCGTGCATGGCAAAGGTGAGCAAGCAAGACTGCACCAGGCTTGAGGAAGGCTATCTGCATGATCACATGCAGTGCTGGTCATACCTCAACTCGTCCCCTTTGGCAGCCCATACGAATTAACCGTGCAAGCCCAGCTGCGACCGAAGTAACGAGTGTATGGTGCCGTAGGCTTACATAGGCAGTGGCTGAGACCACGCCAGCAGCCCAAATTCTCTGGATTTCCGAATTAACTGAGGTCGTCATCACCATGAGTTTTTATGTGGCACAAGGGCAACTTTGACCAAAGAGTGCTATGGCACAAGGTAATTTTCATTACAGAAGATAGGGCCAAAGACCCATTTTCCAAGCATTTTGCACCAGATAAGACACCGGGCCAGGAATAGCTTGTACGCACTGTGCAACACCAGTGGGTACCTGGCGGCACTGGGGACAGAGCCCCACACCTCCCGCATACAAGGCGGGTGCTGAAACCAATAGGCCACCGCTGTGGTAATCGAGGTAGAATTAATGAGGTTTTACTGTAAAAGGTTTAATCTTAATCTATGGCTTGCCTTTCTCTATGCTTGATGAAATGTTTGAGGTTAAGTAAAACAGGCATGAATAACAGCATCTAAAAAAACTAAAACAAACTTGAAGACAACTGAAATGAAAAAGACCCACCAACCTTTCATTCACTGACAATAGGCTGGGTAATTTAATTTTCACTAGAGCAGCAAGGCAACTAGTGCCTCAAGAAAGGCAACTGAAAAAATTGAATAGTAACAAAGAAAAGATACAAGCATTGATAAAGAGGAGCCTAGGCACGCCATGCCATAAGCAAGTATGCACTTACTTTGGCGCTTGGGCTTGCGCTCTGACTGCGCTCGCCGCCCAAACTGTTGTGGCACGATACGCTCTTCTTCTGCGCAGCAAATGTCATGCAGTGCCTGCACAAGTCATGCATAGTGTGCACAAGCAGCATGGCCACAGGTGATAAAAAAAAGGGGGGAGGGGTGAAGAGGAAGCAAATGAGTACACACATTCCAGGAACAGAGAGCACGAGCAGACAAAACCATTCTGAATCAAGCCAGCCAAAGTCACAGGGCTTTGCAACTGCAACTTCGTGGCTTAAAACAGAAGCAGTTGTTCCAACACAGGACCTATGTCATGGCACTTCCCAAGATTCTAGTGCAGCTGCTCTGCTAGCTTGGCAACTGGAAAGTGAGCAGTCAGCAGCACTAGCTTGGCACAGTTAAGAACTTTAAGCAATAAAAAGAATGCCCCAACATATATCATACAATTAGAAATGAAAACTACTTTCCGAGAAATCCACACGGCTGACATTCTAGTGATATTCAAGTTGCTACATGATCATACAAGACAGATGTGTTAATGAAGTTCATGAAAACTAGTACGAGATGTCCATCTGCTGAGCCTAATGCAGCCCCCCCCCCCCCCCCCCCCCCCAAAAAAAAAGTTCAAGGAAAAAAAAAACCTACAAAATATGTGCTACCAACATGAAAAGTAGGCTCAACAATTGGCACTCTTAAAAATGACAACAAAATATTATACTAAAAATTTAAAGCTGTGATATCCAGCCAATGAAGGAAACAACTGAAGGAGAGAAAGCGAATCCAAGAAATACAAGAAAATGGGCTAAAAAAAAAAGCCCAAGGAGAAGGAAGAGAGGTACACTGCACATAACCTGAACAAGTTGGCAAGCAAAAGAAATATGGCTAGGCATGTGCAAATATTAAATAATTTCGAATATTCAGTTGAATAGTAAAATATTCAACATTCGGTTTGATCCCAACGTTTTGTATCCGAAACCTCGAAGCATTCGTTTTGAGCAAGTGACGTTTCTTTAACACTTGCTGTGTGGTTCCGGTTCAGAGTATGTTGTCTGGGATGGCTCCGCAGCATGCGTGCAACCAAAGCCCCGACTCTGCACTATGTGTGCGTGCCCCACACGTATGCCATCCTGTCTCCGCATGTTTGCGACAATAGACATGAGCAAGAGGAAGCGTGGAGCACAAACTTGTACCTGCCAGGTGCCTGCGGCCGCGCTACCCGCGGCGCGCACGCACCATAACCAGCACGGAGGTATGCATGCGAAGAGAGAGTTATCATAGCCCAATATGCTTCTGTGTACCGCCAGTGTGCAAACAGCTGGGCATCGCCTGGTGTTTTACAGCGTTCTCAGCGCAATCTGCGAATGCACAGTGGCTCCCCACGGAAGTGGATCACACTATGCAAAATCTCAAATCGCACGTGCACTGCTATTTGCCATTTCAAATCTAATTTTCATTTTTCAACCCTTTACACTTCTGGAAAGCAATGACAAAACATCAGCATGTCTGGTCATCCCTTTCTAATGCTTAACATGAAAAGTGTGAACGAAAAAGTGAATCTGAAAATGGTAGTTCAGAAGCCTAAAGTTTTTGCAAGGCTGAAACGACTAGCAATAGGAAAAGAAGGCAGGTTAAACTGTGCACATTAAAAGCATTGTTCATTTGCGCAGGAGATTATACAGACAATATTCTCAAAGGGTACCATGCATACATACACAGAAAGCTGAAATACAACAGCAGCGGTGCAACGTGAATAAATGTCAACAGCCATACAAAGCATTTGACCACCACACTGCAGGTCAAACCTCGATATAACAAACATGGATATTATGACTTATTGGCTCTACTGAATGTGGCTGACCATAAAAGAGACACATCGGACCGCTGAGCACCGAGCTGTGCCCACTACGAGGGAAGACAGCAGGCTTTGTCTCACTACACATGTGACTGGTGGTGATGCAGCAAGCATTCGTGCCGAGGTTTGCGCTTTACCTTGCTCTCGCCAACAATGCCACAGAAGGTATGGTGGGGTGAACCGTTGGTAGCCAGGTAGTCGGCACCCGTTTACTCTCTTGCACCCATCAATAATGCTCCCGAACCAGCACCATGGTTGGTTACAAGCCTTCAAGTAGCCATCCTGTGCTCATGTTGACTGTTGCGGATGCAGTGAAAATGGCGATCGCTTTCATTATGGCGTCTCGTTTTTCAAGTGACACTGCAGCAATGCGGGCAAGCCCCCTCAGTTGACGTTTGACCTGTCGTCACTGCTGTCAGCATACCTTGGCAAAATCACGAGTGCTCACTCAGAAAACTTTGTTCAACCTACGGGCTCACTCGAATTCATGAACTCAAAACTCATTTCGACTCACAACTCAGTTGGGCTCACTCAGACTCGCCAGTCATTTGGGGTCAAACACCCATAGCAATTCACGTCTCACTCACGACTCTCTAGGCTCACTCATTTCAAATCGAGACTCATTTGGGCTCACTCAATTCGACTCAAGACTCTCTCATTTTGACTCACGACTCATCTAGGCTCACTCATTTCGACTCACCTGGACTCGCTCCTTTTGACTCACGACTCATCTGTGTTCACTCATTCGGGCTCACTCGCACATTTCACCTCATGACTCACTTCGACTCAGGCCTCCTATAAGCTCACACACCGAACAGCTGAATTGATTTTACATCCAACGGTCCAAGTTACGTGCCTAAAATGCCAAAAAAGTTGTTAAAAACATGGTGATGCGATGAGCTCTTAACTGCAGCTAGTCTGTGGCCAGGCCTGGCTGAGATGCCTAGAGGCCTGTAGCTGCTGCTCGCGGGGCGTAAAGATCCGAGGCCACTGCATGTGTTTGGCAACCAATAAAAAAACAATAAAGGAAGAACTAGAACAACCGTGATACAGCAAGCAACAGCTAATATCCAACAAGGCCAAGCACGGCGATAAATCAACCTTTCTCGCCTTTTAGTAATGTTCTAGAGTGCAGCAGCCACAAAAATTACATACCATGAAACAATGAAATTGGTCTTACCAACTCAACCAAAAGCGTATCAGTATTAGGAGTGCACAGGAAAGTAGCGTTTATGAACGTTACAAACTCGTGCCTAGTTGGCATCATGAATTTACTCGGGATCATGGGATTGTTCAACCTCACATCATGGACTTATTTGATTAGATAGGACCACAGCCTACCTGACTTACCAGGATGACGCAGATAACGCCCTGATTGTGTGCCCACTCTCATCACGACTCAGATCGATCTGAATGTGAATCAAGGCTCACGAATCAGATCGTGATCTGAACGTGAGTACGGACTCACTCACGACTCAGATAATGATTTGAATGCAAGTCGTGACTCACACACGATTCAAGATCATGATCTCAATGCGTGTTCGGACTCATGACTGAAATGAGCCCAAGTGAGCTGACTCATGAGCGAGTCCGCCGACCTATGGTTGCCAGGGCTGCGTGGAGAAGCCAACCCTAACTGACCTTTGGTTCTTTGCGGCCTCCAGAATCGCTACGAGTGGCATGCAAACGGTGCTAAAGCTTCCTCCCTGCCGCCATCCCTTTCATTGACTAAAATTTCGCTTCTCCTGTGCATGTTATGGCGAAATTTTGTATTACAAATTTTGGCTACATCGAACTATTTTTTTACCTGTTCGCTATACCGAGGTTTGACAGCATCCGCCTGGTTTCTACCACCTCTACATGTAGCACCACACAAGATTGTGTCCCTACTATTGCACTAAATAACATGCAAGACAAAAGCTCTTTGTTTATTGGTAAAACCAAAAAGTAGGTTTCTAGTACCATGCAAGCAACCACTTGACAAGGAAATACCTTGAAAGCAGAGCTAAATTGGAACATTGCCTTGCACATTCCAGCAAGGTCATGTATTCTTTCACGGTATATTTTTTTAGAATTAAAAAAAATGTAAAAATTATACAGTTCTGAAATTTTTTTTTTAAAATAGCAACTTCCTCTTGGAAATTATGAAATGGCTGGCTTAGATGTCTATTAACTATAAATAAATGTCACAGCTGAAGAAAATGAATACATCGTAGTAAAATAAAATGCTGATGTTACAGAAAAGGGTGTTATCAACCATAAACACCTATTTAATTCACCCTGAGGTGGTCCAAGTAAAAATACAACTGATGAAGGGTTTAGTAGAACAGTTTATTAGTTTTCATTTTCTGAAGTTTTGATTGAAATATGTATTTTAAAGCGAGAAAAAAAATTTGAAGAGCACTCGCGCTGCAAGTTACATAGTCTCTTAATGCTTCTTCAACAAAGAGCACGGCATCTAGCATGACACATTTATGGCCAGATAACCACATCAGTTTGCCCTCACTCGCAGTCAGTTGTGCATCTTTGGGGCCATAGCTAAGGCAGATTGTTTTTGCTTTCAAAGTTCGAATGGGCCTGCTATGGCACCAGGCAGGCAAGAGCAGAAAATTGAGGGCACTCAATGTGCTGTCTCGCGTGGACCACGAGGAAGGACCAGCCGGCACCATGGCAACTGCAACACCAGTCCTTCCGAATAAGTGGGGAGAATGCGCGTCTCGGAGGGCACATGATGGAACGAAGGGCCTCACCACGGCTTCGGGTAATGCAAGACATGCTGGCGGTGAGCACGGCCTGATCATGGCACTAGCAAACAGCGCCGCCTCCATCCTCATGCCCTCTACATGTCTTGTCATGGCTGACAACAATAACTGAGTGTGGCACGAACCCATTAAATCACTCTCTCATGTGTGTGCCGTGCCGCCCCAGCAAGTGCTAAGAAAATCTTTTCCCACTGATATCTGTCTGTTCGACTGCAAAATGTTCTGATACCTGCCTGCAGTGGAAACCTCACTTAGGAAGAAGAAGTGAACATTTCGTCTGGCCAGTGTCGATGGCGCTGTGCTCTGTGGTGAGGAGGTGCAAGGAGATGGCACAACTTATAGTGCAAGAGCTCAACTTCAAAAAAAAAAAAAAGTGCTTATTTCTCACTATAAAAAAAAAATCGCCTCACCCCGATAAAACTTCACAAATGAAATGCAATAAACTGTTCTACTAAACATGCCATCGTTTGTATTTTCACTTGGACCACCTCAGGGTGAAATAAACGGGTGTTCATGATTCAAAATGCACTTTTCTGTAACTTCAGTATTTGATTTCACTTCGATGCATTCAGTTTCATCAGCTGTAAATTTATTTAATGTACATCTAGAAAAGCAAGATGGCTATTAATTGCCGAGAGGATGTTAGCTGACATTTAAAAAAAGTTAAAATAGTACAATTTTTACATTAATTGAAATTTTCAAATATTTAAACCATCCAAAAATGCATGACCTGTATCACACCAAAAGCAAAAATCTTAGCAGGTGTCATTAAAAAATTTGTGGAGTGTTTTCGAAAAACTAATTTTTTAAATCAGTTATTGAGCGGTGCCTGGCTTCACGTCTTTTAAAAATGTTCGAACTCAGCTCACCTCAAGAATAAATTTCACAAGAACATTTTATGCTTAGATTACGGACGTTGTTTTAAGTTTCCATTATTTTTTTTGGACAAATCGGGGATGGTCGTGCGCAATGTCTGGAACATTTGGCACGTAATGAGCCTTTCTGATATCATCCCCCACTAGTGGCAATGCACTTTTCTCATCAGTGGTCTAGTTTCTGTGTGCCACTAGATGAATGAGGGCAGCTGTCGTTTTTTATTTGTGGCTTAAGGGGGCAAGACTGTATTTCAAGCTGAAGGCCGTCAATATCGATGCTGAGCCCAGCTTTAAATTTTTTTTATCGAACGCCAAAAATATGCAATTAAAAGCTCGTTGAGTTAGCTTTACCACATTGCACATTTAAAAAAGGGTGTCGCTCGCAGTTTTAATGCATCAAATACAGAAGCTGTTTGTGTATTTTAAGATGCAGAAGCAGTTAACATGACTTCGGTGGCGGTACTTCGCACAGTTTTATAAACATGCAACACGGAAAACCCAACTCAACAAGTTCTGAAATGCATAATTTTGACGTTTGATATTTCGAACCATATTGCCAACAAAGAAAATTTAAAAACTGCGCTCACCTTCAACGTTGACAACTTTCAATTTTGCAATTTAACCTTGCTCCCTTAAAACAAAAATAAAGAAGTTGATTAGCTCATTTTAGTTAATTATCTAATTATAGAGCTCTATCATGTGCATAATGTCTGCCTCACTATAGAGTCCACCTGCAGAGACTGCATCGATGTGTCTCTCACAGTTTCTAAAATAAATATCTGTAAACATTATAAAATCACTTTGTATATGAGTGGGGTGCCTGTGGATGTAAACAGGAACTGCATCACCATGTGCCTTTGCTTTTGCCAGAGGCAGCACAGCAGGCGACATGACAAGGCCACATCTCAGCGCTGTGCACGTGCCACCTGTTGCCTATGGCAGGCTGAGTGGCACAGGTGTACCTGCTTGTGCAGTTGATAACAGTGGCAACATGAGAAAGAACAAAGGAAATGTTACCATCACCTCAAAGCCCATACTGCGAGACTAGCCAAAGGGGAGGGGGGTATACCCTTGATATGCTAGGCAAAAATACCCATGAAAAAAAAAAAAGGATCATGTGAGCATGTGTTATACTTTAAAGTCATTTGTTGATAAAAAATAAAGTGTGAAAATAAATCCAACATGGCGGTAATTAGCCCACATTTGACCTGACTGATAATCCATCATGTTTAAAGGAAAAAGGAAAGCCTTAGGATGTGCAGTGGACTTATAAATATGTCCATATTCTTAAAAAAGCCTTTTAAACTGAGAAATTACAACAAAAGCCCATAAGAAATGATGTTATTTTGTCCTGTAGTATGTCCTTCCAGGCGAGATATTTGAAATATAAATATGTATTTGAAATTAGCATTCTACGATACTATACCTGCATGCTAAGTTTTCAGAAAATTATGTTGACAAATAAAAAAAAAAGCTTTAAGACCCTTGTCGCCCCCCCCCCCCCCCCCCCCCCCCCTAACTGGTAAAATGACTTAACCAAATATCCACATTGGTTGCAGTGTTTCTGCTCCCACTAAACCTGCTATGAGCTTGGCAAGAGCAGTGTTAATTTCAACAAAACTATTGATATCTACTTCCTTTCTTTTACCAGAGAATCCAACATGAAATCCCAATGAAAGCCTAATGTACAGCTGCTTGATGAATGTACCAGCATGGCAGCAATGTTCCACAGCCACCTGCTGCAGTCTAGGGGCCTTCACCTACAAGCAAACCTTGTTTCGGTGAAATGGGGGAAAAAAAAACACTATACACTCCAGTCTCCACACCTTATTTCCATGAATTACAAAAATAACAAGCACCTACCTAAGCGGTAAGTATGCTGTTGAATGCTTAAGCGCACTCTCATTTGCTCTTAATCATTAGCTTTTTTCTTTTTTTTTAGAGGAGGGGGTGAGCCCAAAATGTAGCCTGTGACTTTCTCGCGCTTGTGTACTGCAAACAGGAGAGTCCGGATATGAGCAGGTGCTCTGGATGCCAACACCGTATGTAACTCATGGTTTAAGAACTAAAAAAAAATGCACAGCACTAGCTGTAGGAAAAGGATATTTGCACAAACTACCAAAACTGCATGCTTAATGTCATGAAGCACTCACAGACATGTCTCAACACTCACCCTCTGTGGCCAACCTTGACGACAATGACCTCTTCACTCGAGCACTGGATTTTGAATCTGCATGCAGTTAGGAAAGAAGCAGAACACTCCATGCAGACATGCACTACAACCAAGGCCAACCAGAATGCCACCCGGGAACAATTCCAGGGAAGCTTTTTCGTCACAAGTGCAGGCACACACAGTGGCCTGTGCATGGAACAGGGTTGTGGTAACACTGCTAGGTCCCAGGTGACCCTGCTTTCATGTAACTGTGCTTCTGCTGATTATGTGCTTATTGCATGGTGCACGTGATCCTCAAGAAAATGGAATGCTGCTCCACTGTGCCCCTGCCATTCCTGCCAACCTTGGCACCCACTAAAAGTTCAGAGAATAAAGGAGGGCCAACCTGGCAGCCTGCTCTGAATGAAACACACCACAGAGCTATTCGTGAACAGCCACTTACTAAAGATGCGAACAGACAATGAAGTACATTTTCATGCCTCCACAGAAAGAAAAAAAAAAAAAAAGGCCACTTGGGGTGGGTGGGGCTGAAGAAGTTAGGCACCAAAAAACAAGGTCCTGGCAATACAGATGCCTATGGGAATGGTTTACAGACATGCTGCTGGGGCACTACATAGCACTGGGCTCACACAACACACCTAGTGTTGTTGCATTCGTAGTCATGCAAGTGCTGCTGTGCAGCAACGTTGTTAGTGGCCTCTCTAGTCAGTCTGGAAGAGATGCTGAAACCGCAAAAGAAAAGAGCCAGACATTGCTTTGCAGCGCCACACAAAAAACTAACCGTCTGTGATGATAATCTGTGGCTCTGTCATGTTTGGCTGAAGATACCGCACCGCCGTTACAACAGCTGTCTTCACTATTTCAAAAAGGGGAGAGGGAAAGAAGGCGCAAGCAGAACGCAGCCATAAGCCCAATTAATATTGCATCAAAATATGTTTAACAACTAGCAACAGCTTGACAAATAGGGCAAGAAGCCTGCCGGCTAGCCACTTGCTGCAGTTTCTTTGAGATTTTAAATAGGGTCCAGAATAATAATACATAACTGATTAAATTTAGGTGGACCGGCTGCTACCTGCACCTTTCTGGTCACATTCATTAAAAACCTCATAATGGATACCGTAGCCAGCGATCACAGCTTAATGTAAAAATGACTGCTGCACATTGCACTCTCTCTGAAAAGGGTGACCATGTTGGTTTCAACGATATCAAGATCATCATGGCAAAACAGCAACCACTATAAAGCCAGTATTTTTATCCAGCAATCCAAAACTTTGAGCTGGCTGTTAACCCTATACAACCGCTGGCCGAAAATTCACACATGCCCCTAAAATAAGGCGTTTGGACGCGTCGCAACAGATTGCTCGATTTTTCGGACCTCATTTGCACTCATCGCGGCACCGCTACCAATAGCCAAGCTGCCAATAATGTGTATAGTAGAACCAAGCTCATGCAGACATCAAGGAGGATCAAAAACTTGATTGAATAAAGCAGAATTCAAGCTAAAAGGGACCCTCTCATTCGGGCTAGCATTCTCTGCAGGTTCATACATTGAGCATGCGTGGTTGTTAGCTTGTGGTGTTCTTGGAAAAGTTTGCAGAACTCATCCGTGCAGAGTCTTCTTCTAGAATACGCAAAGATGCAGCAGCGAAACGCGGGGTAGGCATATGGCTTCACGGAGATGGAGAGCAGAAAAAAATACCGCCGCTTTTCTAACTGGGGAGCTTGAGCCCTCGAGAAATGACAATTAAAAGTTGACGTAAAGTGATTTTTACCGTGAAATCTGATTTTTCGGACATTTTTGCGGTCCTTAGAGAGTCCGGAAAAAAAAAAAAAAAACGGTCGGTGACTGTAACAGGTACAACCTGTTATGCAGCAAACACGCAGCTCAACTCACTGGGCCTCAAAAGATGAAAGAATACAATTATTAAATATGACCTTGCAAGATGGAAAAGTTTAAAAAAACACGACAAGCACGAAAATGTATGTATGGGAAGCTATAAATAGAAAACCATTCAAGCCAAAAGAAAGAGTCACAGGTGAGGTACAATGTGAAAGACTGCACCTTAAACAAGGAGAAAAACCATAGGTGCAAGAAAAACAACAAACCAGACAGCTGGCTTCACTGAACTTTTTTTAATTGCTTTTTAAACTTGGTGTGAGGAAACACAGTCAATGCTGCGTACAGACCCATCTAAAATGCTGGTTGTGCTGCTGTTTTTGCACATAAGGCCATGACGTTATCAAGCATGTAAATACAGTATAATATCGGATAACATACAAATCTATCATGTCTGGCTGGCTTTCCTATCTTCGCAACTGACTTGACTTTGTTTACTGCGAATTCCGTTTACGAATTCCGGTTTACGCTCCGTTACAGTGGACTTTGCACAGAACAGTGCTTAAGATTATGTATTTCACTATGCATCTTGGCAATGGACGGCAACTGTAACAGTGATGATGACTGCTGCCATTTTAATAATAGTGTACCTGCCACGTACGAGTCAGCTGCAAATAAAAGTAACTAATCGCCTACTCACAGATCCCACCCGCAAAAAAAAAAAAAAGCTATTACAAACCTTTTTTTTTTACCCAGTATCAGCATAATTTACTGTTCTTGTAAAGCGTACTAGGCACTGAATAAGGGAGTGGGAGTGACGCACAGTAAAACCCAACTAATCCAAAGCAAAAAAAGGGGGGGGAGGGACCAAGGCAAATTTGTTACAAGAATGTGCTGCCTTTATTGGACGAACGAGACTATGCCACCGCCGAGTGCACATGAAGTAGCGTCGGCGCTCGATGTTGCAGCATGGCACTTCTCTGTCAATGACAACTCTGACGTTGCGCAGGAGCTTTGGGCAAGCTGCAGATGATGCTGATAGTCTCGGCAGAAAAAATGCAAGCAAATGCACTTCGCCGATTACTTTTATTTGGACAACCCTTCCCCATAAACAAACATGTTTTGGAGCATAAATAGCATCATATATTCCAGCACTAAGCTCGCTGCTCACACGAATGCATTCCAGTACTTGTCTCTGGTGCATAACTGGCCGATCAATTTATTTCATTTGCCACTAGGACTGAATTTAATTCTCAGAATATGGCCTCCACAAACATGTAGTAGCGCCTAGGTCGCGACGAGTCTAGATGTGACTGCTTCGGGTTCTGCCCGCGCGGTGGGGTGCTATAACTGCCCATTCTAGCGGCCATTCAATAATTCGAACTTCGCTTAATTCGAACAATTTTCTGGTCCCCTTCGAGTTCGAATTAACGAGCTTTTACTGTATACTGAAGAAAGGAAGGAACTTGAATTAGGCATAACGTAGCACTCGCAAGTGGTGGTTGTCAGAGACCACATTTGGGACTTCAAGACTGATGCTGCATGTGTTGCTCAGAGACAAAGGGGAGCCCAAAGAGACAACACAAATGGTCAGCCCAAAGTCAAGCCAGTTGTATACATGAGATATCATCTGTGCCTATACACGCAAATGACATGTTTTCACACCAAGTTGTCTTTTCAGGCATTTCCAGCATAGAAAATACTAACAATAGCTGTACTATGAAAGCTCCCACAAATGGATATAAGTAACGAAATTTAGACAAATGCACCCACCTTCTTCATCAGATGCAGGAGATGTTGGAGACTGAGCAGGTGACTGTAGTGGACTGGATGTATGCTGCGGGCCCTGGCTTGGAACGGCCACTGGTTCTACTAGCAGTGGCTTTAAGCTATCAGGCACATCATCATCAACTGTAAATAGACATATGCAATGTTGAGCGCACAGCATTCCTTCAAGCCAGGTTCACAGACAGATTTGTTGCATTAGTCTGATGGCATAGTTAACTGACTGTTAGGGGGCAGACTGAACACTCCGAGACACATACACATTTGTCTCATCAATTATTTTCAGCCACATGAGTGCATGCGTCTGCGAAGAGGAATTCCTAAGCAAAATTTGTCGCGCCTGGAATATGAGGAAAAATGAGACCCCAGCTAGCATTCGATTCGACGTTGAAGCTCGATGCAGGGATGATGTCCATTTTTGCAGCAAAACTACCAAGCTTCTAATGAATCTAGGGCCGCGAGTTACTGTCCACCATACATCTACACACCCACACCGACTGTCAATTGAAGAACTGTTATTACTAAACTAGCATTGAAATCTTGCAAAGAAACTACTTTATGACACTTCATGCCTTACACTTTGTCCCGGAGAAATTAAGTTTACATGAATTCACTGCAGTACCTTGCACATTTCCCACCACTGCGACTATAGGAGACAACTCTTTCCAAATGCTCAATCAGGCAGACATCTTTAAGGCCCAACCACTCACCCTGCATAGCCAAGGTATTCAGAAAAAAGGCCATTAGCTGTGATAGCATAAGAACCTTGTATAAATGGAGGGGGAGTTTGACTCTGCCACATGCCAACCATGTTCCTTTCGGCGCTTTGTACACAGTTGTGTACACATCAAACTCGCCAAGTTTTATCTCAGTGTGATCTCATTATTTCAGGTGAACTTAGCATCCTTCTTGTCACGAATAAGACGTTCTGTTATGCCATATAGCGAACACAATAAATAATACTGCACGAAACAGTGAGCAAAGTAGCATGTAAGATGCCATTTTTGTGCATACATATTTTGCCACCAGTAATAACGTTTCTTTTTTTCAGTACATCATGTCCAACGCGCATCTCTGAAACATTGATTCCTCACTGACATTGGTAGATTCGCCCTCCACAGTAACCACCTTCAGGTACTGCATTCCTCCGCCCTTGTCAGAACCTCCTCCTTTCATCAGGGTTCGTACAGACTCAAAAGGGGCAAATTCAAGGACTCAACACAACGTTACATGCAGCAATTTTAAATATCAGGTGCCAATTTTACTGAGAGGTGGGAGCCGGGACGTTTAATCGGCCACACAGGACAATAATTCGAAATTTCTAAAAATTACCGGAATGAGTTCCCGCGGTAAAAAGACGAGTTCAGATTACGCTTTAGTGCACCTTTAAGGTAAGCACACACATGGCAAACAATGAACAGCAAAAATATTATGCTTACTGCTAATACAGATAACGTAATACATCATATGTGCCACGAAAAAAAAACTGGGCATTTTTTTCCCTAACCGTACTGCATTGTAATTAGATTATAAAGAGGTTGTATAATTTCAGTTTTTAGCTGAAAAACATTGATAAAAATCCGCCGGCAATAAAAATATATGATTGGTTAGAGCTGAAAAACACTGGTTTCTGGGCGTGCTGAGGCAAGCAGACATCCATTTTATCAGAGGAGCATTCCTATTATGTTCCTTGTGAAAGCACAAAAATGCTGAAAAGGCACTAAAGTGCGGTGAGGCGAAAGCCTTTAGCACGGTGTTGCTGCTTGTGTCAGTGTTGTGTGGTTAAGATGTTAGTTAAGTACACAACTGTTGGTGAATCTTAAATGCTGGAGACACTGGAGGACGTTAAGGAGGCATCCGTTCGATTCGACGCCTTTCTGCAAACACACTCCAGCGTCCTAGACAAGAACTACAAATGCACTGCCAGCAAGTAGTGTAGTCGTTACCACGCTCGGCTGCGGAACGCAACGATGGTGGTTTGAATCCCATCGTCCACAAAGTTTTTTTCTTATTGAGTTAATAAACGTTAAGAGCATAACGGACGGACGGATGCGAGCATGAGCCATTAAAGGCTTTCACCTTAAAAACATTGGAAAGCCTAAGCCAGACTTTGATGCCAGTCATAACCAACGCTTAGGACCTCCACAAAGGAGCACAACTCACTTGACTCTCCACGCTGCTTTCTTTCCACCAGTCGCTTGTAGTCTTCAAGCTCAGAGTCAGTAATGTTGTCAAAGGGATTCTTGCTGTAAGCAGTTTTGTAGACCATAGCATTGTGCTGATAATCACGCTGAATTATACCCTTGGACGCAGCACCCACAAGCACTACTTGATCACCGGTTGCGCTTGCTACAGCATCCTGCACAGGCCACACACAAAAAGATTGCTAGCACTTAGAAATATTTTACAAAGCCAACACCGGCCCAAATGTAACTCAAGGTAGTCATGTTAAAACACCTGTAATATATTAATTAGCATCATTTGATGAAGTAATCGCTGCATGATAATTGCTAATTAAAAAAGGTCAGCTCATATGCATCAATATACAATACAATGCCGCATATAAGTTGACCTCTTTTTTGCAAAAACAGCCATTCGAAATTGTGGGGTTGACGTGTATTCGCAGCGCCAACCTATATGCATGGTCTAACATAGTTTCCCCCGAGCCGTGAGTAGTACGCGCCCAGAGCCATTGCTAGTTCCCAGCAGGATACATGCAGCTCCAAGCGAATGGCACTTTGCTAACTGGTGCCAGCTAAAAAAAAAAAAAAAAAACACACCTAATTGCGCATTGTTTACACGGCTCACATGCACTGGTGGTCACTCTCCGAGATGAACAGTTGTGAGAGCAAACTTCTGGTGCTCGCCGGATTCACAAACTACCAAGTCTGTTGTTCCATTTGCACCTACAGCTGAACCTCACTACAAGGAAACTAACGGGGCGCGCTAAAAATTTTGCTGAAGCGGAAACAGCCCAAAAACACTGTCAGGTTGGACAACATAGTCCCAAAACATAATTTATTTCCAAAGAAGTCGGTCAGCTCCTTCTGCTTTTTTTTTTTTTGTCACGAGCGCCGTGGCGTTGACTTTCGTACTCAGTGAGCAGTTGCATCGTGACGTCGTCATCGTGAGCACCAATAAATCTGCGGAGCACATCAAATGCTTCCATCACTTTTTAGTGCAGATAATGGTGCAAAATCCTCTGCGTCGGCTGTCATCATCCAATGATGCGTCGCTGTGGCGAACGCCCTCAATTATGGCTTCATCACTCAGCTCCTCGGAAGAAAGGAACTTCCACTTCCTAGACAAAGTCGCCATGCTCGTGTTGATTGCAGTGCACAAGCACAAGTGAAAAAAACTAGGGCAAACGTGCTGCTGCTGTTGCCATGCTGCTGCGTCCTTTGGCGTCGAACTGGTTGCAGCTCTGGCTTGGAAGAAAACGGGAGCTTGCATCCGCGCCTTTTCGCAAGGCAGCCAGCCCGATTGTCATCACCACCAAGCAATGGCGGTCTTCCATGTGCGTTTGAATGAGTGGATCAATTGATTCCAGCGAAAGTACACAGATGGGCAGCGATATGCTTGTTTTATTGTAAGATAGATTTTTAAACTCAGCTTCACATATCAAAAATTTCGTTGAAGCGGAAACGCCCCCAAAAATGGTTCGCTGTGATGAGAAATTTGTTCCATTACTTTCTATAGCGAGCTGATGGGGAATGGGAAATATTTCGTTGAAGCGACGTTCGTTGTAGCGGGGTTCGACTGTAGTCAGCCACGGGCTGCACGCAAAGGTGCCGTTTTATCGCCTTATACCTCCATTTGGCCCCCCGACTGCTGGCTCTGCGATTGTGTTGCTGTGCTGATTGTTTTGAGCTGCGCACAACATCATGCCATCCCATGGGGAACTACACAACATTGGGAGGGATGGAAGGATCCACCACTTGTATCTGGAGTCAACTTTTTTTCTGCCCAGTGAGGAGAGCGAGTTGCGCGAGTTGAAGAGGGAGAGTGGGGGGGGGGGGGGGGGGGGGGGGGGTCGGTGTGTAGACTGCAATAATCGCTCGTTACAGAGACGGAGGAGGCACCATATGGCCTCTCTCTGAAGCAGCAAGCCGGTGATCGCTCTGTGCAGAGCAGGTGACAGCAGTGGTTTGGAACGCGTTAAATCGAGGATTTTTGCTATAGAGAACCTGGGCTGCCCAGAGGGCACGCCTAAATCTGACACCAGCGCCATCTGGTTTTAAAACAGGTGATCACATAGTAGAGCGGAGCAGACGAGCCGCTGGAGCATGGCTGGCGTGCTCAGCTTTGGCTCCTCCCCTCCCACACACACGAAGTGAAAAAAGCAGTGATTAAGCGCGTGGGCCGGAAAACGATTAAGACCAAATTGGGCTGTCGCCCTGTCTGTGCCGATCGGCTACTTCTGTGCTTTTATGTGCTGTGTTTACCTTTCCGGCCATAGTGTCATCTCTTCATGTTGCCTGAAGATCCCAAGAACGCCACAAGATCTCGGGACGGACCCTCCAACACTGCCTTCACAATGCCGACGTTCGTTCCGTGAGGCGCGCAGGCCTACCTCAGCCTGGCCAACTGACATGAACAGTACTTATGACATGGAAAGATCACATCCTGCTATCAATGCGTCTGCCGTTTCGCCTAGCCTTCCACCTCAAGGATGTCTCCTCAGCACCTCAGCTCCTCCTGCACCCGGTATTTCAACGCTGCTCAAGTTGCCGTCTTCACTTGCAGGGGACAAACCGTCGTTAACCCCTACGCCTTGCCTATTCCTGGTGCCTACCCAACACCACTCCTGCCCACTCCTGTTCAGACTTTCTGATGATAGCATTGAACCGGCTGCGAAAAAGGTAAAGGCCACTCCAACCGATCCTGCCCCTTAAAGGACGACACCGTCGAAATATTCACTCTCTGAACTTGATCGCTCCTTCCGAGTGCACATTAAGCCTACCTTGCAACGACATAACGTCAGTTCCTTCAAGATCGGTGCAATAGCCTAAGTGGGCATCTCAGGGTACCGCTGTCAGTTCCTTCAAGATCGGTGCAATAGCCTAAGTGAGCATCTCAGGGTACCGCTGTTTTATTTACCACCATCCCTCCAATTCCATCACTGTCCAAGTAGTGTCACTCGTTGATGCTGAAAAAAATCCGTGACATTGACAAATTATATATCAGCGAGTCACAGTATGTACCTGTGCAGGCCTATCTAGCATCTGGACCTGGGTTGCAAAGATGTGTCATTTATGACCTGGAACCTAATGCGCCTCCGAAGGCAGTGATGATGGATCTCTACTCAGACACTCACTCAGTGCTTAATGCGCGCCGTCTAGACAACCGAGGCACGTTTCTTCTCCTGCTTGTGGGGCCATTAGAACTTCCTACCCGATTCTTCTACAATGGACGAATCGTTCGTCCGAAGCCTTTCTGTCCTGCACCAGTCTTCTGCTATCGGTGCCTGTGACAAGCTCACATCAATGCTATCGGTGCCTGTGACAAGGTCACATCAAAAAGCTGTGCCCTGCATCCCAAAACACTCCGCCCAAAGCACCAGAAAACAGTCTTCCCTGATTCAGGTGCCCATTTTGTAAGGCAAACGACTACGACATCACTTATTCTAAATTCCCTCGAAAGAAACGTCGTCCGGTGGCTGCACATACTCAGGCAGGTGTCAAGATCTCCAACCGTTTTGCTGCTCTGTCGACAGACACAGGTGAGGATGACACTGAAAAACCGCCAGCATCTCTGCCTTCACCTTCTAGTATCCGCCCTTCCTATGCCTGTTTTAAAGCCAGGTCCCCGTACCCAGCGGAAAAAAGAAGATGAATTTCCTCCGATAACCTCCTCTATGCCTGAAAAGATCTCTGCCATCGATGATGCGATCGCCAACGTTCGCCATCAACTTGATCATCTCTGCAGACGCTGCTCTTTCTTGCTACAATGTCCACACCTACCGCCAGTTCAGCCTGTTTGCCAAGTGCCTCCTTTATCCAATGTACACAATCGTTCGGGCTCAAAATATGAACAATCCGAGCAATCTGTAACTACATCTTCAGTGTCATCCCTGATTATCCTATTGCAGCAACTGCCTCAGATGATTGCATCTGTTTTGCAAGCGAGTGGCCACTAACGCCACTTCCCATGCCGTACAATGGAACTGTCGGGGTCTTACTAATAAGGCCCCTAAATTGAAGCGGCGCATTCAAGAAGGCAAACTCTCTGCCTGGCTTTCCTTCTCCAGGAGCTTAATGCCATCCTTCCTCTCTCTGGTTATTGTGCATATCACAATCCATCAATTCCCGACCACCGCAGTGGTCTTGCTCCTGGTAAAGCAGCTATATATGTTCATTGTTCGACACCACATTCTCCCGTCGACCTATCTTGTTGGTGCAATACCCGTCAAGAAGTACTAATTGCCATTATCACTAAGTTGCAACGCACTTCAGTATTATTCGTCTCTTTTTATGGTTGGCCCCAAACTTCTGTGCTCAACTTTGGATGGCTTACACAAATCTGCGCACCTCTTACCCAGGTGTACCCGTACTAGTTGGAGGAGATTTTAATGGGGCCACATACAGCCTGGGGATACACTCATAACTCTAAACGTGGAGATCAGATTTTACAACACGTTTTCCGACCAGTCGTTTACACTTCTGAACAACTCCTCTAATTATACCCGCCCGCGTGCCCCTCCACCAACTCCGGACCTTACGTGGTGGCTGGGTCCCAGCAATCCTCACTGGCCTTGCAAAGAAGACACCTGGGGCAGTGATCACTCCCCCATTCTAATAGACTTTGCCTCAAGTACCTTACGTAAAATTAGACGCCAGATCCATGTCACTCCTTGGGACAGTCTTTGCACGGATGGTTGCCTCGTCTCAATAACTCCTGCCTCAGCCCTTTCTACATTCATGCTTGTCTTAACTCAGAAAACAATTTCTTCTAATGTCAACGAAGACCAACTAAATCCTGACTTTCCCCTCCTTAATCTTTGGGCAAGTCGCAAGCAGCTGGGTGTATATGTCACTCAGCATCCGTCAGATCAGAATGCATGAACGGAACTTCACAGAGTCACCGCTAAAGCCCGTCGGTCTTCTAAGCGCCTTCTGCAAAAGCGCTGGACAGAGTGGTGCTCTCAACTCAGTACTCCTGCCGGCAATCGCCACTTGTGGCGTGTATTTCTTTCCATGGCACGCAAGCCATCCGTCAAAGAATACGCCGAGAGTATTCGCCTTGCCCTTCGGCTTTCTCCAGATGAATTTGCTTCGCAAGCTGCCCTTCAGTTCTTTCCGAATTATGACTGCTCATCTGCACCTGTTCCAGTCAGTCCCAAACATGAGCCAGAGGATAAGATCACACGCCCGTTCACCATGGCTGAGCTTATAGCTGCCATTGAAGACATCGGCCCTAACACTGCACCTGGCCATGATGGTGTACCTTATGCCCTATTCCGGAATCTGGACGGTGAAGCATTGACTTCACTTATAAGAATTTTTAACGAAACCTGGACATCCAGTGAAATTCCACCCGATTGGAAACATTCAGTGGTAGTTCTGATACCAAAGCCCAGAAAATCCCCCACAACTCTTGGTGCCCTACGACCAATTTCTCTTACCCCAACTATTTGTAAGCTGTATAAAAAACTGCTTGCCACCGACTCTCCTGGTGGTTCAACCATCATCAGAAATATTCGTCTTCCCAAATTGGTTTCCGACCAGGATACGGAGCTGAGGATGGTTTAGACTGCTTTGCCAACGACGTGATACGTCACTCACCTTACAGCCGTCTCGTTCGCACAGTCGTAGCAACAGATATCACGAAGGCCTACGACAACACTCTCCACGAAGGCATTCTCAAAACTATGTCATCACTTGGCATGCCCTTGCAGCTATGTCAAGAAATTCATGCTTATCTTTCACAACGGACATTTGCTATCCACATTAATGGTAAGCCCACAGGCCACTTCATTTCTAATTGCGGAGTACCGCAGGGCTCAGTTTTAGCCCCAACTCTGTTTAACACCGCATTCATTCCTCTGATACACAGTCTTCCCACCCTTCCTAATGTTCCAGTTCTAGCATATGCAGACGACATCACTCTCTGGTTCACAAACCGCTCAGCGCAGGTGCAGCAAGACTCCCTGCAAAATGCCCTTCTTCACAACTTTCTTGCTAATATGCCTCTCCCTCAACCTGTCAAAATCGTGCTATGTCCATGTGGGCAATAAAGCTGGCCGCCGTATTTTCACAGCCACTCCGTTTGTGCTCACTACTGACAATGCACCCCTTCCTGAAGTGGAACATACCAATGTTTTGAGCCTGCATGTTCATGCTTCAGGCAAAGGCATGGCTTGGTTGTCAGCTATGCGCAAGAGTGCTATAAACACACTTGGCCTCATCCGGAGAATAGCCAATCGCTCTGGAGGTGCCGCTCAGATACAGCTCGTCGACTTGTTCGTGCTGTCTTTCAACCTCGGTTCCTATACCCGGCTCAGTTTCAACAACTTACAAAACGACAGTGGTCCACACTTGAAGCACTCAACCACGAAGCCATGCGAGTCATTACTGGCCTACCCCGGGCAACACCTATTTGTCTGCTGCAGGAGCATACGCAGCTCAACACATTACATTGGAAGATTTAATTGCCCAGCGGCAAACCAATAGAGCACGGAAAGTTTCTCTTCATCCGATGTTAGAGCCTCAACCACACCCATGGGACTACTGCCACATTACATCAAACAAGCCTGCTCGTCATCAGAAGTCGGAGTTCTCCTCTCCATCGTTACCACCAGCTTTTGCTACGCAACATGATGCCTGTATCCTTTACACAGATGTCGCCATAACCCCAACGGGAGGATCAACTGGTTTTATAAGCCCCACATGCCCTCAACTCTACAGCCGCCAAACCTACTGTACGGACGCTTCATCATCTGTTTCCTTGAAGCTGCAAATGCCATAGCAGCTTTACCTGATGACCCTACTTATAACCAGGTGCACCTATTTCCTCATTCACAAGAAGCTCTGAAGCATCTAAAGAAAGTCCATGGTACCCTTCAGGTTTCCCAGGCCATATATGCATATGCTGCTTGTAAATCCTACCCGGTGCCTATACTCATCCACTGGGTTCAAGCGCGCACAGATGTCGATAGCATCGCACCTGACATGATATCTTGTTTAACGGACGTTCCACTAACTCCCCTTGCCTCTTTGCCACCAGATCCACTTCTGACACATTTAACATCTTCAGCCTCCCTCAGGCAGTGTACACGTGCTCTTATTCACCCGTGTACCTACCCCCTTTTCCCCCAACCTATCACGGGTGGAGGAGGTCTCTCTGAGGTGGCTGCGGGTCGGAGTGGCCCTTATGCCTGCAGTTCGCAACCAGTGGCAAAGTGAGAAGATTCCTGCGCCGGAAGAATGCCCTGACTGCGAAGCACCTGCTTCCGACAGCACTGTCCACCACCTATTGTGGACATGCCCATGAACTTCGCTGGTGCATGCTCGTGTTCTTCGAGAGGCAGGCCTGTCTTCAAACAATGACTCCGATTTCCACTTGTGGCTAACGAAAAACATTTATGCCCGAAGATTATGTGACTTTTTATACATAACTGGACTTCATGCCTTTTTGTAACATATTATAACATTCATTAATGACACGTTTTATGCCGCGCGGCACATTTAGCATCCAAAATAAATAAATAAATAAACAAGCACGTGCGTCCAGTTGGTAAACTGTTTCAGCCCAATGACCCGTGTGTTTCTCAGCAATGTACTGTTTTGATGCCACGAGCCATGCTGGCAATGCATTCCCGTTCCGAGTTCTGTTTATATGACCGCCATAGCGAACTGCATTAATGGGGGTCTCAATTTCAGGCAACCACAGCTGCAAGAAAGCAGTATGATGCTTATGCAGTAAGTTGACGTGAAGTATATTGTAGATATTCTGTGGCGTACGTTTGCAACAAAAGAAGCCTCCTCTTCCACATCCGTAAGCATTTCACTGCATTGCAGCTATTAATTACGGTTGTCATCCAGCTTCAGTTGATTCAGCCTTTGTTTAAAAACTGTCTTCTGGGCATACAGTGATTGCGAAATGCCAATCTGAATGGCGCAAATTTCACAGTTGTATTCTCGCTTCCCTGAGGTAATGAGCTAAGTGGCTGAATAACTGCAAATGTTTCTTGACAACTGTTGTGTACTAACTCATCACAGCATCTTTCCGTGCAATAAATACTCATGCCGTATTTACGCGGGTAACAGCTGCCTAATGTAGGTGCCAAATATAGTGTCACTGTATGAGCTTCTTCACACTATGGCTTGAAAACTGAACTGTAAAATTCTACTTTCGTGTAAGGACCGAAAGCCATCAAAATTGTAAAAAAAAAAAATTGCAGTCCCCATTCACATATGTTATAAACGCTTGTAAGGGCTGCACCCTGTTTTCAAGAAGGAAATATTAGAAAAAAATAATATCCCTGTAAGGGTAGCACCCAAACCTTCCACAGGACCCTCGCGGGAATAGCCTTCGAAATGCATGCGCCGTGGCCTCCGCTATCAGCTCTGGCTGCGAACAGCGGCGCACTTGATCGCGGAGGCGCCGCATGCGCACAGGAGCTTCCAGATGCCGCCCATGGATGGTGCCAGAGGCCGTGGCTCATGATCATCATCGTCAACTTTTTTCGCCGCCATGAGCTCCTGCCAGCTCCTGCTATCCATATCAGTATCAGTATCACCAGCTCCAGCATTTTGTGGCTGTCAAAGGCATGGGAGTTGTCGTTCTCCATAGTTGTGGCTTTCGCGTGCTGCCGCTGAGCATTGCAGCTTTGCAGCTTTAGCACGATGGGCAAGCACCTTAATAGCTACACGGCTGGGAGTTTGCTGTCGAACACGGCAAGCGTGCGCCGGGCAGGAAATTCTACGTGGCTGAGGAGTGCGCCCGACGATGGTGCTACCAAAAGGATGCACTGAGGAACACAAGCTGCAAAAAGCGCGCTTTCCGAGGCAAGCCGGGCAAGTTTCCCAAACTGGAAGAAGAGCTGCTCAACTTCTTGTGGGATGAGCGTGAACCAGAGCGACCAGAGCACAGCACCAGCTCGGAGTTGGAATACACCGCGAGTGGCGATTGAACTTAAAATAAATGCCGTTGATTCTATGTTGGTGTGATCTTACGTAAAAAAAAAAAAGAAAAAAAACATTTTTCGCAAATCGCGTGTATGGGCCGCACCCAGAAAATTGGCCCTGAAATCTGGGAAAAAAAAGCGCGACCCTTACATTCGTTTATATAGGATATAAAGTGCCACACAAAAACTTGACAAAATTAAGAAAGGAAAGAATAAAAAGCTCCTAAAAATCAGTTCAGTGTTTGTTGCACTTTATTGTGGTTAGTTTGGTGCATGTATCAACGCTGACAGAGTTTTTTGCGGCACTTGTGAACTAGCGATTCCATGCTTATATTGACGAACATTTATTCCGATCTTCTCATACAGCCCAACTCAAGCATAGGCTTTCATTAATATCTGACAATCATTAACTGTTGCTTACCTATATGCTACATCTCGCACAAAGAATATCACACTGTCAAGAAGCTGCTTGGTATCTAAAGACAAATGTTATGGCAGTGGCGCTATATCCGTCTCGTCCGCCATGTCGTACAGCCGCCTCGTCACCTATAGGAGCTGGAATGACCGAATACTGTACATATTGTGTGTTAAGACCTTTGTAGAGCCTTTTAGGGCATGTTCATAAAATCCCTGTGTAATCTGCACATTCCTTTTAAAGCCTTAATTCAAAAATGCACGCTGCCAAGTTTTCTGGGCGAGCCACCACCGGCACTCCCTACTGGCAGCCAGCATCTTTGTACGCTGCCAAGGTCTGTGTTGCGACACCGATGGCTCGAAACTAAGGAACAAGCTATGAGCTAACGCTTTGAAATGAGTTTTAATAAACCAGGTACGCCTGCTTCGCACATGCCTGCCAGAAGCGTACCAAAAAGGGGGGAAAGGCCAGTGTGAGTGCTTGCGAAGCCTACAAAAGCAGCCTGCGGAACCCCAGTTTGAGAACCCCTGCTCTGAAATATGCAACAATAAATAACTTGCCTGCATTTTCTTCACCTCTTCCCAAGTGACTCCATCCAGGAGGTTTGACTGCGGTCCTGCATTTATCTTGGAGTTGAGACGGTTTTCTTTCAACTGGAAAAAAAAGAACCAAACCAAGTAAGAACCCAGCAGAGCTACAAGTTGGCAGGTGATGCTCAGAACATGTGGTGCACGAAAGTGTCTACCACCACGTGCTTCTGAGCCCAACCATCCAACCAGACGTCTGGAACACTGCATGGCAGATGCACCAACAGTCACACACCTGCTGCCCATGACAAGAGTATACAAATGACAAATGACCAGACTTTTCAAACAAAAGCTTAGCAGAACTAAAAAGCAATGTTATGAGAGAGAGAGGGTGAGAGAGCATTTCCTAAGCAAATACAATTTTTGCCACCCACACAATGTACAGTAAACAAAAACATCTGCAGTTATAGGCATTTTGGTTTAATTCACTACATACTGTCACCCCACTGCTTCCCGTGGCATGTGAACTGCTTTGCTGACAAGTAGATCCTAAAAGAGCTGATACTACAAAACCAGTAAGTGCCCACGAAGAATAACAAAGTTCAAGAAACACAAAAAAGAAGTGCAATGAACGCAAGTCAAATAAACTTGTTTTAACAAAGCAAATCTTTCATTTCAAGCACTACTTATACTCTCGTCGAGAGTTGAAGTTTTTCCAACATAATTTCATAGCATTAGACCACACTGAGTGTTCTTTTGCCCGGATACATTAAAGAAAAGCCACAGCTGAGAGCTACTACTAAGAGAAAAAAATACTAATACCAATGAACAAGGTTCTTACCACACACAATGCTCCAGAGTTGGTAGCATTCCACAGTGGTTTCTTGTTGCATTACAGAAAACTCTAATGCCACATGGCGTCAGACAAGACAAAACTTGAAGCATGCGCTCTGGGCCTCGCTTCCCGATAAGTAGTGCCATTCCTACTATTTAAGGCTTGTGCCACAAATTGCTCTCATGCTGGTTGAGGGCTGCAGGGTCATGGAAAAAAAGATTCCTGCATTGTCTCACTGCCCCGTGAACTGGTGTTCCTCTCCACTGCTGAAGCATGCATGTTCCCCCATGCTTCCAGGCATTCCCCATCCCCCTGCAAACCCACATGCCACAAACTGTATATTATGCTGCCAGTGACGCCCAATTCCAATGCACCAAAAATGCATTTATATGTTGTGATAGCATGCAATTCGCTGCCCACTAATATATACATCTGTCTGCAGACAGCCCAGTTAGCACGCCTAGGAGGCCACACTGCCTGATAGCTCACTCAATGCTTAACGAGACAGCTTACAATCCAAGTTCAATAGCAAGCTCAATTATTTAGGCTAATGCAATTCCTTATGACACCAACTCCTTCCCACAGGTTAGACCGTGGTTCCACTGTGCAGATAGCAAGTGGAGAAAACTGATGACAAACCAGAAGCAGACAGGAGTATATGCTGCTGTTTATTCAGAAAGCACACTTCACAATCCACGAACACAGCTGCCAGACCAAAAAACACTCTTCCTTGCACACAGAAGTGGTCTGGGCAACTAGGCTTGAAAGTAGTCACTTCAACAATCACCTGATATTTTGCTTGCGGTACATGCCATTGCTGGTCGTATCCCCACCAACACCAAACTAGCTACTTGCAATCGGCAGCAGGCAGGAAAAACAAGACCACTTTAGAGCAGACAAAAAATGGGAAGGGCCCACACTCCAGGCCAAACTAACTGTGCTACACAAAATCCGTGACAAGACAGAGACACGAACACTTCAGCCTTCAGTGACTGTCCAGGTCTGGCTTGTTTTATGGTAAATCACAAGACACCACCCAGCAGAGAAACTGATTATGACCAACGTGTCTTCTCTGTCAAAAGGAACAGAAAAAAATGTCTTGAACCTTTTCAATCAGCAATGAATGCATTTCCACATTATAGTGGAAAGACTTTTCTGAAAACTATACAGTCTACACCATTCTACTACTCAGCCCCAAGCTCAAAGCCACCTTTCGAATAAGCTGTACAATCACAGTTATGGAACGAAAAAATGAAATAAAAAGTAATAAGCTTGCCTAGATACCCCAGCTATGCACCCATTTATCCACAACATTCCAATAATGACTGCAAGATGGCTCTCTCTCTCTCTCTCTCTCTCACGCAAGCATTGCAATGAATTTAAAGCCAAAACTGTGCCTCATCCCAGGCTCCCCCCACCAGCGGCAAGAAGAAACAAATGAGGGACTGACCTCTTTCTGCTTGCGCTTAAACTCAGCAGGGTCAGTGCCTTTGGGGACAAACTGATGGGATGTGTCTATTTTAACGGAGGTCGAGTGGGAGGGGGAACCTTCTTGCACCCACTGCGGGGGAAAACAACAGGCAATCAGTGGTGGTGCGCTGAGCCCATTAGGCCCCTAGCAAAGAAAGCAGACAAGACACTCTCCCAGCACAGTGTTGAAGCTAAAAGAACGCAAGTTTCTTTTGATGCAGAACCCTATGCGCTCCTGGTTTGGTTTACCAGCTCATGCAAAATAAGACTGTTCTCTGTGAATGACCTCTGGTAACTAAATATGGAAAAGCAGGTACGACACAAATCTGTTGAATATCAAGCATTACAGATATAATGCAGTAAAAAAAAATCTCATAAACCATGCATATCAGCAAAGAATTTCAAAAGCAAAATTAATCAGCATGCCAATGTTGAAGTAAAAAAAAAAGAAAAAGCAGGACATGCGTGCAAATATGCAATTAAGAGATGCAAGCTTACTGAATCAGCTCCCCACTCCCTCCAACTTCTACCCACTATAAAACAAACAGAAACAAAAGAGAAAAATCAGTTAAAACTGCACACAGATCACAAATCACACATGTAAAACCACACAGTTTTAAGAAAATGCAGGGCAGGGTATGCAAGTCAGTGTTTACATTCAAAACAAAAAGAGAAACCAGTACAACTAAGTGTTAAAATTTAAGAGGTTAATGCAAGAAAAACAAGTAAAGTAAACATTCAAACAGTGCTTAATTAAAAGGAGAGGTATGCCTGGGCAATAGGAGCTGCTCTTGCCAAGACAAGGCAAGCCTTTTCCTTGGTAACCCTGCCTAAGTATATTAGGCAAACAGACCACACTGCAGTTAACAAACTTCTAGTGCACCACTGCCTTGCTGAGCAACCATGTCATGTAGTCAGTGCTATGCTTAGAGATAAAGTGCAAGCATGTGGCCTGTGCTCAGCATGATGCTGGCCAGAGGCCTCTGTGAAAACAATGCCGACGCATCACAGCAGGCATAAAGTCAATGGGGGCACAACACCTTGCAGGCTTGCTACACAGTCTGGTGCTCCCCATGTAAGCACTGCGACAAGTATGCTCACGAATATCAAAGGCAACTCCGCCCTCCAGCACAAGTAACCGAGAATCTCCTTTCTCAGTATTAGGTACGAGGGTAGCAGTTTTTTTACTCGCATAAGCATTTCCTATGTTCCAAGCCGGGCAGTGCCCAGCTCCATAGCAAACAGCAAACCCTCAGCAGCACCCACTGCACTCTGTGCCTGCACAAGCACCAACAATGCTTTCAAAGACATCGGTGGCTGGCACTACCCAAAGTGCAAGTCACACGCTCCTATAAGCCTTACCTCCAAGAGCACCATTGAAAGGAAACGACTACAAAGTCTATGTGGAATACATCACTAAAAATCCACAGAACACACACGTGGCAAGAAAAAAAAGTTATGGGCCACAGGAGACAAATTATGAGAGATCAGAAGGTGTAGTGAAACAGAAGCAGACACTTCTGAAAGAAATTGAAAAATGCTGACCCATTGTCTATGTATAGCTAAAGAAGCTGACACTGAGTAATCATTACAGGAACTGTACCAACCATTCAGCAAAATGCTCCTTCCCCATATGACACATTCTACAATAAAAGTGGCACACTAACCTCCCTTGAATAAAGGCCCGAACTACCGAAAATAACTCGGATCACTTAACAATGACCCAAAATATTCAACCCTTGAAAACACCGAGATAAAGCATGTGAATAGTGATAAAAACAATCTTTTTTGATCAGGTGGTATAGGGGGCAAACACTTGTCTGGAACATGTTCCGAGCGTTTCGGGCTGAACACTTGGGCACTGCGAACACACAGTTTGGTTGTTCTAGACATGTGTTTTGCCCTCTGTACTT